>NC_142048.1:39483953-39793120 GCF_982192425.1 Myodes glareolus
AGTTATGCCTCAATTGCTTTTCTGATTAATCAGCTATTTCGGAAGCGGATTTGAGTTCCTATTTCTTCTCCCTTAAACTGACTCAAAAATAACAACGTGGTCTTTCTTCTTATCACCTCGTCTTTTTTTGTTTGTTTGCTTTCTCTTTCTGTTTTCCACCTGATACTCCAGTGTCAGAATCTTTCCTGTGACACAGCTCAGATAGTGTCCCCTTCCCTGGTTCACTCTTCTCACAAGAATGACTCTTCTGCAATGACTCTGGTCATAAGATTTGCCACTCTTGCTTTGTAATCATGACCTTTGGCACTCTTCTCTGGCTTTCAAAGCGAAGGGAGATGAGTTTTCCCTTAGGCTAGAGGTTTGTTGATGAGGAAAGGCATAGGCCACCCTGACAGCATTTTAGACAGAGCTCTCCAGAGTCAATGCAGCAATGGAATAATGGAGAAAATATTAAGAGTTAATGCTACCTCTGCTTGACTTGATAGCCTTCCTCTGAGGTAAACAAAGACGCCTAAGAAAGATGCACCAGCTAACCCCCTCTGGCTCCCTCAGTGAAGATATCTCCTTCCTCCCTCAAACTCCATCCTATTTCCTTAAGTTCTCCTCAACCCTCACCTTCTCTCCTCTTCCTCTTCCACCCTTTCTTCTTCCCCCACCCCCATTTTTTGTCAGGCGATATTGTCTGGAATTTTGACAAAATTTCAATTTTGTCAGGCGATATTGTCTGTTTCCAATTTCCAGGTGGATCTATATATGTTTTTCTTTGGATTCACCTTATTACTTAGCTTCCCTAGGATCATGAACTATAGGCTCAATGTTCTTTGCTTATAGCTAGTATCCACTAATGAGTGAGTACATACCATATTCATCTTTTTGGGTCTGGGTTACCTCACTCAGGATATTATTTTCTAATTCCGTCCATTTACATACAAAATCAAGATGTCATTGTTTTTTTACTGCTGAGTAGTTCTCCATTGTGCAAATGTTCCACATTCTTTATCCATTCTTTGGTTGAGAGGCGTCTAGGTTGTTTCCAGGTTCTGGCTATCACAAATAGTGCTGCTATGAACATAGTTGAACAAATGCCTTTATAGTATGATTGAACACCTTTTGGGTATATACTCAAGAGTGGTATTACTGGATCCTGAGGTAAGTTGATTCCCAATTTTCTGAGAAACCACCATACTGATTTTCAAAGTGGTTTTACAAGTTTGCATTCCCACCAGCAATGAAGGAGTGTCCTCCTTATCCTGCATCCTCTCCAGCATAAGCTATCATTAGTGTTTTTGATCTTAGCCATTCTGATAGGTGTAAGATGGTATCTCCGTGTTGCAAAAAGAGCTGCGGGCCATTTCCCCCTGCCTGGCTCCCGGCTAGCTTTACCCGAAATAATTACACGGAAACTGTATTCATTTAAACACTGCCTGTCCCATTGTCTCCAGTCCCTTATTGGCTAACTCTCACATATTAATTAACCCATTTCTAATAATCTGTATATCACCACGAGGTCGTGGCTTACCAGGAAGATTCTAACCCACATCCATCTCAGAGAGAAGAGCCATGACGTCTGCCTGCCTCTGCTTTCTTTCTCCCATCATTCTGTTCTGTCTTCCCCGCCTACCTATGTTCTGACCTATCAGGCCAAGCAGTTTTCTTTATTAATTAACCAATGAAAGCAACAGAAAGATAGAAGACCCTCCTACATCATCTCAGAGTTGTTTTGATTTGTATTTCCACGATGGCTAAGGATGTTGAATATTTCCTTAAGTATCTTTTGGCCATTTGAAATTCTTCTGTTGAGAATTCTCTGTTTAGTTCTGTACCCCATTTTTAAATTGGGTTATTTAGAATTTTAATGTCTAATTTCTTGAGTTCTTTATATATTTTGGAGATCAGTCCTTTGTCTGATGTGGGGTTGGTGAAGATCTTTTCCCATTCAGTAGTCCACAAGGCTGACTCCAGCTAAGACTCTAAGCAATAAAGGAGAGGGGGCCCGATCTTGATTTGCCCTGTAATCAGACTGGTGTATATCTTAAATATCACCATAGAACCTTCATCCAGCAACTGATGGAAACAGAGACAGAGACCTTCATTGGAGCACTGGACTGAGCTGCCAAAGTCCAGGTAAAGAGTAGGATAAATGAGAATATGAGCAAAGAGGTCAAGACCATGAAGGGTTCATCCACTGAAATAGTTTACCTGAGCTAATGGGAGCTCACCAACTCTAGCCGAAATGGGAAGGAACAAGCATAGGACCAAACTAGTTCCTCTGAATGTGGTTGACAGTTGCATGGCTGGGGCAGACTGAGGAGCCACCGGCAGTGGCACCAGGATTTATTCCTACTGCATGTATTGGATTTTGGGGAATCTATTCTCTTTGGATGGATACCTTGCTTGGCATGGATATAGTAGGGAGGGCCTTGAACCTTCCAAAAAGCAATGTGCCTTACCCTCTCTGAGGATTGTAGGGGGTGGGGTAGGAGGGTGTGTGAAGGGAATGGGAGGAGAAGAGGGAGTGGGAACTTGGACTGGTATTCTTTAAAATTCTAATAAATTAAAAAAAAAAAGAAAGATACACCTGGAGGAGCAAGCAAGGCTGTGGGAGGTAGCTAGCATGAGCAAAGCCAAAAGCAGCTGTAACAACAATAAAAAGATGTTGTAATTCTAAACACTGAAAGGCAACTTCCTCCTTAACCATGGAAACAGTTGCAGAAAGTAATGACATGCGGGGTCAAAGACACAGATGCAGTCTATCACTCACTGCTGACTATTTTCGCTTTGGGAAACTGTTGGTATACCATTATATTAGCTGCTGCTGGTGGGGAAAGAGGGAAGGGAGTGGAGATTTGGCATTTTTATGCTCCAGAGAACAGTGCCAGAGATGGGGATATCGTTCAGTTCGGAGAACTTGCTGAGCATGTGCAGAACTAGGGTTCATTCCTGAGTACCACATGAAAACAATACAATTTAAAATAGAAACTGCAAGAGCCCGTTACTCTTGGAGGCCTCTTAGCCAGAAGGGAAAGCAAGCAATAGAATGGCAGCCATGAAAGGACCTAGGGTCAAAAACCTAGCAAGCAAAAGAGCACCCCATTCTGAGATACTCATAGGCTCTAGCAGGCCCTAGCACAGTAAACACGGTAAACACAGTGACAGCAGGTCTCGCCCTATCCCCTCCCCACTCCCTTGCTAAACTGTTAGACTACATTCCTAAAGCTAGCCACCAAGGTCTGTTTGGCCTCTTAGTTATGCCAGACACATTCCTAAGACTGACCACCAAGGTCCAACTATCCTAGCATCAAGGTCCAGCTATGAAAATTCATTATTTTGACTGAACTAATTAAAATACCCCATCAGAACTTACCAGCACATCCTAACTCACTCTAACACAGACCTCTTTTTCCTCCTTCAAATTCGTACTTGCAAAGCTATTCGCTACAGTTTCTGCCTGGTTCAGAGTCAACCACCTTGTCTCTTTGCCTTGCTTAATAAAAGATCTTCGTGTTTGGTTTATTCTTGGAAATTGGTGTTTGGGTGTGGTCTGTGCCTAATCCAGAGTCCAGAGGGGAGCATCCTGTAGTCTGCAGGTCCCTTCAGATACTGTTAGTTATGAGTATTTCGTTTCTTCTTTGTCATTACATTTTACAAGGATGGTATTTTGCATGCATGTATGTCTGTGTACCATGTGGGTGCAGTGCCCACAGAGGCCAGAAGAGGACATCAGATCCCCTATAGAATCTGGAGTTATAGATGATTGTAAGCCACCATGTGGGTGCTGAGAATAGAGCCTGGGTCTTATGGAAAAACAGTCAGTGCTTTTCACTGCTGAGTCATCTCTCCAGTCATTGTTTCGGTCTTTTAGTTAACCTCTCTAGTCTGGTTATTTATTCAATGCTTTATTTAAATTAAATTGTTTGGATACTAAAATAAATTTATTTAAAATTAAAGTCTTATATGAATACCATAGGTAAAAAAAACAACAATATTCAAGTCATAAAATCAAGCTGACTAGATCCTGCAAGGATCTCTTTCTTCTTCCCATAGATCTGCTGACACCAACCTGTTGAAAAGGAGACTGCAATGGTTTAGATAACATGGCACCAATGTCATGGTAAATGGCCAATGTAATGGTGCCATTTTATTTACATTTATTCTCTTCAGAAGAGGTGGCTGCAGCCTCTTGTCCTCTCCCCCTTCCTCCCTCTCCCTTCCATAACCCACTCAATAAACTATATCCACTTTCTCTACATGGCCTCTATCTGTCTCTCACCTGCTGTGCACGGCTCCGGCTTCCCTGCTGACCCACCAAGGTCTCTCACCCATTGCCTCCTGCCCACCTGGGACTCACAGAGGCCTCAGGTCACGGGATCTAGCTGCCCCTTGTGACCTCTTGCTGGCCCTTGGGGAACTCTGCAATTTTATCTAAACCATTACAGAGACGGGCAGTTATTAAAGGTTCAAATCCTACCAACAACAGAAAGAAAGTGGAGAGAAATGAGAGGAAGAGTTTCCTTTTCCTGCTACATTTTACGCCGTACGTCTGTACTACCTAAAATTACTATCTGTAACAAATGACTTCATCTTGGTTGACAGTCTATGGAAGCAGAGGCATCCTTGTTTAATTGTTAAGAGTTATTGAAAACAGCTTTCCAGAGGACCCTAAGAGAGACATACATGGATCTAATTTACATGGGAAGTAGAAAGAGACAAGAGCTCCTGAGTAAATTGGGAGCATTGGGGACCATGGGAGAAGACAGAAGGGGAGGGGAAAACAAGGAAGGAGAGTGTAGAAAAATATATTGCTCAACAAAAGCAATAAAAAGGAAAAAAGAAAACAGCCTTCCTGGATTTAAACTATGACTGCACATATATGAACCAGAGATCTAGAGCAAGCCTCCCTGCTTAATTCTTATCTATGGACCTGAAGTAGCAATAGCGCCCACTTCACAGTCTGATTGTGAGGGTCAAACTCATGGGCATGGAGTTCCTAAATACCTCTTTACATAAACTACTATTGGTCTGCAAATGGTAGCTATTATTCCTATTATCCTACACTTCAGGACACAACTGCATGCCTGCCTTCAGTCTCTTAATGCTTTTGTTTTATTTTATTCTCCTCGAACCTTCCCTGTCTCTCCTTTGACTTCCATATTCGCAGTTGGTGGGTCAGGTTGGGCTGATTCTAACCTGCTCCAGAGAATACATCCTATGCTTGGAGAAACGGCCCACCCCCATCCAACCCCACTCAAAGAAATTTTTCAGGAATTGATCTAATCCAAGTTGGGCCAATAAAATCAAGTCCCAGGACATTTATTGGGTCTATAATAAGAGAATTGCTTTCTTTCTGATGTGGTTGCTAAGGATACTATGGATTCTCAGGTCACCTAGGGCTGTAGGAAGCCGTTTTTTGTTTTAATCACATCTGGGTGCAGAGAGAGTTTACACAAGAATGAAATGAACCCAGAAGCAAGCGTGGTCAGCAGACTCAATAGAAGCTATGATGACTTGAATATTTGAATTCCAACCTTGATGCAATATAAGTTGCTTATTCCCAGTGACATGATCCAACATACTCTTTTTTGTGTGCAAACATATCTCTGTTGCCTTTTCTTATATCTGGGAACAAGAGTTATGACTAGTGTCGATTTTTATCAACTGATGGCTTCTTTCTATTGCTTTTTTTTGACTTGGCTGTGTAGTTTTAACACAACATCAGCCTATTTTTGTGATAAACTATGCAGAACTCTTTTAGGTGTATACTATAGCACTGCTTAATTAGCTCCCAGGATCATACTCTGTTGTTTGTATCCATTTAGCGGAACCTTTCAAAACCAGCAGTATTTGAGTTCAATTCTTTTTGTTACAATCTGTTTTCCAAGAGGGTCTAGTCATTTGCTTGGAGGCTGGTTCAAACTGTTGTGCCCAGACCACAGAGTCTCCCCACCCACCACAAACCAACTAGGAGACTGAGCCCTGTATGTAAAAGCAAAGAGCCTTTATTCTTATACAAGTTTGCAAACTCAATCTCTCCATGTGTCCAAGGTATTGGAGTGATAGAGAGCCCCAAGCTCAGTTAGAGTTGGGTTTTTATAGTAGCAAAGGTGGAGGGTGTGTGTGAGGGATTTCTAAGGTTCAGGACCCCTGATTAGCTGGCATTTGTCTAGGGGTGTCCCGGGGAAAAGCGTTGGGTGTGTGCTGGCCAGTGATCCTATCTCCAATGTTTGGAACGTTAGGAATTTCCTTTGGGTAGTCTCAGTCTTTCTTGGAATCAGGTATTGCCTTAGGGTAAACTGTGGAAGCCAGCCACAATAAGCTAAATATGGACAGATCACCCAAAGGAAGTTCTTTTGCCAAAATAGAACTTGGTCATTGATAAATTTAATAAGAGACCAGAGTCTCAGTAGTTTACCCTGAGGCAATGCCTGGCTGCAGGAGGAACCACAAACTGAGATTACCTGACCTCCACCCAAGAACAGACCATTCTAAGGAAATGTCTGGCATTCCAACCATTGTAGATAGGATCACCTGCCAGCACACATTCACCAGGACACTCCTAGGCAGATGTCAGGCAATCAGAGGTCCTAAACCTGAGAAACCCCTCACCCCCACCTTTACTACTATAAAAACCCAATTCTAATTGAGCTTGAGGCTCTCTGGATATTCCAATACATTGAACATGGCGAGTTTGCAAACTTGATTAAAATACTCTTTGCTTTTACATATGGAACTCGGTCTCCTTTGTTGGCTTTTGTGGGGACCCCACAGATTTGGGCATAACATAAACTATTGAGACTCAGGCTTCTATTGAGCTTGTCATGGTTGGGGCCTACAAAAACCATTATACGAAATTAACTTATGAAAGCAATACTTGTAAGGGAAAAGAAGTAATCCATCCTCAGGTCACAGAGGAACCATTTCTCTAGAATGCATAGTAAATGGACATACTCTTGTTGTACCCTGAATACCTTTTAGTTTAATATTAATATTCTAGAAGGGCCCAGAACAGGAAAGTCTTCATTAAGCAGTGAAACTGGTATAATATTCACATTTAGAAACACCAATGGATGCATCATTTCTTTGGATTCCCATTGGTAAGACAACCCATTCCTAAGCCTTCAGGAGTCTTTAAAAACAGTATTGAAAGTACTTAAAGCTCTCCTATAGGGAGATGAAAGGCAGGCCAGCTAGCCGGGCTTATCATGAGAAAACAGCAGAGGCCTAAGATGAGAGAGAGAGAGAGAGAGAGAGAGAGAGAGAGAGAGAGAGAGAGAGGCCATAGGCTGAATTCAAGGTCTCTAGTAATTTTTCAATTAATTAATTTTTTAAATCAACCTTATGTTACATACCAATCCCACTTCCCTCTCCCTCACGTCCTGTCCTCCTGCTCCCCCCACCTTCTACCCACCCCACTCCTAATTGTGTGGCTTGGGCAGTTTGTGGGGCTAATAGCAGTCGGACCAGGATTTACCCTTAGTGCATGAACTGGCTCTTTGAAGCTGGCTCTTTGGAGCCCATTCCCTATGGAGGGATACTTTGTTCAGCCTAGCTGTGGGGGGTAGGGGAGCGCCCTGGTCCTGCCTGGAGTGATGCGACAGACTCTCTTGTCTCCCCATGGGAGGCCTTTAGCATTTTCAGCAAGCACTGTACCACCAAACCACAATCCCACCTCTGCAACGAGCAAACTCCCTCTGCCTTCTTAACATTTTAGTTTTTGAAAAATTTGTTTTCTGTGTATAGGTGTTTTACCTGCTTATAGGTCTGTGTACCATCTGCGTGCAGTGCCAACAGATGTCAGATAATGGCGTCAGATCCTTGGACTGGAGTTACAGATGGTTGAGTAATTGTGTAGGTGCTGGGAATCAAACCATGGTCCTCTGGAGGAGCAGTCATTGCTCTTAACTGCTGATCTTGCTCTCTCCAGCCCCAAATTTTGTTTTTAAAAATTATTAACAATTTCATAAATTTGTATTATACGTACATCATTTCCCCCTCTCTCTTCTTCCTCTAGCACCTTTAGCATCTCTGCCAACTTTCTCTTAAATTCATGGACTCATTTTACTTATTATTGTTTTATGCATGGATATCTATATGTATATGAATTAATGTATAAATAAACACAACCTGCTGAACTCATTTACTGTGGGAATTGCTACCCCGAGTTATATTTCACCTGCCCCCAAGGTGCTTGTCTGCAAAGAATCATAACTTCCCTCTGCTCCTGGAGTTGGATAAGGAAGTTTGAGTGTACATGATTATTCCTTGATCCCTGCTGGCGTCAGGTGACGGTCCCTACTGGGGACAGGTGAAGGTCCAGTGCACCTGATCAGTCCTTGACCCCTACTGTGGTCAAGTGACAGTCCCTCCTTGGGTCAGGTGACAGTTCCTTCACAGCCCCCTCCCCATTTGGTGCCATGGTATAAAAGCTAGCCCCAGCAGAACAATAAAAAAGCTGCTGTTTCACTTCAATCTCGTGCTCTGTGGATTCATTCAACCTGGACACCCTCTGCCAAGACTCGTGGTTCCAGACCGTGCTTGTGCGGTAATTTACTGTTGCCATATGTATCGGTTTTTAGAGCTTAACACTTGGTATTGGACATGGAAGTAATCATGGAAGTCTGTTGAGTAGTATCTTAAAGAGAAGACTACTCAGACGGGTTTAAGCTAATAGAAGGTATTAATTAGCTAGACCCCAGAGACTACAATGGATAATCAGGAGCCCTGATTATGTAGGTGGGCCCTCTGTTATGCTGAATCTTTTCCGGTAAGCCACCACCTTGTGGTGCTACACAGATTATTAGAAATGGGTTAATCAAGATGTGAGAATTAGTCAGTAACTAACTCTCTAGAGATAATGGGCCAGGCAGTGTTTAAATGAATACAACTTATGGGTTATTATTTCTGGGGCTAAGCTAGCTGTGTGGGAGTCGGGCGGGATGAAAAGCAGGCCTGCCCGCAGCTCCTCACTACATATGGCACCCACGTGGATAACTGAATCCACAGAAAGCCTGAGAAAGCTTGGGAAAGAATAGAGTAAAGCAGGTTTTCTTGGTAGCAGCAATTTCTCAGGTCTGCGCTGATTGCTAGAGGCAAGCAGGCACTCTTGTCTAAGAGAGGCTTCCTGACTCAGCTTTAGCTGCAAAACCCTGCAGCTCTTTTAAGAGGTCCTGCCGCGAAACACTTAAACAGTGTTGATGAAAAGCTGAGTGCATGATTTTCAGTTTTCAGCCGTAGCAGGAAAAAAGCTACCCCATTTTAAAATGCCGGCTTTCTGGACTATCCTGCTAGGGCAAACTCTAACCCTTTCAGTCAAGCAGTCTGACTGAGTGTGGTCTGTGAGCAGAATGCTGCAGCTTGCTTGCTGGCAGGGACCTTGAAACACTGTAGAGTTGTGATGATAAAAATGGCTCTGGAGGTACCTCTGCTGTGAGACTGGAAAGCTAAGGAATGGGTTGGATCTAGCCGTCAAAGCCACGGCTTTCATCCTCTTCTTAAAGACTCATGTGGTCAGAAAAAGAGAGACATACAGTAAAGAGAGGTTCAAAGACAAAGAAAACCTCTTAATGGTTTACAGTGTGTTAAAAATATATGCAGGATCAAAGTTAAAGTTCTAAAAGTAAAAAGAAAGAAAGAGAGTAGTTGGGTGTGGTAGTACACACCTTTAATCCCAATACTTGGGAGGTAGAGGTAGGTTGACCTCTGTGACTTCAAGGGGCAGAGGTAGATTGACCTCTGTGACTTCAAGGTATGGTAGCACACACCTTTAATCCCAATGCCTGGGAGGCAGAGCAGACAAGTCTCTGTGAGTTCAAGGACAGCCTGGTCTACAGAGTTATTCCAGGACAAAGATATATAGAGAACCTGTCTCAAAAAGTAAAAGTAAAAATAAAAGAAATAGAGGTTAAAATAAAGCCGCATAAAGATGGAAAATACACAGAGAATCTTGATACTGTATGCTATTATGCTCTCTTTGAATTGTTTGAGTACTGAAGAAGGAGCAACAGCTGCTAAAAGATATTTGTTTATAAATGCTGCTGAACTAATCCAAGATAGATATTTTGAAAATACCTTGACTTCAGAATTTGGATCTAAGGATATGATACTTTGGAAAGGAGGTTCTTCTTTTGTTTTCACAGAGGATGAAACTCTGTGGATTGCTTCTATCCCAATATGGTATGATAGACCATACCCTCCTGAAAGGTTGCTGTGAACACCCTCAAAAAATTACTTCATTCAACTGCCAACTGAGATGAACCTGGAAGACAGGTTATACCATGAAAGACTTGATTAACAGCGCCCCAATACAGCAGGAAGAAGTTTGGAGAGAAATAACTACGCCCATATTCCCAAATATTGTTTATAAATGTTCTTTTATGTTTAAAGGGAGATAGGATATAGATATGAATAATTTGCATTGGTATGGATTTTAAGGTCAATTTTGTTATAAGTATATATATTTCTGATCTTGATTGAGGTATTGTGATTGTGTAGTTCATTTAAAAATGCAATGTATAATTAAAAATATAGGTTGTTCATAGATAATCATCAATAATAGTCAAGCTTGTAGTAATATAGTTCGATTTTCTAGATGTGCATAGCTATATTTCAGATAGGCATTCTTCATATCTTTCAAAGACTACAGAACATGGCATTTAATGTTTTAATAACTTAGGGCTTTTCATGACAATGAGACAAGTCTGCTCCTGGCAGCACCAATCTACTTCAAGAGGAAGATGGGCATCGGAGAGGCACCTTATGGAGTTGGTTAGCCATTTTGGGCAAGAAACTGCTCTTGCCTGGACTGTTGTATAAACTGGACACAGAGAACCCACAAATAGAGGACTGCTGGACTTGCCTAAAGGTGAGATGATCTTTCGGGGTTCCTGATCCATGAAAGAGTCTGTGAGACTTTCTGTAGGACATAGCAGATAGTGACTGAACTGCCTTTGAAATTTCCTGCTTCATGGAAATGTCTCTGGATACTATGGGTTTGTAGGGTGAAGATGGATGCCCCAACAGTACAGAGGAACTTTGGGTGACTGTCCAGGCAACAAGATGTCTCTATTATTTCTAGAGTTTTGGAAGTTGCTTACTTCTTGTTTACTTAGGTAATATTATATCCTTCTGGAGTCTTTGATGGAGTTGAAGAATGGTTAGTTATAGTTATAGTTTTCCATTATTATGATAAAGATAAAATAGATATAAATATTGTAACTGTAATTCTTACTCGATAACTGTTTTGTTATATGTAATTTTACTATGTTAAAGTGAAAGCCTTTCTTTTTTGTTTAAATAGAAAAAGGGGAAATGATGTAGGTGGGCCTTCTGCTATGTGTTATTTTCATTGGTTAATAAAGAGACTGCCTTGGCCCTCTGATAGGACAGAAAATTAGGTAGGCGGAGTAAACAGAACAGAATGCTGGGAAGAGGGCAATGGGGTAGATGCCATGGAGCCAGCCACCAGGTCAGACATGCTGAATCTTTTCCGGTAAGCCACCACCTTGTGGTGCTACACAGATTATTAGAAATGGGTTAATCAAGATGTGAGAGTTAGTCAGTAACTAACTCTCTAGAGATAATGGGCCAGGCAGTGTTTAAATCAATACAACTTATGTGTTATTATTTCTGTTATTAAGCTAGCTGTGCGGGAGCCAGGCAGGATGAAAAGCAGGCTTGCCCGCAGCTCCTCACTACAGCCCGAGCTTTTTAGCACAAAACCCACATCCTGGGTTGACGTACTCCAGTTAACTAGAACAGTTAGCTATAAGTGGAACTACAGAAGCCAAAACACGAGGTTAGTTCATTTAGAGACTTTCCCAGAACTGTGGACTAGGATGGATTAGATCTTTGTTTTCACTTTGGCAGGTAACACTGTCTACATGTTGAATTTTATGACCTCAATGGTACTTCCATCATGGAGTCAGTTGTGCTAAGGTCTGGGGCCTGTTAACAAAGTCATCCCTGAGAAAATCAGCCTCTTCCTCTCAAAAGTCATTATTGCTGGCAGCTCTTCATCAGAGGTGGAGCCACATGAGACGTTCCCCGATCTCATCAGCATGGCAACTGGTGTTGTCATTGTTCAGGTATTGTTTGACAACCATATTGTTGAGATTTCATAGGTGCAGCATCCCTGTCATATTTAGAAGACATAATCTCAGTGGATTTTCTGGTCCTTTGGCTCTTAGACTCTTTCAACCCCCCTTCTGTAATGTTTCCTGAGCTTTAGGTGTAGGGCTTGTGTTGTAGATAATCAACTGGGGCTCGGCACCCCAAGGTCAGTGTTCTTTGAATTTTATCCACTTGTGGCTTTTCTGCAAGTGTTTCTGCTGCAGAGAAGAAATCTCAAATATTTGAGACAGGGTCTCGTGTAATTCAATCTGTTATTGAACTCACTATGTAGTTGGGAATGGCTCAGAACTGATCCTCCTGCTTCTTCATGACTGATGGGATTACAGGCACGAGCCACTACATGAGCTTCATTGAATCTTTGCTCAGGGAAAGTAAAGTTTTTCAATAAAAGTCGCAGAATTGTACATCTGTGCCCTCCTTTCTTGCTTTTCTGCAGCCGGTTGTTTCTCTTAAAGGATCTGAATGCTTGACTTCTTTGAAGTAGAGGGTACCGGTGCACATAGGAACTTACACGCTTTGCTTTTACATATGTGTTGGGAGGGCTGCATCTAACAGAACATGGAAAAAGCAGGCCAGCAAGATGGCTGAGTAAGCAAAGAGGATTGCCTTCAAGTTTGACATCCTGAGTTCAGTCCTTAGGACCCACATGGGGAAGGAGAGAACTGAACCTCAAAGTTGTTTTCTGATCTATACACATATACACACCACACACCACACAACACACACATGCACACACACACACATACATACACTAAATGTATAAAAATATGAAAAAACAAAGACTCTCTTTGTGAAAGAGCTAAAACTTGTGTGATAATATCCATATTCTGTTTAATTTTGCTTTGATTGCAGAATAAAGTTTGGGATCTTTTGGTATTTTTTAACTTGTTGCTATAATTATTTAAAAGAATAAAAAACAACAAAAAAGAACCAATCCCCCCCAAAAGAATAAAAATTATGCTAACACCCACCAAACAGGAGTCATCTGTGATTTTAGAAAGTGTGTAGTTATTAACTGATCTTCTTTCATTTGCCTCTAATAAATCTTCAGTTCTAGTCAAGTAGTGAAATAACCGAAAGATTCTGCTATCTACTTACCAGCAACCCATTCAAGATTACTGTCTGAGAATTATCTTTTAATTAAATGCTTACGCTTTTATGCATCTTTGCTGTAAGAAACACCTATGTGCTTAGGTGTCAGGGATGTGGTAGTAAGACACTAACAAGCTCATCCTGAAAACACCTTGAAAATGCTGTAAGTGAACATTTTCCAAGTGAGAAACTTGCCAAGTCGAGATTTTTGCTTTGGGCAAAAGGTGCAGAAAGTGAGGAATAAAAACACAAGACCAAACTTAAATATAGTCGTCCTAACTTTCACCATCTGGAAACGAGAGGTGCTCTACATGATGTGGCTGGATTAAAAGAATCACTTGACGTGGTCTCTATTTCCCTGTCGTAACACAGAACAATTTTTATGAGACAGCACACAGGAAGGGCGACATTCTGTGAAAGTGAAAGGGGGGTTGGAGGATGTAGCTTGCTCGCATTTATGGAAGAAAGCCACAGAGCGCAGAAGATCCAGGAGCAAAACAAATCTGCTTTGTTTTCCAAGGAAAAGTGAAAAATTTTAGTGAATGAATTTTCTTCAAGTTTCTCTTTGTGTGTGTGTGTGTGTGTGTGTGTGTGTGTGTGTGTGTGTGTCTGTGTGTGTGTAGAGAGAGAGAGAAAAAAAAAGGGGGGAGAAAGAGAGAGAGAGATAGAATCAAATGCAAATGCCAAACTCCCACACTGACCTGTTTCCAGAGCCACCTCATCAACTGGCCGATAATGCCCAGTAGAGACGAGAACTCCCCACAATGGCAAGAGCCATCTTTATTATTTGAATGACTATACATTCTGGCAGCAGTTTTCAGAGACAGAAAATGCTGGATTGAAGGGAAGAAAGGTTCCTTCTCATCGTTTATTCCTCTACAATACCGAAATGAATCTGCTAAAAATAAGTGTAAGGGGATCTCACGGATGACTGGCACATTGGATGTTATTTATTTAAGCCAGTTATCTTCAGGGATTAAATGCTTTGCGTTGAGTGGGATGATACTTTAAGACTTTCCAGCTACCAGCCCTATGATGACGATGGCGGGAGTGATGATAGCCACTGCTATTTATTGACAATTTGGTATGACTGGCACTTCTCCACACACCATCTACCCCTACAGTAGCCGACTGCTGCAGGCACCATCATTGCCTTTGTTATATACACAATGAGGTATTGTGGCTGGGATGATTTCTGTATCCAACGTGAATGTACAGGCAGAGCTGAAATCTGAGAGTAGGCTTGTGTAATTTACGTGCTGAGGTCTAATCACCAATATGATAGACGCTTTCTGGAGGTGATTGAGGCTGTGAGGGTGGAGCCCTTAATAATTCGGGTAGAAAGGCTAGAAGACTGGCTCGCTCTTCTTCCACAGAGGGAAGGTGCAATGATAGAACAAGGCTTTGCAGAAAGCGGCCCCCGCCAGAACTCGGCCCTGATGCACCTTCTTGGACTTCCACCTTCCAGAACTGTGAGAAATAGTTTTTCTACAAGCGGCTTAACTTACGGTGCAAGCTGACTGAGGTACAGCAATGGCCACAAGCATGTCACTGTCACTCTAGGCTTCTAGAAAAAGTAAGGTATTCCATGACCAGTTACTAGCGTTCTTCTTTTCCATCCAGGATGCATTTGATAATGAGAGAGGGACTGAGGGATGGGAGAGAAGGCAACTGAAAGTCAAGACTGGCCAAGCAAAGAATCCTGGAGGGACATATGTGGTGTGGGAGAATTGTCTGTATTCTGTCAATCATATTTTAATAAAACGCTGATTGGCCAGGCAGGCGGTATAGGCGGGAAAGCCAGACAGGAAGTAGAGGTGGAGCAAAGAGACTGGGAGTATTCTAGGAAGCTCCTTCTGCCACTCCTGCGCAGACCACTGAAGAGACAGGATGTAACCTGCCCAGCTGAGAAAGGTACTGAGCCATGTGCTAACGTAGATAAGGATAATGGGGTAACAAAAGTTGTAAGAGCTAATAAGTAGCCTGACCTAATTACAACTTATAGAGATCTCTGTGTGATTGATTTTTCTCTGGGACTTGCCGGCTGTGGGGTACTGGGCAGGAACAGAACCCCAACAAGCCGGCCCTCATGTTACACATATGAGAAACTGCAAGCAGCTAGAAGTGCAGAACAGATCCCTGCCCACTGCCTGGGGCTTCTGACAAGTGGCCTGCCATTGTCACATCCTCTAACACAGCAGAAAACACACGATCTTGCTTTATGTGGAAGGCAACTGAATATTTTTACATTAAAACAAAATTTCAGATTTTCGTATCCAATGAAAGAAAACACAGTATCTTCATGAGCTTTCCAGCGATCATTTCCCCCAACCTTTCAAATTTTTCTTTGTAACTCTATTAAATCTCTGTGTTTCTCGTGATACCTATTTCTCTATTTTGCCAAAATAGAAAAATATGTGACCAGATTTAAGGTACAAAGTAGATCCTATTTATTTTTATCTCTTTCTTTAATTATCATTTTTGAATTTAAATCATATAGCTGTCTATCAAAATGAGCAAAGAAAATATTCCTACCTTGACACAATCAAAATAAAATATCTGGAAATATGACTAAATTACATGTTTATCTTCAGTATACCTGATTCATTGCCTCATAAAGAATTGATTTGAGTTTTAGATATTGAGAAACACTACTATCACATTGCATGAAGGAACATTGGTGCCACTTACATGAAATGTACTCACCAGGCAAAACTCCACAAACAGAAAGTAGGTTTGTGGTTGTGTCGAACTGTGAACTTCTTCATAGAAGTTGTGAAGAACTGTGGAGATTGACAGCTAATGAGCGTGTGGTTTTGAGCATATGTACTTGAGCCTCCCCCCACCCCCACCCCGTCAGCCCCACAGATTTGCATGTGGTAGTGGTTATGTTTACAGGTACTGGCATAGCAGCCTCACAGGGTTGCATTCAGAGCTATTCAGGGGTGACACCCAAATGTTTATACATCTCATCTCTCACAGAGCTGGAGGGTGGCCAGTGATTTTCAGCCTCATACCGAGTGCAGGGGGAGACTGCGAATGGCTGCTGCTACCCAGCTAAGTTTAGCGCAGCCAGAAAGCCGGCTGTTTAAAACCAGGAACTCCAGCATAAAGGAAATTATATTTAAATAACAATGCTCCATCTGTAGAAAATCCAAGTTGGTTTACACTAAGACATCTTTGTCCCCGTTGTTGAGGACCAGGCAAGTCAAGAGGATAATCCCTGTAAGGTTTTCTTTCTCCTGTTTCCAGTTGTGAAATGAATGAATAAATGCACCCAAGAAGTACATTAAGGGAGATCACATATGCTAAAGAAAATAACAGAGTGTCTAGCATATGGTAGCTATGTGATAAATAAATGATACAGTAGATCATAGAGATAAATAGAGGGGAGCGGCTTCCTGCTAAATACAAAGCAGGCTTCGGCTTGAAGCCGTTCACTAATGCATAATTATTATTTCACCATATGAGAGACTGAGGGTGCAATTAGTGGCTTTAAGTACAATTCGCTTATTGGGGCAGGGGCAAGCGGGGAGGAGGCAGGAAAATCATCGCTTCTTTGCAGCACCTACACTTTGTCAGCGTGGAGAAGGGGAGGCCCATCTGTTTGGTTGGCGTGTTTAACCTCTCACTCTCGAAGTTCCTTTGAGACCCGGCAGAAGATGCTTTCATTTTCACTCTTCTGCTTTGAGACCCACAGATCAAGAAGATGAAGGAGTAGAATGTCCTGGGAGATGCAGACCCTTTCCAATTTAGCAGCACGAGCCTTCAAGCTGATTTGAGAGAGGCGCCCAGCTACGGTGCCGAATTGCTTTGACCTGCAGCAGCAATGGGGCAGTGGGGGATGAGGGAATTCAGAGAAAACACGGAGCACAGCAAGCCACCTTTGGCTTTTTATTAAATATCCCGAGGTGACAAGCATCTAGCAACACCTTCCAGCTTGGATGTGGGGGTGGGGCTTGGTGGGGGTAGGGAGTGGAGGTTGGGGAGCTATGGAGGTCCTTGGGGAGGTGATGAAGATCTCCAAATCACATTAGGGAGTCCAGAGAACAGACATGAAGTCTGTAACCTTCCTAAAATCCGAGAGTGACAGCTTCTATTTTAAGGTTAGTAGACGAAATGAGTTGACCTTCTGCGCGCGGAATATGTCATCCATCCGTCCACTATTTTCATGCTTGTGCGTAATTCAATGAATAATGAGAGTCAAGTATGCGCCAGGCCCTGAAGAAAACCTAACAAATGAATACTTCTAAAATTGGTACTGATCCTGAGGAGGCGACAAAGAAGGTCCCGAGAAGAAGCCAAATAGGGTCACAATGATTGAAATAGTGGAAAGAGCGGCCACAAACAGCTGGAGGACAGGGGGAGATCACTGAGCAGGTGGCAACAACTGCGAAGCTGCATTGGATGATGAGAAAGGCCTGCCTCAGGGAAACTGAGTGCTGAGGAAAAGAGAAGCCTCTGTTCTTTTTTTTTTTTTTTTTCTCGAGACAGGGTTTCTCTGTGGTTTTGGAGCCTGTCCTGGAACTAGCTCTTGTAGACCAGGCTGGCCTCGAACTCACCTAGATCCGCCTGCCTCTGCCTCCCGAGTGCTGGGATTAAAGGCATGCGCCACCACAAGCCTCTGTTCTTAATTGCCTGGAACGACTTTGAAAGGTTCCGAAGGAGCGTGGATGAGCACTTTGGTGGTGTGTACGATTGTGGAATTAGAAAAAGAAAATGTGGCAAGGGGGTGGGGGTTGAGGGGAGGACTGAGAGCCTGAGTAAGTGACTTGATTTATTTGTAGCTTTCTTTGTGGCCATGATTTGAGGCAATAACACAATATGCGATCCCATGAAAACTCTTTCCGAATGAGCCACGCTCAGTTCCTCTTCTCTAAGACACCCACTGTTATGCTTCTTGTAAGCTCTTTCAGACATATTTTGTGTGTATAAAAACAAAAGTGAGTATGTAATCCATTTTGTTTTCTTTTCATGCAAATGGTATCATATTATGTGGAGAGAAGACACTGAAAATCTTCTGTAATCAATGTTATAAGTTTGTGGAAAATACATGGGTTGGTATTGAATATAATCAGATAAACAATAAAAGATCATCTATTTGTCATAGATTAGTTCCTCTGGGAAAAGACTCATGTGTGGGTTATTGTAGCTACTTAGGTTTTGAGCATCCTCAATCACATGATTTGAGGGCCAATATTGCAGTGAGCATTTCCTGTTAATCCACTTGTTCTTGTCACTCATAGCGTTCACAGTTGGGGGAAACCGATGATTGCTTTTGTCTTCCAGCACAGCACCTCCCAGCAATACACAAATTACCTGGTCAGGATGAAGCTTCCAGATCAGCACCAGCTTGATAGCTCTACATTTTATGCTTCAAGTATGTCATAGCTTTAGCAATAGGTATTTATTGTGAGGTTGTAGGGGTTAACCAAGAGAATTTGCCATACAACCTATAATATTTTATGGTCCATGGAGCCTTACTGGCCAACAACTACGTAAGTGGTAACCTATTCCTGGCATTAGGCTTTTCTATTTATTTTGTTAAACTGTGCTGACCTTACTAACCCCATTATAAGGTAATTCCATTTAACCATATATTTTAAATAAAAATGGAGTTGTATATTGCACACACACACACACACTTTAGGAAGCTTCTAACATAGCAGGTTTCCAAGTGATTGTGATTACAGGGAAATAGTGTCTTCTGGACACAGCAGGGCAGCTGCACATATAAACTTGCAGTGGTTATGACAGCAAGCACAGACTATGATGAAACCAGAGACTGGTCATTCATTTCCCGGCCACCTAGACACAAACAAGAGCTAGGGAGATGGCTCAGTTAGTTAAGCACTCCTGTGCAAGCCTGGGGACCTGAGTTCAAGTCCCAGAACAAATATAAAAAGGCCGGGTTTGGTAACAAGCCCAGCACTGGGAAACAGAGACAAGAAGATCTCCGTGGCTTGCTGGCCAGCAAGAAACATCTAGTCGATGAGAGAATCTGTCTCAAAAAATAAACCCATCAACAACAAAATAAAAACAAACAGATCCAGTGTATCCATATGGTAGAACGACACATCAATACAAAGGCATGAGATAGTGATACACATGACAGTATGGATGAATCTCAAAATAATTATAGTGAGTAAAAGGAATCAGGCAAAAACTGTTTTACGTGAATCAATTAATATAAAATTGTAGAAAATGTGTACTTATTTGATGCAAATTCATTGGATGGAAACGAGATTGACAGAGGATAGAAAGGAGGGGAGAAAAGAGAGAAGACTTTGTGCAGTGCTAATGGTTGAACTCAGAGCTCTGTGCATGCTAGACCAGTATTCTACCACTGAGTCCTGAAAGTCAAATCTTCAGGTGACAGATAGACATATTATTCGATTTTAATGGAGTTCTTGTGGTCACATACATAATAAAAAGTTATGAAAATGTACACCGGAACTACAGAGGGCTTTAAATGTTACTTTACACATCACTAAGGGTAGTTTAAACATATGTAACTTTTGATCAAATAACTCTAGTAGCAACATATGTGTGAAATGTTTACTCCATCTAGGCTAGCATTGTAAAAAATGTCTACCATAAGGCAACAATTAAATAAATTCTGATGCTTTCATGTAATAGTTTATTACTGATTTATTAAAATAGTTTATTAATATTTACACATAAAGATATTCAAGATATTTAAAACATGAAAGGTAATTTACTTGTTGGTGAGGACATAAAATGGTATGGCACTTGTAGATAACAGTTTGACTTTTCCTCAACATTGAACATGAAATTACTAAATTACCTCCAAATTCATGTTCTAGGTACACATCCACAAGTGTTGAAAACATATGTCTTTGTAAAAACTTGGACGTGAATTTCATAGCAGCATTAGTCAGAACTGCTCAACACGAAAGGAATCCAAATGTTTTACTGTTAAGTGAATGTACAAAATGTGGATTACACAATTACAGTGGATTATAGTTGACTGGGAGAGGGAAGAAACCCTGGGGCATTCTGGTTAGCATGGATTAAACTGAAACCGCAAGACATAAGAAAAGAGCTGGGCATGAATGCCATATATTATATGAGTCTACTGATATGAAACATACCTAGGGTCTTCTGAGGGTTGAATAGAATAGAGACCTGGAGGAAGTGGCACATGCCTTTAGTTTTAGCTCTTGGAAGGCAGGGGCAAGCAGATCTTTGAGTCAGAGGCCAGCCTGGTCTACAAAATGAGTTCCAGGACAGCCAGACTCCAAAGTGACTGCAGAGAATCCGCAGTGAGTTTGGATCCAGGGAAAGGAGTTGGAGTCTCACTCTGGACATAGTAAGACATCATATCTAACTCATACCATGTGCATTAGGCCTGATCATCTGACAAACAATGAAGAGCTCACTTGAGGTAGAGGAAGAGAATCCATTTCTCTCTAATATTATTTTATAATTCATCCTCAAAATGTTTTCATGATTTTCCATTTTATCTTGAGTTAGAATCCATACCCTCTTTCAGCTCCTCTGTGCTTATGGACTTGGGCCCCTGTAGAAGGAGACCTAAGGATTGGGCTCCAGATGAAGCCAGTTTATCCACAGTCCATGACACGCCAAACGGGGCTATGTAGGAAGTCATCTCCACTGTGAGCATCCTCAGCGGGTCAAGATTGCTTGGCTTTGCTTTGCTCTGACAGTCTTGTTAATTGAGCACTTAGTGTAAACAACACGGAGTCCTTGGACAGGTGTTTCATGGCAGCCTGTCACTGACAGGTAGATCATGGCTCAGTCTCTCTTGGTATTGGATGGACACAGCCTAGGGTTCCAAGAGAATGTGTTCCAGATGCAGTCTGGTGACTTACCTTCTCATTCATGTTTGCCACTCCCTTCTGCGATTGTGTTAACTAGACAAGTCCTTCCTTATTTGTCAATCACAGCGCAGACCTGCTTTCCTGGTCCAGGCTGCTGTAAAGATGGATAAGGACCCCGAAGCATACTGTTACCTATGGGACTGGTTTGTGTGTACATGCGACCACCCTCATTATCATTATGGATGGTGAGAGACATGTACATGAGCTCAATGAAGAATGTCATCACTGCTTACCAGGGTAGAGAGGGCATGGCATCAATCCAGCTGAGTCCATGGCTTGATACTGATGCCTTCTGAGAGATTTCAGTAAGTCTTTCTGTCACCATTAAATAAATACTTGGTTTGGTTGACAACAATGTGTATGTTTGTGCAGAGTGGTTTTGTGTTGCAGGGCTGTAATGTCTGTCGTGAGCTGAGTCTTGGCATGTAGACTGGTGTGGGTGCCATATAGCATGGTGGCCACATGAGAAAGCAGAGCCGATCTCTTTGCCTACCCTCTTTCATTTTTCTTTTTTTACTTTTGAGAATTTCATATACAAACAAAATATGATCACAGAGGCACAAATCTGCCATTATTCTCCCCTATGGCTCTCGGCCAACTGTTCCACAACATGCCTGCCTTCTAGATTCATCCAAATAAGTCCACTTAGTGCATGGGTATGAAGCCATTCACTGGAGGATGGGAAACCTACCAAGCCATAGCCTCAAAAAAGAATGGTTCTCCCTTCTAAAGCAACTATCCACTGCCAATAGCCCTTTAGTAAGGGGTGGGACTTGGACATCCTTTCACATCTGTTTTATTTTTATAGTTTAAGTTGCCTAGGCTGGCCTTGAACTAGAAATCCTCGTGATTCTGATTCCTGAGTAATTTGGATTATATATGCATACATTACCTGGGTTTGCTCACTTGGTGTGTGTGCGTGTGTGTGCACATGCAGGTGTGAGCACATAAGCTTTGCCCATTTTTTTTTTTTGAGAGTCAAAGTGCCCGTTCCTCAGTTGGGATAACTAATTAGTAGCTAGCTAGCTAACTAACTAACTAACTAACTAGTAACCAGTTACTAACAGCCATGTAAGTTAGGTTTCTCCCTTACTCATAGCCACAGGTAGCAGTTTTGCCAGGGATACTGTGGCATCAGAAATGGGATACCTCCTCAGAATCAAGGATTCATGTTTTAGAAGCCAGTTCCCTCTTGGCTCCCATGCTACCATAAATCACGCACACATGGAGTTGGCCTCACGCTTCTGCCGTGTAGTTTCCTGAAGGCCTGAGCTCTGTCCTGCTTCTTATGTCTCAAGTCATCCAGTATGTTTTCAGATCCATGGATAAAATGCTGGCATGCCACGCACAAAGAGGGACAGGATGTCCTACGATCTGGAACTCTAATGAATACACACATGCTCTGTGAACTATTAAACCTGGCACAGAAGGGAAAAGTCTGAGGTTCCTCCATGTCTTGTCTCCGTCATCGCCTCACCAGTTTTTACCTTCAGTAACCCTCTTACATACCTAATCCTATGCGTTGGTTACATACCACTGTAATACACATCTGAGGAAACAACTTAGAGGAGGATTTATTTTGGATCCCAGTTTGAGAGTTTTCATTGGTCCTGACTGGCTCCATGGCTTGGGAGAATACCTGGGCAGCAGGAACATGTCGAGTGGAGCTGTTCAACTCATGGTAGCAAGGAAAAATAGGAAAAGGGGTTTTCCAGAAGGTGCTTCAGCAGGAGACATCTCCTAAGAACCATCCCTAGTGACCTGCTTTCTCCTAGAACTTCCCAGAATAGAGCCACCACCGTGGTCTAAGCACCTAACATGGCTCTGTGATGACATTTCATAGTCAGAGCACAGCATCTGTCTTGGATTCGTTTCTCAGGTGACCTGACCTAACACAAGCTGTGCCAAGAATGTGCCGAGAAGACAGGTAGTTAGATGTTAACTTGAAATTTATTCACTAACTGTCCAGCAGGCAAAGAGGAGGGCAGCCTGGTTGACAGCTGGTAAATAAACAGTTCCTATCAAAAGGCAGTGAATCAAATACAAGAGCTTCCATTGACGGCAGACTTCAGAATGTAGCCTGGCGGGGAAGAAGGATGCAGATGTGCTAGCTGAGGCATCTGAAAGCTATGCAGTGGGAAATATCTTCAGAGATGACGGAGTTAGGCTTACAGCTGCCAAGCTGAACTCATGAGAGTGGAGGATAAAGAGGGTACTTACGCACCGACCTGGCGAGGCATGGTGTCTCCGGAGAGGCTTCCAAAGAAGTTCTTACCTTCGATGATGTGGCAGAGCAGACTGAACTGAGCAAGCCGAAGACCAGTTGGGATTGCAAAGATCTCTCGGTGTGTGGGTGTCCATCCGGGAACAGATGTTGGGACAAGGGGCAAAGAGATTATGGGATTCTGGGAAAACCCTGCTCTGAAAACTGAAAACTGATATGTAGATGGATGCCTTTGAATATGTATTCTAGGAAGACATACTCTGTTCTCCCCCCCACCCCCCGCCCCACTAAATCTCTTTGGCTTGTATGGTGTCTCCTCCCTCCTGGTAAATGTGAGTGCGTGTATTGTGCATGATGCTGCTCTCGATAACACAAAAAAGTAGCACATGCTTTCCTCAATAGCTTCCCTGCCTGGTTATCAAGGTTCATACTCAGTGAAGCCTGGGTGGGCACCTGCTGGAATCTGTTAAGGAAGGAGATGTTACAGTTAAGTTTCAAGAACCAGCTTCAAGCAGGGTGGCGTTGGCGCACGCCTTTAATCCCAGTACTCGGGAGGCAGAGGTTGGCGGATCTCTGTGAGTTCGAGGCTAGCCTGGTCTACAAAGCAAGTTCCAGGACAGCCAGAGTTAAACATTGGAACAGGGGAACCCTGTCTTGAAAAACAAAAAACCAAACCAAACAAAAAAAAGGAATCAGTTTCAAGAGTCAGCTATCCTGACAGGAGTTGAGGGAGTATCCTTTAGGCTGTATTTTTTGAGAGCTTGATTCCGTGTCCTGGAACTCAACTTTCTCAGGATCCAAATCCTATACCTCAGGGAACAGGGAAAACTAACTACCATGGCTTTAGCTAAATAAAGTCAACAGAAACACCTAGTGAAGGGGAGATTTTTGAGTTGCTCTCCAGAGGAAAAAATTCTGTATCCATTGTATCAATGGGGTTGTAGTGCGAGTAACACTGGCCAGAGGAACGGATGAGGAGGCTGAAGAAAATGAAGGTTCCAGAATGTACCCTATGGACGTTCAGAGCCCTGCCATGACAGTGAAGCTTTTGGGGGATTTGACAGTCAAAACCATGCCAGGACATCTTTAAAGAAAGGACAAATATGTGTATCCTGTGTCCCTCCTACACGAAGGAAGGTCAACCTGTGAAACCTCTTTGGATTGAAGGACAATATGGCCCACAAAAAAGAATATTTTTTGACCTATACCTATGTACTGTGTGATGGAGATATATAACTGCCAGTCTTTAGTAAGGCTCAGAGCAGGGCATGGTTGTGTGGCATGTACAACAGTCATATTGCTTAGGCCAGGTGCTTGAATACACCCAATGGCTTGGAGCTGTTGATGTAGAGAAAGGATGCAGTGGGCAAAACTGGAGCGATGGCAGGTTTTATGTAGAGAATCAGCTCCCAAAGTGCTGCCCCTGGGACTCTGGGATAAAACCATGCCAACCACTGTAGAGAAGAAACGGTAATGGAAATATTATCAAGCTTTGGCAGAGATAATGATTCTGGATTATGAGACCAGAACGGCCCATTATGGTTTGGAGTCTAATGAAGCTTCTAATTCAGAGCTGGACGCATGCAGTGGAAGTCCATGATCACATCCTGGTACATCCAATTATAAACCTGTGTAGGACCAGAGGCTATGACCATGTGGTATGAGCAGTCTGCCCAAATGGTCTCATCCTTATCACTGTTATACCTGTGGCTGTGTAAAAACTTCAAGTTAGGTATCTGGTCTTATGCTTTTTGTTTCCAGTTCCCAGATGCTGGCTAACAGCCGAGTTATCTGCTTAGGCACTTAAAAGGGGAGGGACCAGAAATTTGAGACATACTCGATTGCAAATGCACTATAACGAGTTTCATGTCATGTGTTGTCATGGAAGAGGCACGGAGCAACCGAGTAGACAATGTGGCTTGGCCAGCAGACCTGACTAACGCTGCCTCTGTTTACCTTAGAACTGACGCTGGAGCATGGTAGCAGAGATAGATCTCCCACAAGGGCATTTGCCTCATAGAATGCAGAAACGGCCTGGTGTTCAGTCATGCAATCTACAGTAGGAAATCTGAAATCTGAGGGATGGATTTCCTCACAGCAGTCATGGTCTCTTGTATGCATTGTCCAGATCTACAGCTCTACGTAGATGACCCACTGACCCAGCTGTCGTGTTCCAGAATCAGTCACCGGGTTGACACTGCCATGTGCTTCCCCTCAGTTGGTTTTTTTTTTTTTTTTGGACAAATGACTAAGTGTGATAGTGATGCTCGGCAGGGCTGTACCTGCAAGATGCTGACCTTTTCTAAAGGGTGGTTTTGCTTTAAACTCTCCCCACAGCTTGAATTAGATTTGCATAGAACTGCATTGCAGTTTAAGAAATGTGTTCCCTATCTTTTATGCTTTCTCCCCTGCCCTCTACGGTTTTTCTTCATAGGAGAAGGACCTTATTTATGGTCTGCCGGCTTTCCCATTAGTTCATTCTCACTGGCACTTCCCTTAATAAACAAAGCTCTTGTACAAATAACCTCATCTTGGCATCTGTACCTTGGAGGATCTGGACAAACACAGATGGCTTGGACATGTGCTGGTGGGTGTCTAGGAAGGAAGGGCAAATATGCCAATCCCGCACACTGAGTGTGGTCAGTTTGCAATGGCTGCCAGGAGCTGGGAATATAACTCAGTTTAGGCAGAGTGATTGCTTAGCATGCGTGAAGCCTTGGGTTCAATCCCCAGCACTGTATAAAGGCAGGGATGGTGCTGCATGCCTATACTGAGGAGATGGATGCAGAAAGTTCATCTAGATCAGAAGTTCAAGGTCGCACTGAGCGTGAGGTGGCCTGAGATAAATGAGACCCTGTTAATAGAAACACCAAAAGCAAAAGCCAAACCCAGGAAACAAATAAAAGGAAAGTGGGGGGCATGGTTAGAGAGCCACTGTATGTAAAACTTTTGTAATGGCGAAGGATATCCTTAATGACAGTGAATGATCAATGCTGATGGTTAATGAATAACACTTGCATTGAAAACTAAATAATATGTCATTAATTATTTATGAGCAATAGTAATGCTTAATGATAACCGTCAATTGTATCATATCATTAATGATCCTAAATGATACTGAATGAAGGAGATTATGTGACTGAATTATATAAGCCATAATAGCCCCACATTGGAAGATGCTAAGTCAATGGAATCTAGAAAAGAAAAATCAAAGTGTAAGGATTCATTAGTGTTCTTCCTCTTGAGCTAGAGGGGCTGTGCTCTGTTGTGAACTTCTTTGGAGGTTTGCCTCATGAAGCCATCAGGACAGGATGCTGTGTGTGAATATCACACATTCTCCTTTATACGAGTTTGTATTTGCCAAGGAACATCCTATGTATTTGAGCAGAATTTTCGACTGAAAAAAGAATATGCTGACCAACTGATTAAGAAATTCTAGTCTCTCTCGCATTCATTTATTTCCTTTAAAATGTAGTTTCTAAAATTAAAAAATAAGGCTTATCATAAAATAAAAATGACGAGGAGGAAAGCAAAATTCAACATCTGCTTCTTAGACACAGCTTTTTCTAATTTCCCCAGGAGTAACAATTTTTTGTTGTTGTAAATTACTTCCTTTCTTTACTGGATATGTGGCATTCAAAATATTTTCTTCACGACTTTGTTTAGAGGGACTTACTTATGCTTCATTTGGAATGAACTAACAAAACCGAGTTTTTAAATACACAAAGCTGGGAGCCAATCCCTCCATTCAGAAGCCACTTTTCATTGCATGTCATGTCTTTTGTTGAGTGTTTCATGGCATCAAACACCATGTTCTGTAAAAAGTGTAAGCTTTGTCTACCATTCACAGGCTACAAGACACCAATTTGCAAAGAATTATGTGTACTGTTGGGCTCCCTGCGCTCTGTGTTTTGTTCAGCCTGATGAAGTACCATTCGTTTCTGTATGAATTCTACCACATTTTACATCCACCTCCTCCTTCCAAGGATAAAGAAGAGTTCAAGGAAGATAGTCTTAGTTCTAAGTGTGAATCTGCACTTAGACCCACTGCAGCAGCATGATGTGATAACGAACACGGGACAAGTTTGCGATGACCTAGAGAGCCACATTGTTTCTTAAGACTATTGTCTCTTTTAAGACTCAAGACAATTCCTGATGTGAAAAATTAGTTTCCGAAAATGAATAAGCCTGGGCTTTCAGTGTTCAAAATTTAATAAGATTTTTCCTTAATGGAGAACATCTGAATTTTTTTTTCTCAAAAATGTTTCCCTGCAAGGATTTAGAGAAAAATAAATCTTGAGCTTTAAGATCTGCAATGCAATTATCACTTTGGGATCAGATAAAACGATGTCCCCAAATATTTTTGATGCCTATGGATAGACATGCAACTGTTAAATCCTTGAACCAGTGTTTTGCTTAGAGAGGGACTGATTTTTCTTTAAAAAATTATTTTAAGTCAGATGAGTTTTGTTCATTTGAATTAATTGTTTTGGGGTTCCGACGGTTGAATCTTAGGCCTCATCTGTGCTAGGCAAACACTCGACCACCAAGTAACATCTCCAGTCTTTCTTGGACTTTGAGGCATAGTCTTACTAAGTCAGAGCACCTCCCAAAGATGATAACTTTTTGATGGTGCGAACACTATAGTGAACAGTAGTACAGAAATCTAATTGACTTCAGGATTAAGGTTGGAAATCTTTTCATATAAAAAGCCCCCCCCCCCCAAAGAAATTTAGTCTGTGGGCTAAATTTACTCTTTCTTGAAGGTAGAATTAACTTTCATGTCAATGAGTATTACTAGAAATATTCTCCAAAATATTCGTATATACCCTTACTCCCTCTTCCATGAGAGCACCGTGGGATGATTGTGTAGCATACGCAATGAATGCTGTGCTGTGAAACAGAGGCTGTGATTTAGGAGCACAGTGTTTACTCAGGTAGTCATGTTTAGTTTCTGATGTCAGAAGCCAGATGAGAGCCAATAGCTATTTGAGATAAAATTAATGTGTAACAACAAACTTCAGCGGTATAGGAATGCCATTTCAGTTGCCAGACCTACTGACTAGATGATCTTTTTTTTTTTTTTTTTAATGTCAGTCAGTGACTGTGGGCAGAGAAGCTTTGGTAATTTGCTTCCATTTTGTTTTTCTTCAAAATTTAATATCCCCAGTGGTTAGGTAAGATACAAGGTTGTGGAATGCAAATCTGCATATGGCCTGCATATGGCTTTAGTATCAGATTTTATCTCTGGCCTGGGAGACACGTTCCCTGATTTCAGCAGCTTTCTCAGTATAGCTTGCAAAGTTTAACGTCTCATGAGACTGTCATCACGAGTGTCTCTATCATCCACTCTGAAGAACGATATCGCTTTGCTCTGAGAAGCTGTAGTTTCATCATTTCTGTCCTTATGGTCACAATCGGAGAATTAAATGTTCTTTCGGCCTCTTGCACTGCAGAAATCGAACCCGAGGCCTCATGAGTGCTACACAGGGGCTCTGCCACCGACCCACATTTCAATTCCCAAACCCTTAAATATGGCTTTGGAGAAGTGAGTTTTTTTAGTGTGGTCTGGGATGAAATCAAGATTTAGAAGGTGCACTCACTTTTCTGCAAATGTTTTCTTCTGGCTCAATTCAATGATCAATTGTCAATAAACCACTAAACCAGACAAAGGCACCATATTGGTACATAGATGCTCTTTTCAACATACTTTGAGGAATGACAGGGTTTGATTATATGTGCACTCTCTGAACATAGTTCTCAAAGTTAGACCGGCTGGATTTAAATTTCCAGAGACAACATAAACTTGCAGGCACAAATGAATAATGACATAAACACATGGCAAGACCATCATCTGGGACCCAGTGTGACTGAGGTGATTTCTGAAAAATTAGAATCCAAACCAATGACACATAGAAACCAGTTTATTGGATTGTCAATGATACTTTGAGACAAATTCAAGTTATTTTATTTACTTCATATAAACAGAGGAAGGGCGGGAAGTTTGAATTTCAAGCTTTGTTCGGCATGTATGCAGTTAGCATCCACAACAGCACCATTGAGTCATGGAGGAGTTAGCACCACAGGATTTTAGGACCTAACTGTGAACATGCATCACTGGGAAACTTGGAACATGAGAACTGAGTCAGTATGTGTTATGGTCCATTATAAACAATACAAGGCAATTTCCGACTTCTTTTCATACAGTACAATACAGTCACAATCGATGAGAACCTTTGAAATACGATACAGGACAAAAACACCTTGTACCCTGTTAACACTAAAGCAGTTACAGATTTTTTTAAAAAAATGTTTCTTATATGAGGCAGCGGATTGAAATGACCCCACCCCCGTCAAAATTTAAATTCATAGTTATATAGTTACATGGTCTCTTTAAGAAAGCATTTTCAAGTCTACCTGTCTTCTCCCTCAAAGCTGGCAAACAGCGATTTGGAAACTGAAAGGCTTAAAGAATTAAAGAAACAACCCCACCCACAGCAAACCCGACTGAGTCAAGAAGTCAGTCCTCCAGTGTGGTGGAGGGCTTTCTGCATAAGGTCAGTTTGAAAATGATGCCAATGGCGTTGAGACCTGTCTTCCCTTCCGTGCAGGAATGCCAAGTACAGAAGCCTTGCACTCATGATGAACTTCGGTTCATTTCTTTCACCGAATGCCTTTATTCTGGAGTGGAACATAAGGGATTTAGTCCTTAGTCCTCAACTGTTTTGTAGTATCCTAGGGCTGTTCCTTATGCTTGGTCTGACAACAGTGAAAAAGGCTGAGATTCTCTCTGGCTTTAGGGTAAGTTGTGAGCTAAAGAAAAAATATTAATTTAAATTTAGCGAGTAAGAAATTATAAAGGGAGTTCCACTATTTTCACAGTATAAACCCACTAGTAATGTCACTGAAAACCTTTCTGGTAGAAAGCATGTAACAAACCCTTCAGTTTTAGCCTAAGCGAATTTTGGCAAATGAAGATACTGTATAAGAAATGCGCAATAAGCATCAATACAGGTATATTCAGACCTCAGTGGACTGATGTCATAGAAAGTACGTTTTTACTTGCCAAGAGAAGAATATACCTGGGAATCTTTATGCAGACACAGGGCTCAATTATATATCTGCCCAACATGTAATCCTGGAATAGTGATAACAGGGTCATTAGGAAAATGTACTCAGTAACGGTATGGCAGCAATGTTCCGTGGTCTATAGTTAACAGTGAAACATGTCTGAAAATAGAATCAATACTGTATGGGAAGTTTACGATTCACCATTTCTATATTTGTAATACATGCGTTTGTTTTCCAGTTCTTAAAAAAATCCCACTAGGACCAACATCTTTCAGAACAACAATCTAACATTAAACAAACTTTCTAAGGAAAATTCTTAGCATCACAGAGTTTGGGAAAACCTGCTACTCAGCATCACAGAATACGCAATAGATCTACATTTAAGATTGTTCATGCCTTGACATTAACACACCTTTGGGTTAATAGATCTTATTTTAAAAAGAAAACAAAGACACAAACCAAACAATTGACACAGAATTTGTTTTTAGTCTCTCCTTGGTAAGGGAAGACCTGTTAAGCTTGACCCTTCTATATCACGAAATGATAACCTTGTCTGGGAAACATTTACATTTATTAAAATACTTAAAACTAGAGAGAGAGAAAAAGGGCTAAGTGTAGAAAGACTTAAAACAGGGTAATATCATGGAAAATGTTTCCTTAAAATGTTTAGGTGCACTGCTTTCAAATGAAATTGGAAAATATTAGCCTATCATTTTTACGTTGGCAGATGTCAGGGGATCAACATGGGGGCTTGATACTTTTGAGAAAAAAAAAACCTGTAAGTTTTTCTGCTGACTAAATTCATTGTATAAATTGACTACTGATTGGCCCAAGAGGAACCATTTATATACCAGCATGTTTACAGGAATGATTAAAATAAGGTAATTATCAAGTCTGGATGACTTGAACAAATAAGAAACAAAATGGATTCTTAATGCTTTACGGTTACATTGAAAAAGCTCAGTAAAAACAAAACAAAGTTATGATAGGCTAGTTTAATAGTTCAGATTGCCCTCTTATTTGGTAATTATTTCAAGATAAGGTAAAAATAATTAAAAAAGAATTAACCAATAAAAACTGTCTAATTTTTTTTTTTTTACTGAAAGTCTTTATATTTTACATGGTAATTTCAAATGACTGTATTTAGGCAGTTTTGCCATTTTCACATATACTTTTTTAAATATTTTCATTTCTGTATCATTCATTGTTTATACTATGTAACAATTTTCTGTTAAATTAAAATAGTTTACTTTATCACTTTATATTCTAAGTGGCTTTAGAAAAATGTATACCTAGGATAAATTTATAAAAGGATAACGACTATTTTAAGGGATTTTTAGACAAGTTCTATATAGATAAATAGTTCCAGATAATAAAGTGCCTTCTTTTTCCAGGTAATTTTTTTCACTAAAATATTTTAAGGCCTTGTAAGAAACCCAGCACTATCAGAAGTCTGATAGCAAATGGGGCTGCATTATTAATTAGCAATCTTTTTGTAGCTCTTATAACATTTAATCTTTCAATATAGATGGCAATTTTAACAATTATAAAAGCTATGAATTTGCATCAATTCTGAATGCATTTTGAAGGGAAGGGGAAATGTATAATTCCTAAGCGCCGTGATTTATTTGTAAGACTCAGAAGTTGTTAGTAGTCATTGAACCTCAAAAAAAAAAAAAATTCAACAGAATTTTCAAACTGTGGCAAATGAGGCCATTTTTTTTAAAAAAATTATTTGTTCACAGATTCTATTTTCCTTTATTTAAAATGACTGTGTAGCCTTAAGTGGGGAAGGCTAGAGAAGATCAATGGTAAATTATTCAGATATAGGCATGATAGATGCCTTCTATTGCAATATGTTTATGCATAATTTATGCTGATGCCAACCCCTAATGTTGCATTTATACCCACTTTGTTTATGACCCATTGGCATATCGCAGCAAAATGCCTGTGACTGAACAGAAGGTTATAGAGATAGGAGCCACAGCCACACAGAAATCCACTTACTATGCCTTATTCCCTTTGGGGGAATAAGGGTGTGCTGTAAGCACAACTATATCCTTGTTTGTGTGGGAAAATTTAGATTTTGGGATAATTTTTACCAAATTATCTTTGTTCAATAAACACTACTTTAAACGTTTGAATATTGTTTTAAAGACGGAGGGGGAGGGAGGAGGGTGAGTGAGGGAGCAGGAGGGGAATGGGAGGAGGGGAGGAAGTGTAAATTTTTGAATGGAAAAAATTAAAAAAAAGAATTTTAACAAGAAAATTGCTCATATTTAAGTCAGCACGAGAGCAAATGCTCACGACACCGAATGGTCATGGTTTTCCTGACCATCACTGGGTTCATTCAAACTGTTCTTTGAAGGTGTTGAGGTCAGGACACATGAAGAGAAAACTCAGTGGGAAAATAGTCTACGTGAGACATTCCACATCACAAACCGAACAGGAACTACCGGTAGGAACAAAGTGCTAGATTTAGTAAGAGTAATTCTAGGGTTAAAAAACTGTCAAAGTGGTATAAACCTTATAATTGCACATTCCTTTTTCAAAGTGCCACAAGTTACCATATATTTTTCTAAGATGCACACAATTCTACTTTTTCAAACTCTAAATACGTACACAGGTTCATCTTTTGCATACTAGTACAGTCTCACAAACGTCACGAATATAACCAGGAAAGGTGAACTATAACTGGAGAAAGCAGCATAGTGCTTTTAAGCGGTAACGGTTAAGAGCCCACATCTTTATGAGGATTCATGTCCAAGTGTAGTGAAAGCATTCCACAGACCCTGACGACCCCCGGAGAGCTTGTTCAGGCAAATGTTAGTAATACTCTGCCATGCGATGCACAGAAGTCTTACACTTTAAAAAACGTACCGGCTTAGCTATGTTTTTTTTGTCTATTTGACTACATATTATATTTACTATCTTCACTCAATGGAGCGACGGTATGAGCTAGTAACCAATTTGGAAAACAGTATTAAATACCGAGGTTTCCCATCTTAACTGTTCATTCCTATGAAGTACAGCAAAAATGTGTGGTATTGATCCTACATGACTCTATCGCTCTTATTTAAATAGAAACACTAAATGGAAGTGTATTTTAGGAGTTATATTTAGAAGTTATCTTTAGAAGAGACAAAATAAGGATAAAAGGACAATAGAGACCAAAGCACCAAAATATAGAACAGACCAAAGAATTGTGTGGAAGATCCCCATATTGCTGAATTTCCATTTCATTAGGTGAGAACTAAAGATGGTTCTTTGCCATGTAATAACTGTATTCATATAAAGTTCAAATGCCTGGCATGTATACAAATTTAAATTTTGAACATTTCTGAGTGTGATGAAATTTAAACTTGAAACCATTTCTCTGAAAACTGGGATAAAAATGCCACCACTCAGGGACAGTGAGACTGTGAACCCAGGGGCCATGAGTGCAGGGTACCTGGGTTCTCTGATGCCAGAGGCTAGCTGGGCAGAATGCTCCATTTCCAGTGAGAAGGTTAGCTAGAACATGGAAGTACTGCTGCAGCAATTAGGACTAGTTTATCATCACAGAACACCAAATGGCTCTCCAGAAGGATCCTTTCCTTTTTCTACAGTTTGCGAACCTCCTTCTACAGCAGTGCTTCTCAACCTTCCTAATGCTGCGCCCCTTTAATACAGTTCCCTATGCTGTGGTGACCCCCGACCATAAAATTATTTCGTTGCTACTTCATAACTGTAATTTTGCTACTGTTGTGAATCATAATGTAAATATCTGATATGCAGGATATTTGATATGTGACCTCTGTGAAAGGGTCACTAGACCCCCAAAGTGGTTGCAACCCACAGGCTGAGAACCACCGTTCCACAGTGTAAAAACGACTTAATAAAGGCGTCTGAAATAAAAACGCCCAGTTATATAAACGCTCCATCTTTTGTGGCTAGAGCATGGGACAGAAACTGATGTGGCAGTCTTCCAAGGAAGCTGACAAGACAGAAAGGAGCATGCATGATAAATCCTTGGTAACACTCTCCCTCCTCCACCAACCCTAGCTCAATACACTGACAAGTTAACCACAGGACAGGTAGATAGCCATCCTCAGAAGCTTCTCACAGCTTTTGAGCATAAAATTAATCTTTTTAATGTTAAGTAATGGATTTAGATAGTTTCAGCATTTAAAATTGGTTAGAGAAAGACTTATAAAACACTGAAATGCATGGAATTCTTAATCAAAATTGCAGACATGGAAACTCTACATTATATACAATATTCCAACTATATCTAGCTGATTAAACACTCCAAATAATTTCACACTGTGCAGATTTTCTTGCTAATAAATGCACTTTTTGACAGTTTAGGAGCTAGACAATTGTGTTTACCTAAAATATAGTTGGTGGTGGCAGTTCTATGCATTGCTAGAGATACTGACCATCTGCAAGAGACCATTCTTACTCCACTATTAAATCTCGTCTGTCTTTTCCTTAGCTGTTGTAGTTAGAGAACTCTCAGTTGTAAAATGCCTCACAACAGTTCTAGTATGCATTGTTCACTGTATCTGGTTGAGGCTGGCGACATTAATCAGTTGTGTGGGCGGTGGTTGAACTGCATAGAACTTGTAAGAGGGGAGCTTCTCTGCTCTGTAGGTAGTGACATGGTATCCATCACTCTATGCCAAGTATATTTTATGATATTTGGGGCTGAAGACTGTAGTAAGTTTTTTCTTTGTGGGACCAGCTCCCTAAATGACAACACAGACATTATTAATTATGAAAGCTTGGCCTTAACTTAGACTTTTCCCCAACTAGCTCTTATGACTTAATTAACCTGCTTTTATTAATCTATGTTTAGCCATATGGCCGGTTACCTCTCCTCTGTACTATATGCCTGACTTGCTCTGTGTCTTGATGGCATCCCTCTGCCTCTCTTCTTCCCAGAGTTCTCTCTCTCTCTAGAAATCCCACCTCTTCTCTCCTGCCTAGCTATTGACCATTCAGCTCTTTAGTAAACCAATCACAGCGACACATCTTTACACAGTGTAAAAGACAGGATCTTGCAGGTCTGCTCTAATAGTTAGACCTAACAGAAGGATTAGCTCATGGAATATACAAAATAAATACCCGCTGATTTAATGCATTTGAAACAGGACTGAGAAAAACGACAAATAACATTTATATGATGCTCTGTCTAGCACTGTCTCTCCATGAAGGGCTGTGCTGGCCTCCATCACAGTATGGTAGGCGGCACTGCCACTGACGAGCAGGGTAGGTCTACTCATTCTTACATCACTGTGACATAGCTCTTTGAAGGGTATTTACCGTACCAGTGACACCAGTAACTACAACCTCCCCTAAAACTTTGAACTACTCATCTTTATCTTTGCCAGGCCCAAAGGGGAGCTGCTGCACATAGCAGTCAATGCTTTCCTGATGCTAATTCTGACACAGAAGTGAATCAAGACAATAAGCCACACAGCTGCAGCCACTAGCATGCATGTGGAGGCTATCAGAAGGAACGGAGAGTCAGTTACATATCCACACGAGTTGGGATTGGAAGACTGTGGTTAAAGTGGGAAAGCCAAGGCCAGGAGAAGATCGTGCTCTCCTTGGACTGAGCAACTTCTGAGATTAGACTAGATGCCAACAGCCTTTCTTAGCTCTGAAGTTCTTTATGGTACTAACTGGTTCTTACACTGACAAAATGGGAATCTGGGTGGCACTCAAAAATGGTTTTTCTTCTCAAGGAACAAAAAAGCAAGTTAAGCCTCAAAAGTTTGATGGTTTGAAAGTTTCACCCAGCTCTGAGAATTAGACAGTTTCTTTCAATAAATCATCACTATACTTTCTTTGGTAGCAATTTTGAAAAAAGTATTTTAAATCCGGAATAATCATATTTAAGTTGCAATAGTATGTGCATACAATAATACTTTGTACTGTCAATAAAATTAGAATTTAGGAAGCTGCCCTCCTCCCACCATTTTCCACAAACTCACTGGCTGAAGACAGGTCATTTTCTGACCTCATTTTCCACTGTAAAGAGAGGAAGGTGAATCACCTCTTGTGAAAAATCAGAGTTGTGGTTTTAAATAAAATTAGTGGAAAGACTGCGGCTTTTGATGTTTAAGTTTGACTTTCTAACTTAAAATTACTCAGATGTACATAAAACCAGCATTTTTTTTTGTGACATCATGTTGACTGAGAAGCAGCAACAACAAAAAGGTAATAAAAACCTTAAAAATGAGAAGTCAATTCTTCTGGGTGAAGAGCATTAAACCTAGAGCCCTGCATGTGCTAAGCCCATGCACAACCACTGAGCCAACACTTGTAGCCCCATAAAAATCCGGTTTTTGCTCTCCAGAACCACAAGTAAAAGGAAGGTATTTACTATAATGCCAACTTCAAGCTATGCTGAGACTTCAAGTCCCTCAAGCAGTGTATATGCACCAAGACATGAAGTTTGTAATTCTCTCACCCATGAGCTCTTTACCTTTCTTCCATTAAGCTGATATCATTTCTCATATTCAAATGGGAATAGGGGTATATTCTCATTCTTTCCATCTGGCGAGAAATATTATTGGCAGCTAGTAAAAATTAATTATGACAACTAAAATGATGATGAACTGGTTAGATATTGCACAAAAGAAGTTAGCAGTCTGTAGAATTGAGGATACATCCTTGAGGCTTATTCTGATGGTTCTGGAAGTTTTCCTTACAGGTTAGAGGACACTAATGAGGCTCTCTTGGTAATTCAAATCTAACCAGCCTTTTAAAAATAAGAAATACAACGTAGGCCAAATTCTACACTAAAGTAGGTCACATTAAAGAGAAGCTTTATTTCAGTATTTTTGACATTATCAGACTTAAATATGGAGAGTGAAACCAGGAGAAGAATAAGTATGAGTGGGTAAGGAAGACAGCCAAGATGGCTCAGAAGGTAAAGGCACTTGTTGTACAAGCCTGGTGACCTGAGTTTGACCCCCCAGAGCAGAGGGGACTCTCTGCAGCTGTCCTCTGATCTGCACATGCGCACCCTGGCATGTGTGCCCACCTCCAGACATCATACACACATACACATGCATTTACAAAAGACCAAAGAGGGACTGTAGGGGTACTGAGTGCTAGGTAGGAATGTAAAAGGAATAAGAACACAAGTGGATATGAGATTTGGATAACTAAAATAACATTAAGTTTTATTAATATCCTCTTACCACTCTGGCTACTTTTTATCTCATTTGGGTACCTTTTCCCATGAACTGATATAAGCATTATGTTGCTATAAGACTCTTTTCTATTGCCAAATAATTATTTAAACATTGAAAATGATGTGTTATCCTTCTTGAATGGCTAGAGAGTACTGTTGTGTGTATGTGGTTGGTACATGACAACATGCTGGAATCCCGCTGTGCTCCTAGTGTTGAAGATGGAGGTAGTTAAGGATGCAGGGTGATATCAAATTCAGTTATTCACAGGACACAGATAAAACTCTCTTGCAAAAGACAACAGCGAGGAAAACTTTCACCCTTAGGTATACTGGAATATAGCATAGCATGCAGCATTTGCTCAAACTTACTGGCTGGCAAAACTCAGAATATCATTTGGATGTTTAGAAAAACCCAGGTGCAATCTTGATGCCCATCTTAATGTACCTACTCACCTCGGATTTATGTACCCTTTTCTTGGAATTACAGATCAAGCTGGATTTTTAACTATAAAGCCGAGCTTTCTGGTCCATGTTACATCATCTACAGTGTATAACAGCTACCTAGGCATCCCCACATCGATAAACAATGGAAGCATTCTGTCTATCAATTTTCTTCATAAGACAAAGTTAGGCCTAGGCTAGTATTGAACTTGCAATTCTCCTGCCTCAGCCTCCCAGGCACTAGGATTGCGGGTTTGCAGCACCAGGCCCAGCTCTAGTCCAGGGTGTGTTGATAAACTAGACGCTACAGTAAGAATCTCCTCCCTTGGGATTATCGCTAACATTTACTTTGTGAAACCACAGCACAGCTTTCAGTGAAGGAAACAGTTTGGTGGCCACTGTCATCGCTGATGGGTTCTCACCCACTTTCTCATTTTTAGTAGAATAACTCAAGCGTCCCAAAGAGTATTTCTTGATCCATACAGACCCAGTTAAAGTGGCAGAGGTGCCTGGAAGTTACAGGGACTGTCACTTACTATTGGACAGTATTTTCTCACCTTGTATTCTTATTAAATGTTTACTGTCAAGACATTAATAAATTAGATGCATAGCTCAGATTTGTTTTAAGAAGGTATCAGCAATACAAAGAAACTACTGTCAAACTCAACAACATGGATGGTCTCAAAGGCAAACGAAAGAAACCAAAATGAAAAAATATAAGCTAAGTTAAATAAAATTCTAGAATAAACAAATAATATGTGTCAAGTTAGATCAATGGATGCTTGTAGAAATTAGGAAGGGAAGTGGGCTGTGGGGATGGTGATTGGGAGTGAGAATACAGGAACGTCCTGGGTAATGGTAATCTCCATGTCCCCAGAGTCATGGAGTACTGACGGAAGGGTACAGCATTTGGCACCATGTCAATGCGCACACACACACACACACACACACACACACACACACACACACACACTCTATTCCATGTTAAAAAACCTTGGGATGCCAGTGGCTGGGTCCTAATTTATGACTACCTCACTATTATGATTTGCCCTGTGTTCATCAGTTTTAAAGAGGTTACTTTCTGAGTCAAATATCCAATGGATGATTAGTTTCCTAGAGAAATAACCTTATTACACTTTATGATTATTCTAAAAATAAAATAAAATTATATTAGTTCTGAGAAGAAAATGCTAATACACTGCGCAGAATTTTCTCAAAGTGACACCACATATTCATCTGTAAAGTAAAAACTGTAATCAAAAGCCAATCATTTCTCCAATTCATTCCTTTTGATAATTTCGACTACAACCTACCAAAGACTTAATGCTGCCCCACATCCACATGCCATACAAAGACATCTAACATAAAATCTTACCATTCATAATCACTCCACCCGAGAGTAGAGGGACAAAATGAAAAAGTTCAATGTCCCTGCATAATGAGGGCTATGGTAAGGGTGTGTTGGAAAAGTAAACGAATAACCCAATTTCCCTTAAACTGCCATTCCTACCTTGAAAAGTGGCTTCTTACTCCACATCACAAATTCTAATTGATTAACAGTGAAACTGCAAACATTAATTCATTTAAAACAAAAACAAACGAAGGCTGACTTTTCTAATCCACACTTATGATCATAGCCGTTAACAGAAGACTGTGTAAATACTAAGCTGATATAATAAACAATAAATTAGTAAGAAGATAATGCAGGTTCTTAGCTACAAAGTTTTCCTCCGACAGTTCAATGACACTAACAGCCCATGCACCTCTCAGAGGAAACACTCGACACTTGTGCAACCAACACAATGGACAGTCAGAGAAGATGGTTCCAGCAAACATTCCCGCTAGTTTTACAAATCTCTAAGTATCAAAAGAAAACAGGGCTCCTGCACAAGATAAAAGAAAAAAAAATACAGATCATATATCCAAGGGGAAGGGCAAGCCCGTGATCTGCACAGCGTCCTATGACAACCCCTGGGGCCACACTGTCGCTATTCCCTGTATCCCAAGACCCAGGAGTTTACACGTGGAAAGCGTCTCCCTTTCAAGGACTTAAAATGAGCCCACATATGCTCTTATCACTTTCTATTTTTTGGTTTGAGGTAGGGTCTTAACTTAGTAGCCAAGGCTGGCCTTGAACTAACTCACTCTGTGGCCTTAGCTGGACTAGCGGTCCTCCCTCTGTCTCCGGAGTGACTGAAGTCACAGGTAAAGATGAACACTGGCTAGTAGAGAAAACACTTTACAAGATCTAGGGCAAGTTTTGAAGTGAGTAGTTAAGTGGTTTTGAAGAAACCACGTAACATCTTTGAAATTTCTCCCTATCTTTTATGAGGGTAAAGGGCATTCCTTCAGAATGAATTCAAGAGGATGGCATATGCAGACATGGATGTCCAGTCACTATGGCTACCCATGCCAGGGTGAGGAAACATGCAAAGTAATTCTTTTAGTGCAGAGGCACCTCGTCTTCATGTGAACTACCCAGTGCTTGCCTTTTTATTAATGGAAACATTTTTTTTAAAATTTCTTAAAGAAATCTTATTCATTTTCTTAATGATGTTTTTGGATGAACAGGAAATTCTAATGGAGTCTTACGTATATATATTTTTTTCTTGTACAGTTAGCGCCTTTGGTTTTCTGCCAAGCAATTTTCACTTAAGTATCCATGCCCTTTTTACAAATAACTAAAACACTTCTAATATTAGAAGAAGCTCAGTTTTCCTTGCCACTGCTCCTGGGAGTTTTTGTGGTAACTGAGTGAGGCTGCCTCCCAATTCTGCATCATTTTGCTATACTTCCTGTGGAACCATGCACTTTTATGGGTTGGAAGAATTAATAATGTTGCTAACGTTTCTTAAGTGTCAACATGTGACAGAAATTTTGCTATGGTTCCATGTATCTTAGAATGTTTAGTTTTCTTAAGGAGGGTGTGGCTCACCAGCAGTTCTTGCCTTGGAACTGATACACGGCCACGGAGACAGAAGACAGTTCAAGACATCGTGGATAATCATCAAGTACAAACTGAATGCTGAATGAATATATTTTCAGAACACTAGTTTAGTAAAAATGTCCCAAATTATACATCTGATAGAATTCAGACTTCAAGCCAGGACTGGCTGCCACCAATGTCTGTACTATTTACTACGCTATACTAGTGCTTGAGGATTTAGGGAGACTTGGGACCTAGAAATATTAAAATCATTGCTATTGCATAAGAGCGGAGAAAGTAGATTATAATGATTTTTGTCTTATTCTTTTCATAGTAAAATGCAATTGTTGAATTTCTATTAAATTTCTTGATAATTCTAGTCATATACAGCATTTCAAAGTGCAATTTACATATATCATATTTAAATATATGATAATTTATAAATATATGATAATTTTTGTAGATTAGGCCAACCTGCACAGGGCCATAAATATAAGGTCAAAATAATCCAATTTGCATACAAAACATAGAAATTAAGATGGCTAATTCCTCAGTAATGCTACCCCTCTGGTAAACTGGGAATACCAAGGATGGGGTCATTGATTTTGTGGAACTTCCTATTCAAAGCTTTGATCACACTGTTATTATCCCTACTGAAATGGAGGTATTGCTATTGTGTTTCTTCCTTGTTCTGATGGAGACGGCACAAGGAACATGACTGACATCGTGCGTATGACTGAGGAAGTTGCAGTGTGCTGGACTCTTCACTGTGGACACTGGTGCAGGGGACAGAGAGGGGACAGATCTCAAGCTAGTCTGATCAAAATCTGACACATTACCTCCAAATAGATCTTTGAAAAAGCCTGCCTTTAACTTACAATATAGTCCCTTGTAAATCTCCTGTTCATAAGGGCACAGGGCCACAGCATGCATGAAGTCCTCAAAAATATATTAAAAAGCCAATAAATTAGACATGAAAAGTGAACATAGGGAAAAGATTCATTAGCTGATTTATGAGGCCTATGTGCAAAGGAGGAGGCTAAATCACAATGCAGTGCAAAGACAGTGAGTGATGAGGACAAGGAGGGATTAGGTGGCTCAGGCAGGGAGAGTAATGCTAACTTGAAGCTGGAAAGCCTGGCTACGGTGTTGAGAGGCCAGAATCCAGTTAAGTACTCTAGGTACTGACACAATCACCACAGCACCGAGTTGCTGTGTCTTCTACCAGGGCTCAAACCCCCCAAAGCTAGTGCAGACTTGAGCCTAAAGACCACGTGAAAGCAAGAAAAGCATCAACAAAGTTAACTTATTTCTAGCTTCTTTCCTTTTTTTTTTTTTTTTTTTTTTTTTTTGGTGATAGACTTTCATGTAGACTAGGCTGGCCATGAGCTTGTGTTCTCCCACCTCCACCTTTCTCTCAGGTGCTAGGATTATGGGCATGCACTAACACATCTGCTTAGAATGCAGTTTTAGCAACCCTTTAAATTAACTACAAAAACTGACCAATTTCTGTTTTCAAGTTTGCCATCTCAAATGTGGCTGTTAGTATGAAGGCTTTAATTCAGTGGACCCATTAACACCTTGTTACTTTAATATCAGGCAGGCTGGTGATTACTGCATGTCACGTCACCCGCCAGGACCTCAGCTTTGTGTGTCTAAGTAAGATTAGCAATATTCACCTAATTAAAATCAGTATAAAAGGAGGGCGAGTACGGGAACAAACTTTGAAAATGATTCCAAGTCATATATAAATGATAATTTAAAGTTCTGTATTCATTTAGCCTTAAACTTAATTAGAAAATATTTAATAGTTAATGAAGAGGCACAGGAAAATGTTCAGGATATATTAGTTTCTTATGCCACAAATAACTGAATATCTGAGTGGTTTGCACAGCAATGCTTCCATGTGAGAATTAGTGTATCTGCTGACAAATCAGGCTTGTTCCTGTTGGCTCATCAGTGACACAGCATAGTAAAGAATATTGGTGGATGTTTATAAATTCTATTACATGAACAGGAATCTGTGACTACCCAGTCAATGAACTAAAAACTAAAGTTAGGCAGAACACAAAAGCCCAAGGCAGGGAGAGTAACTATGGAATACATGTAACCACTTCTTGCCTTCCAACTACAGAAATCATGGCAGCATTGTATGATGAGACTTCATGGGGCTGCATGATCACCCCTCATGCTTGTGGTTCGGGAAGTCATTACCACTTGAACATAGTAGGCATGAGAGGGAACAGATTGTTATTTTCATCTTAGGGCAGCAAGAGAGACTTGGAATAGAATTACTGTTTAAAATAGTACTGTTGTATTTATTTGTTTGCATGAGTGGAATATATTTAGAGCACTGACAGAATGTAAACAATCGCATTTAAAGGATCAATTACTAAAAGTAAAATACAGCAAATTATGACTTCAAATACTCTTCTCATATGTATGGACACACTGCCTGGAACATGGCAGATAGAAGAAATATGTGTTGAAAGAAAATACAAAGTTGATTAGGCTCCAAAAGGTGTTTAGAATCAAGTAACATTGGACACGGCCCAAAAGTGTCTTAAGTTGAATTTAGAATGTGTAGGATACAGAAGACCCTCTATCAAATTGCACCTTAATTTGTGAGGCAACTCTGAAACAAGAATGACATAGTATTCCCTAGCAGGTTTTAAATGATCACTTTCATTACTGCTTGCCACCATTTAGAATTCTGTTAAGTACTGTGATTCCAAAGGCAGAAAAGGAACAGGAAGAAGAACAGTGGTGATTAAATGAAGAGAGATGATTTATGCAATCAGCACGGGGCAAGGTGTGGAGGGGAATGCAAAGGAGGAAGAAAGAGGCTCTTTGCATTTATATTCAAGTCAAGGAAATAAGAGTTTTCATATGGGAAACTAAGCTTAAAGTTTATTTAATCAAGATTTAGGTTACATGTCTAAAAATCTCATCAAACTATAAGAACTGCCTACTTAAAGCTTTTGTGTCTAGTTAAAATTTATATATGACCATCAACTAATTTCTGTGTTAGCTTCAACACACACACACACACACACACACACACACACACACACACACACACACAGAGCTAATCATGGGGACTAGGCAAATTAGAAGTGAAACTGTAAAACAGACTAACGAAATAAGAAGAAAGCTAATGATAGAAAGGCCAATAAATGTCAGATACAACAAAGAGTGGCCGGAGAAGATGGGGGCCAGAGAAGGAAGCTGAAGAGAGCGAAGAAGGTGATTGGCTCAAGGAATAGAGACATTAGAAGGGACTAGAGTCCTCTCAAGTGATGAGTGAGCAGACTGATGTTCCAGAGTTAGATGACTTGTCCTAAGCCCAGGCCCAGCTAGAAAGTCCAGATATAGCTCCAGGACATCGGGCTATCACTTCTATACAGCACTGTTGTACATCATGAATTCAAAGGCAAGATGAGGATTCTTTTAAATTCCACAAAGACTTAAAATAACAGTGGAAGTAATTAACACCTAAAATTCTTTGGCTTTCTTAAGTATAATATAAATACAGCATTTAGCATTTGTATGCACTTTAGTTTAAAGCTATGCTGTGTAACAAATTCACTAATAAAAAAATTCACTAATAGTAACTTATCATTGAGAATTAATTATTAAAAGTCTAGAGAATCAAGTTCTGTGTTTACCCAAGATTATTCTTTCCTATATAAAATGTAAGTTTCTACAAATAATATGTAGATTCTATAAGCCTAACATCAGATGCAAATATCTTAATGGAAGAACTGCTTGAACTGCACTGTGCTGTATCTTCAAATATAAGTTAGAGCCTTTAAAAAACATTGACTAATAAATGGTGACTAACAAATGGAATGACACATACTGACCTAATTGCTCATAAACTCCCTTGAATTACAAATATGGTTTATAATGCTTATAGAACAAGAATTCAAACTAACATTGTTCCCATAAGTGCCATGGGCATTCTATATCCTAAATAAATTTAGTATTATAATAAGGTAGGTAAATGATTTTAAAATGAAAGCGCAGAACTTGGGGACTTTCCAGGCTGGAATTCAATGTCGCCTACAAGTTCTTATTTGTAAAATATTAGCGATAATCCTTCATCAGAGACTACGAAGGGAGGGACGGCTAGATTGTGGGGCTGCTAGCTTGAACTCTGGAGGGTGTAGAGCACGAAAATGGAGCTCTGGGATTAGGTCTGCTAATAATATACAACACAGGAAGGCTGAAATAATGGGGGGAGCTCTGAAAAGGAAAGTAATTGCTTGCTTTGCTATAGAACCAGCCAGTTATAACACACCTCCCTAGTTAAATCCTTTTAAATTAATGAAAAAAAAATTCCTTAATGGGAAGAGAAAAGAGAAATACTTTGCTGAGTATTCTTATGGCCAGGGTCTCTGAGAATAATATTTGAGACCTTACTGTCAAAAAGTTCATTTTTATTTTATGCTGTTATTTTATACCCAAATATATTATTCCCATAATAGTTGTTTTATGCTAAACAGTTTCACCCTGTATTAAGCACAGATTTTCGAAATTATCTAATGAGTGTTAGTACTGTCAAGCTCTAGGAAAACCTCCAATCTGATACATGCATTGCTGGAAGAACATAAACCTCTGCTGCCCACTGGACAGAGCCACACAAAGTCTAGTATTTAAGCCTGGTGACTGCAGTTTCAATCTCGAACAAATAAATAAGCACAAAATGGCCACAAGTCCCCCAGTTCTCAGAATCAAAGCTTCCTCTCATTGGGAGAACTCCCAGGACAAAATACCCTCCACTCAGTGGCAAGTGTTATGTGGGCAATCTTCAGACGTGCACAATGGCTTTGCGCTTCCAATTCTTTTTGCGTGTTAGAACTGTAAGTATATAAGGTTCTTATTTGGTGCAAAATGACAATAACTATAAAACCATTATTGAGAGAAGAGGGGTTAAGAAGCTGTTTGCACATTTTTTAAAAAGCCTGTGAGGAAAACATGATAGGGCTGGACTAGGGAGAAGTGGGGGAGATTAACGGTACCGTTCAGTTTTTCCAGACAGAAATGTAGTTCAGATTGGCTCTGTACAAATAACACAATTGAACAGTTGAAAAATATTAAATGTCTAATTTTAAGATACGCATTTTTGAACACAGAAAAAAGCTACTACTGGAAATGAGGCATTCAAAAATATCCCCCAATTAAGGATTTTTTTTTTATTCCTAATATTTTAAGAGAAAACGCTGAAAAATTGTGTGAGACTTGGAGGGTCAAATTGTGAGAACCTGGAGAGACTTAATTCAGGCTGCTGAGAATTTCCGAAACGTTTGGGCTGTGAAACCTAGCGAGGATGCAACCAGTGGGAAGAAGGGAAGGGCTGCTGGAACTTGAGTTACAGGTGGGGAGGGGAAAGGAGGCTGACACTGGGGTCCTCAGGATTTACTGGCTATAACAAAAAGCTCGCTAATGTGACACCACAAACTTGGACACCAGGATTTACACCTTAGGTCTCATGTGTTTAAAGCAAGCAACAAATATTGCTTGTTAACACCGGTAAAAAAGATCACCATCTACAATGTCATGCTACAGTATTTGAATGTAAGCCATTTCAGCAAGAAAAATGAAATGAAAGTTTACAGTCTAAATTGATGGTAATAAACAGCTCTCAACTGGAGGTGGTGGCTGACACCTATATTTCTAGCATTCTGGAGGCAGAGACAGTGGGAGCAGGAGTTTAAGGCCAGCTAAAATTACCTAGATACTCATGGACAATATGAGACCTTGTCACAACAATCGCCACCCCTACCATTACCAAAAACACCACCACCCACACTAAGCTTCCAGATAACAAGATATGAACAAGACAATTAAAATGCCAATTTCAGAACTGCTCTACAACTAAATTATAATCCCTCGAGATGAGAAAGCAAATTGACCTTGTTAATAAACCATGTCACTAATGTCTGAGTATCACTGGACTAAAATCCTCCACTTTAGGGATTTTGAAATTTACTTGTGCATGTGTGCATGCATTATGTTATTGGATGACACCTTGCTGGGGTTGGATCTTTCCTTTTACCAGGTGGGTTCAGGCTTGGCACCAAGCACCCTTCCCTGCCGAGAAAATATATGCTGTTATTTTCATGGTGCTTAGGACTCTCCAGAAGCAAATACAAACGTAGCATTTAAGGGTATACTCTCTGACCTCATTATGGTACTGGCTTTTCTAGTTCCTTAGAGCACATGGATTCTGTGCTGCTTTGACGTTGGGATGAATGGCATATATTTGGCATGAATGTTCCCCCCCCCCCCCGCCTAGATACAGATTTCCAGGCTCAATACAACATTTTATGGCAGGTGATCAAATAAAACCACAAACAAGAAGAACCCTGTTTCTACTACTTCATCAAGAGCAAGGCACAGGGGCACAGGCTTGAAATGTATATGAATGCCAAAGCTATTTGTGTATAGATAACTTATAAGCAATTCATGTAATTAGTAAAGCCCAAGAAAAACTAGTTCTCCTTTAAAAACATTTTTTAGTGTTGGAGGTGGAAGCCAGCTTGCAGACACTAGGCAAATGCTCTATCACCGAGGTACCAGTGATACACACTAGTGTCTGTAGTTAGAAACAGGTGAAAGGGTATTGATTTGGATCATGTTTTCAGAACAATACTTGGCAATTTGATATTATATGCCTTTATTCAATTTGGCTAAATAACAGATTTGAATGCAAAAATCCTATGTATTATTCCTAATAAACTCTCAGGGTTGAAAAGACCTACATAACAACTCCTTCCTCTATGTATCCTATACCAAGTACCCACCTGGTCTGCTAATACAATCTCTACTAGGCTGGCAAACATGGAGTAAGTAAATTATTAAAAGTTAAGAATTTTAAGTGTTATTCATTTAATTATTTTATAATTTGCTTAATGAGTGCCCCAGGGGAACAATCTACATTGAAAGCAATGGGTCCAACTGTTCACTAAGTAGCATAAACTACGCTATATTGTTCCTCTAACTTGTAAATAAATACAGGGAAGCCTCAGAAAGATCGTGAAGATAGTGGTGTTTTAAAGGAAATGAGTTTATTTTGTCTCACGTATATATCTCAAGAAATAATCAGCATTTAAAGCCCTTAAGGATATTTACCTAACCCATAAATCATTCATATTACTTGATACACATTACAAAATGTAAAATTTGGAGACTAAAGTAATTTCTAGGTTCCTTCAGGTCTTAATATCTTACATTCAATAAGCTTGTAAGTAGTTTTTTGAGCAATCATTCATTTTCCTTTAGTAAGATTTATATGCCAGAATTACTTAATAAATTAAAAACATGCTTCAGTATCCATATATTTGCAAGGTGATCCTCATGTCTTTATAATTCATCCCTGCCAGATATATCCTGAGATAGCTGCTGAAGTGAGAGGGAATTGGAAAGGTCACTAAACGAAATGAGTATAAAAAGAGAATAATTTATCAAAACTCTTGTCAACTTATAAAATGTTGCTTTCTATTTGTGAATCTCTCAAGTCTGTATAAATAGCAGTGTTCTTCCTATCAGGATACTAGTTCTAAATTTGTCTACTACTATCTTTGTAGGTCAGACAGTCTCTCATCTATCACAGTAGTATTAATGCCTCAGATCCGTAGCAACTATTTTTCTGCGATGTGTTAGAAATGCAGTCTTAGACTTCTTATTCCATCACTCCCAGTGCACAGAGATGGAGGTGAGTATCAGCAGTCTGGTGTTTAACAAGCCTTAAACTTTTTGAAAACCATCCTCCTAAAACAATGGAGGAAAACAAGGGCCTGTCAATGGAGCACTGGTCTTGTTGGCAATTTCATGTGACAGGGACTGGAATCACGCAGCCAGGGTATGGAGGAAGGGTGAGCTGTCAGTCAGATGGCAGGAAAAAGTTGTAAGAAACAAGCAAACCTCTCAATAATATTGATAAGTTTTATTTTCAAACTAATTTAACATAACCAGTTATCTTCAGTCCATGAACATGAAACTGTGGCCCTATATAGTGAGCAGTGCCTTTTCTGTCCCTAGGGATAGAATCAGGATGATCCATCTATGGTCCCATCATCAGAACCCTTTAAACATTACTGATAATTACTTGAAATAGTCAACCAGGATTTGAAGTTCAGTCTATAATCTATTCTTAAGATCAAGTACGTTCTATTTATGAACAGCAACTTAAACCAAGTGAATAAACCTTCCTTTAAGATTGGTTAGATTAATAATCCCATTTATAGTTTTGGATAAAATAGTTCTCCATAATTTGAAACTAATTCATTCTGAGTGGGGACAGATTATGTTTTACTATAGTTGGTGTGTGTGTTTCTGAGAAAGTCTTACAGATAGCCTGGCCTAACTGAGCATAATCTTTGTTTTGGGTGTCAATTTGTTTGACAAATATACTAGTTGGGAAATATGGAGACAATTTTTAAATCTCTGGAAAATTATAAAAAAGATAATGATGTTATATAGATTACAAACCATATATATGAAGGGTACAGCAATGTAGTACACTGACTATTAGTACTAATACTGACGCCCACCTCCAGATTGGCCTAATTTGTTGTGTAGCCAAGAATGATCCAGAACTTTCTACTCATCCTAAATTATTAGCTAACTGTGGTAAGGATGCCAAGAGTGGCCAAGTGAAGGACTAGCCCTCCTTTCTTACAGTCCACATAGAGCTACGTTATTTCGAAAAGCAACTCTGGCCTTATTACGTTTTAGTTGAAAAAATAAATAGGGTGAAAGTAGGGCCATGGTGGTAGAAAGTCATGCATGCTCTTACTGAATTCCAGCCGGGTACAGTAAGTGGGAAGGGAAGATTACTGGCGAACTGAATTCTAGAAATCTTTTTATACCTGGTTATAACATGCTAAACTTTTTAGAGTACTTACTAAACAGCAATAGATCTCATCCTGTTAAGAGTTCTAGATTGTGAAATCATTGTTACAAATTTTACTGCCAGTGGAAGGGCGTAGAGGCTGATAAAGCAGGTTCTGAAGCAAATTAGCAAGAACATTCTGGATTTAGGTCCACGTTGTTTTCTTTATTCTTAGCTCATTATTGTATAGTTCTGATCCACTGTGAAGTTTTCACACTTCAAGCCTGTACTTTTAGGGAAAGTTGCTTGCTGTGTTTGGCAGTAGGCTGAAGGAAATCTCTACACAACGACAAATGCAAAGAACTAACAAACCACAATGCTCTCTCCTGTTCCACTGAGATTCCAAACGCCACCGAGAGGAGCAACTGAGAACCTCAAAAGATACCTCTATTTTGAGGAGAGGGAGGAGCAAAGAAAGACTTCTGTCTATAATAGTCAATTCACTCTACGGAATTTGTTCGAAACCAACCAGCTAAATTGCTACTGTCAACCACCACCAGGTCAAAGACGTGGAACTTTTTGCAAAAATAGAATTGTATGTGCACCAGTGTTTTTAAGACAATCAAAATATCTCTGTGTGTGTGCTCTTTAAAACACAAGGTTACTCCTAAATGCTGTCTCTGATAAATAGTCTATCAAGAAAGGCATCATTCTCTTAACATGGTTTTGGCAAGTGGTGGCACTGCAAAATGGAGGACTAGAGTGCCCGCAAAAATGCCCTTATGACCACAGCCTACCTACTCTCCACTCAGCAACCCTTGTATTTTCTCAAAGCTTAAACAGCAAATAAACCATTAGGATATTTAATTTTTTCACGCTCTAGCAAGCACAGACGTATACAAGAGGTCCATTCTGTTCCAGGTAAGGGTTCTTCCTTGGGTTCAAGATTGCTATTTGAAGGATAGTATTCAATATGGCCAAGGGACAGATGACCGAGGTCAGCACCCCACTCTCTGGGACACTATGATGACACGAGCCACATATGCTTAGCATTGTATTTTTGATCATTTCAGGGGTAGCATTTGGATGATGCTAGGTTTTAAGAATTACTTTGTCACGCTGAATTAAGAGATGACTATAGAATATATAGAAGAAACAAGCCACACTCCTTCAAAAATGAGACTTCACATTTAAAAATGCTCCCCTCAAAATATAAAGCAGAAGATAACAGTTGTATAAAGCGTAAGACAATGTAGTTGGTATCCAGCAACTGGTCTTAAGGGTCCAAGACAGGACTTGTATTTTGTGTGGCCAAGGAGATCCACAGATGCCACGTGACTGACACCACCGTGGCTTTTGGCTAATTTTCGCATCCTTCACACTCCACTGATGCAGATTTTAAGTTCAGGAGTGAACCCAACACAGTCTATTTTTTTTTCACATGAAGAATATACCTCACAGAAATTGAATTATTTCTCCAGGGCCAGCTCATGTATTACAGATTCAGGTCTTATGACTTTCTCAGTTCCTCTGTTCAGGGTTAAGTCGGGATTGGGAATAGTTTTCCTTATTCACATTAGATGGATTTCTTGTTATAGAAAAAAAAAGGGCTACTGTCTTTTAGTTTCTTTTCTTTTTGCTACTTTTATGCAACCTCATAAAATATTTACCCTTTGAACAACTCAAACTCTTAAGTATTGTAAGAAACTTTAACAGTCAGTTCCTTTGTTTTTGTTGTTGTTGTTTTACTCTTATTTCCTGAAACCCAGAAACTTTAAAGAATAGTAGTAAAAACAAAGTATAAGAGGGTAAAGTAAGAAGACACACAACTGCTATTGAGCGCCTGAGTCAATCTTAACAGAGACACTTTTATTTCAGCAAGCTATTTTCATCATGCTTGTATAAGGAAGTACCTTCCCTGCCGCAGTGACTACTGCGCTCAGTGTGCTGGTGGCTGTCACTGTATCCAACAAAAACGATTTTCACAGAGAAAACACAAACAAGATAAAATTTAAAAAGGATGATTTACCAAGAACATCAAGGGAACTCTGACTAGGAATCAAAAATTGCTAATAATTTTGCTCTAAATTTAAGCACAATGAATTTTTAAAAATGAATTTCCCTTTTTTTGGGTCTATTCTCTATGAATACTGAAAAATATGAACACACCATTGAAGTTTAAACAATTTATGAAGATCCTGGCCAGTTTTACAGATCCAACAAAGGATGGTGAATTAGTCATTAAATATGATGCAATTCTCTCATGATTTTAAAATATTTAAAAGATCATGTCTACTGACACCATATCTCTTTCCTGAACAGCAAATTATGCCGCCAACCACACAGATACTACTATGAGGTTTAAACCATGCCTTTCCACAGTTTTCATATTTTGTTCTCAGAAAGTTTGCCAATACCAATCTAGTAAAAGAACCCCTCCGGGGCTGAACGATAGCTCAGTGGTTAAGAGCACAGACTGCTCTTATTGCACAGATTGACCAGGGCTCAATTCTCAGCACCCACATGGCAGCTCACAATTGTCTGCAACTCCAGTTCCAGGGGATCTGACACCCTCACACAGCCATACATGCAGATAAAAACACCAATACACACAAAATAAAAATAAATAATTAAAAAAGAATCCCTCAATCCATGTTTAAGCTATAGTTCTAATTCTGTTAGATCTTTTACCCTGGCTGCTTTCACTTATAAAACGGAGGGGTTCAAGGGCAAAATATTTAATGTTTCAGGTTTTTCTTTCCTTTTCTGGGTAGTCAACAGAAGAGGAGAGGTCTGATAACACACACCTGATGAACAGGACTTCCGTTCCCCCTCCCCCCAGGAATGTGGAAGAGCTACTGAAGCAGCTCTAATACTTGCCACTTTCGTGCTTCCTTTTGTCTAACCTTCCCTTTCAACAGTTACATCTGCCACGTCACATTCGTCCAGCAGGTGACTTAGCTGTACTCACAGCCTCTTCCCGAGTTACCCCCTTTCCCCAAATCATCATAGTTCCAGGATTTCTGACAGACTCTAGGGCATTAAAAAACAAGGTTAAAAAAAAAAAACGGCCCAACTTTCTCAGGGTTGGGAATGTGGCTTAGTGGCAGAGTGCTTGCTCAGCATTGGCTTGGCCCTCAGGTCCCCAGACCCATCTCACACACATGCGCACACACACACACACACACACACACACCAAAACAAATTAAAGAAACAAACAGAAGAATTAGTGCTTTAAATGATTAGCAATAGTGCTGTTTCTTTGTGGAATCTTGGATTTGAAGAGCTGTTAAATCAACTTTATACCTTTCTTATACAGATAAATATTTCATGTTAATAACGCAAGGGATTTCAACAAAGCCATGACATAAAATCTTTCACGGCAGTTCTAAAGCTCATGTACTCATAATGACAAGGTCTTTGGATGAAAAACAGTAGCACAGTTAGTAAAAACCGAAAGCTATCATTTGTTAAAGCTTTTAAATATCAGTGCTTTTTATTAGAGAACATAGTTAACCTCACGCACCACTTGGCTATGTTATTTAATATCCAGATCCCCCAGAACTTAAGGAGAAAACAGCAATAGTTTTTGAGAGAGGAAAATAGGGTGATATGGAAGGTGAGGTGGTTAGGGACGGGGAAGAAAACTAGGATGTGAAACTGCATATTTGTACACTGAAAAATAAACACAGACATTTGTAATCTAAGTCAATATAATGGATTTACATACTATTTTCTTGATGTCTTTTCTGTATAACAAAAACTAAACGATGCGCTAACCAAATAAAACATGACATTTAGTAAAAAGAAAAAAAATTTCTTAAATGCCAGACCTAAAGTCGATACAGTCAGGTATGGAAGGTGCATATGTTTAAGCATTTAAAAAGAACATATGTACACACATGTTTGCACATGAGAACGACTCTTAAAGGACACACAAGAAATTGGTAACACTGGTTGCTACTTTTCGCTGCAGCTTACTATTATTTTAGAGACAGTTTCATGTAGCTCAGGCTATCCTAAGAGTTGCTAAGTAGCCGAGGATGGCCTTGAACTTTCTTCCTCCTGCCTCATCTCCCCAGTGTTGATCCATGTGACCCGTGGTGTGGCAATCAAACCCAGGGCTTTTCTCATTCTAGGCAAACATTGCATCAACTGAACTATATCCTCAGTCCCATAAACTTGGTACTATATGAATATTTTTCCTCATTAAAAATGTTAAAACTTATTAGTAAAATAAATTTAAATGACTGAAATGTCTCATCAGATTAGGAACAAAAACTGACTTTTTCCATTATACAAGAAAATAGTAAAAATCTCCTGTAAGATCTACCTATGCATATGTGACCATATTTCCTTTATGGCAGACATATTGTGATTTAAAAACCCAATTTTCATACAATATTGAATTGGGAAACACATTTTTCCTGTACTCCAGGACGACAATACTGTAGACTATATACGGTCTCAACAGTATGCTAATTCTGTATCACTTCCTTTGACGAGCTAGCCGCTAGCCACAATTTCTCCAAGAAGCCAAGACATTGCTAAGGAAACATCAGAAAGATTTCAATAAATAATTATCTGGCAATGACAAAATTTTTTATCTGTACCATTCTGGAGGCACAGAATTAATGTTAACTTCTTTTGACAAAACATCTTGCCAAAGATGTTTGATGTTTGGGTAAAGACAGATTTCAGACTAGGTGGCAACTCACCAAAGCCTTTACCTAAAATTTGGAAGAGGATTTTATGGTTTCAGTGAAAGACACTTGGAAGGAAGCAAGAAAAAAATTTACATAAAAATCTCATTTTTCAGAAAACCAGTTAAAATTCAAATGAAGCCTTGTTCATTTAAATATTAAATAAACTATAAAACAAATGTAAAGGAATGACAATAAATACATCAGTTTTCAATGGTTGCTGCTGATTAAAAATGACTATCTGAGAGTATAGCCCAATCCCATCCTCTTCAAATTGTGCAGCTCAGATAAATGTTTATTTTACTGAAAATATTTGCAAAATTACAATATAAATACATGATTATATTAAGATAAGATGACTATATATAATGTTTCTTATCTATAGATATAAAATGAATGCAATAAATATAGCACACTCTTGATGAATTGTTAGTACACAGTGTTTCTCAGTAAAGCACATACAACCTATTATTAAGCAACAATTATCTAGTTTTCAAATATACATCTTCAACTGTGTTCAGGGTAGAAGGATACACCAAATCCCCCAGTTCCCTTTTGAATTGGTGAAGGTCAATACTTTCGCAGATTTTAAAATATCCTATTTATTTAGCAACTTATAAAGCTCTTTATATTCCTTACTTGAAACTTTATTTCTTTAGTCTGGTGATTTTAAAACTCAGCTAACTGTACTTTTAATTCTAGCGCTGTCTCATGTACTGCTTTTTTATTAGTAACTTAAAACACATTTTAACAATGAAACAGAATCATTAAAAAAGTTATCTCGCCAGATTCCCCAATTTCATTTTTAGAGTATTATGGGAAGCCTCAAGCAGATATAGTCTGAACTGCAATACTAATCTGGATTCAGAATAGTTTGATATTATTCTAGTCCTTAATATAAATATGAAATCTACTTTAAAATTCCTGTTAAATGAGATACGTTTTAAAACCATCTTCCATCCTTCTCCATCACACCGACTTCATGGGAACCTGTTACAATAGTTCTTACACAAACATATGCATGCAAGAGATCACCCTACAGATTCTAACTACGTAGTTACTGAAACACATTCGGCCTGCCAAGTGGCATAAATGTACATCTTCTATATACAAAAGGTAAAGTGCATTATTAAATTAGTGAACTGACAGATTGTCTGCCTGGACCATATAGCTTTCAAATAGACAAATGTGAAATTCTCCCATTAGAGCCAATTATTTCAATTGGCTCTAAACAGCTTTTCCACCCTGTCATTTATTTATTTACTTATTTTTTGGCCATGCTCTTTAGTGCAAATAAGCTTGTGTTTGACTCAAGTTTAAGGGACATGGCAGTTTGGGGCTTTGAGAAGGAAAATAATATAATGTGGCAGAACTTGAATATCTTTATAATACATTGCATCTTTTGCATATAAGCAGCACGTTCGTGTTGCTTTCAATTGCTAGGAGCACACTGCCAACGACTGAGGAACCCGTTTCCAGATTTTATACTATTAGCTTATATCATTACAGTTTGAGTCTGTCCACATTATGCTCGATTACTATGTGCAAACATCATCAATGTTTTAGCATTATACAGTGAACTAGTAATTTTGGTTACTAACTTCAATGCTCTTTTTTTACTGCGAACATCCAGTTTCCTTAAGAGTTTAATGCCTTCAAGGCAAGGATCCTGTTATTTTGAAGAATAACCATGTACATTTGCAGCTCCATTTACGTTACAAATGACAATAAATAAAATTTATATTGCACAGATAAAAATAGTAGTAGCTTATACGATACATGGCAATACACATCCTAAATCCAGATGTTTGAACTGGATCACACTTAATTATGGCTAATGAACTCTTGGGAATTTTAAGTATCAAAAAAATCATACCATCATACCATTTTTCAATGAATATAATAACTACATAAAGACAAACAAAGGATTGGTAAAAGTCTTAGTGATTCTAAAGTGTGTTCAATTGCCAGTATATATGTATCTACCCAACTTGTAGCTTTGAGATGGCGAGGACTTTGAAGTATACATACAACATAGAAAACCTGGCTATTTAACTAGTTCTTTACTTAAATAATTAATGTGAAATGAAGCTAATAATATGTATATACAGTGAATTAAATATATTTATCTTCATGTCTGACGTAGTAATGTGTGTATGCATACATGTAGGTATATACACACTCAAACCTTATCAGACTAAAAATCAAAAAGAAATCAGTTGGTCCTAATGGATAGATATTTTAAAAAGGAAGATAAGATTTTAAGAGTGCATCCACTCACAGCAATAGTGATAGGAACAATTGAATAATGGAATCTTCACAGCTTCAGTTTGCCGAAATCTGACAGGTTGATTACTATTAATAGGCACTATGATGGGCAGCAATAACAATCAGTAGTACAGTAATTCAGGTGCACACCACTCCTTCATATATTCCACGCTACTTTTTAGCAAGCCTACATAATACGTTATTTTACAGTTAGGACTGCTTAAGAATCCTTGCTACTTTTATAGCCACAACACCCACCATGTGCTATTAACTTCAGAACTAACAGTATCTTCTAACCTTCAGGTGTTCCAAAGTGATCCAGATGGTCACGATGATAATGAACTGAGTGAGATTCCATCATAGTACTTCAAGAAATGTCAAATATAACCTGCAACCAACACCACTATGTGTGTCTGGGTTACTAGCTGCTTATTCTTCAGTAACGTAAACCAATGAAATCAATTTTCTTAATTCATTTCATAGTTTCCTTAGTGACCCAAGTGTAACATGCTTGGGAAAAAGTTCTGGAGGCAAAATTGTTAAAAATAAATCCTGAATTACTTAGAGTATAGAAAAGCCACGAGATGACCTCAATCCTTGCAGCCAGCTCTCATCAATGAGAACTGTATTTGGGGAGCTGAAATCAGTGTCTGTTTCTGAAAAATGATTATATGGACTTATGCTGGGGCAGTAACTGATCCCAGAACAAAACACAATTTCATTTAGAATAAAATGTAACCAGACAGATGAAATTTCAGTCGGATAATAAGGGGTGTTGGTACATGTATAGTCTATACCCACTTGTTTAAAAATTGCTTGAGTGTTTAAAAATTCAGGTGGCATTTTCTAGACAGTGATTTTTAATACAGACAAATGGATAAGTCTTGTATAGAATAAACCTCTTTAGGAATCCTAAGTAGGGAGCACCTTGGAAATTGCCTGAATTTTCCTTTGAAATGTTTAGAATCAATCTTATTTCCAAATATTGTATTTCCCAGACTGTAATTTTGTATTCTAAATGCTTTTTTGCTTTTTGTTTTTTTTTTCTTCTCAGCAAAAAAGGGTTTTTCTTCTGGAGTTAAAGTTTCTGTATCAATACCAGGTTTATACTGGAAGTTTGACACGGTCTTTAAGTGCAGCAAACGCTAAAGTGCTACTAAAATATATTAGGAGATGTATTTTTACATCACTCAGCTGTGCACCAACCCTATGAAATACATGAGTGGGAAGCATAAAATACAACACTTGAGAGTCCATGACAGAGTTTAAGGAAAAAAAACGACTGCAAATTACCATGAAAGGCTAAAACATCAAAATCTCCATAGCAAAGCCACTGGGTAAAGCCTCCCTCTCAACAGCGACAGAATCCTAATTCCCAAAACTTTGGAAAGTCAACAAAATACGTAGTATAGGAAACAAATGAGATTGTAACTAGCTTGGAATAATCCATTAAAACTTTTCCATGGCTTTGATATGGCAACTAAAACTGTAGGGTTACCACAAAATTTGAAATTATCGAACACTCTATATAGTAACTGTTAAGAAATATGATACCGTATTTTAAAGGTTTAATTATCTAGTAAGATTTGATCTTTTAGACTGGTGCTAGTTAATATTCAGTTACCCAGTGAACATACTCCTACTTGTACTTTCATAGACATATACTATACTTGAGGTCAATTTCTATTTCTGTGGTAACTGTCTACAGGTAAACTTCGCAGCTTCTAATGAAGCACAAGCGGGACTTCCTTTGGGGCGAGGGTTTGTTAAACAGAAAATTCACGCTTTTGATAGTAAGTATATGCATCATTTTCAGGGTCATGTCATAGTGCAATGTAAATCTCAGCTACGGTGTTTAAAGGTCAGAATGTCACACTTGGTGCTGATCTGCATACTTCAATCGTCTGGAGCAGTTGGAGCAGCTAAACTATTTAGCTCTGGGGAGGCTGGAATCCCCATGAGGGGTATAGTGAGCTATGGATAACATAACATGAGAATCAGACTTCTTGAAGTATAAACTAGTAGAGGTATTACTAATAACAAGGGGCCCAAAAAGAGGAAAAACTTCTTCAAATGATTACGGATCAGTACTCGTTAGCCAATTAGTGATTTTTAAATTTTGCCTGATGGAGTTCAATGTCACGCTAGTCGAGGCATTCTTGTTCTTCACCACTGGCCCTTCTGCCATCCATTCTCTTTTCTTTATGGCTGTTGCAAATTTTCCTCATCTCTTCTTCATACTTGATAAAATTCTCCCCAAACCTTGTCCAAGCTTTGAATGGAACAGTAATAGTATTACGGTAAGGTGGCCTCACCTCACTTACCTTCAGGAAAATTCCATATTTATTAGAGCCCACATCAAAGTAGAACCTTTTATTGTCCACTCTGAAAGAGGTCCCCTCGGGGAGGTCAAGGGGCTCGTCATCTCCACATCTTCGTTCTTCTATATCTCCTTCGCCATAGTCTTCAATCAGCTGAACCAAGGCATCGCGAAATTCAATCATTCCTTGTGCTGGGAGGACAATAGTCTGTTCCTGACCCAAACTGTGGCCAAAATAACCTATCATGCCAGTGCCCCGCATCATGGTTTGTCTAATCCTCAGGAAACGACCTCGCTGATTCTCCTTTAGGTCTAGGTAGTATTTCCTATTGTCCCTCTCTATATAGTCCGTTTTGAGGACACTGTGAGGATGCTCTTCGGACCCAACCGACACTGGTGGGGAGGGTGCAGAGTGCTTCTGCCGCCTCCTGGAGACTTGCTCTTTGCTCTGGCCATGCTCTTGCCTGTGGCCTTTCAGGCCCAGGTGGGCATAGTGTTCGATGAAGTCGCCTAGACAGTCCTTCAGCTCTGCGGCCACTGATAGGGAGAGGGTCAGTTTACTCTTTCTGATATTGTCCTGCCGGCCTCTCCCTATCCAGACTTCAGCTATCTTTAGGAAGCGGCCCCGGGAGCTTTGCTTCACGTCTAGGTAAAACCTCTTTTTCTGGATGTCCACGCGTTTGGAGGCCAGCTCCTGGATTTCGGATGCGCCTCCAGCCTGATTAGGGGTGGCTGACGCGGAGTAGTGGGGGTAGTGAGAGTGCTGGGCCTGGGGATAGAGTCTACTCTTGCTTAGGCCAGAGCCCCCTACATTCTTGCCTCCGCGGCCACGGCCGCCGCCACCGCCGCCTCCCCTTCGCCTGGCTCTTTCCATCTTCAGCTGCAAGTGACAAACAGACACACGGGGTGGGATGGGGGAGGGGTGTTGAGAACAATCGCAGACGCCCCTGGGTCCGCACTGCCCCCGCCGCCGCCGCCGCCCGGAACCCCCACTCCGGCCCGGCTCTCGCGCTCCGGCCTCGGCCGGCTCCGCACCGCACCGCACCGAACCGCACACGCAGCATCCCTCGGCCGCCCAGGGCCTCCCGTCCGAATCCCGCAAGCCGCCGGCCGCCCAGCTCGGGCTCGGCAGCCCCAGGGGTCCCCCAGCCAGTCGACACTCACATCATCTCCGTCACCGCCACTGATGCCCTTCACGACCACCGCCGCCGCCGCCAGCGCTCGGCCCCTCCGCCGCAGCCGCCGCCCCCCGCCTCCTTCCCCGCCGCCGCCGCCGCCGCCGCCGCGCGCTCTGCCCCCCGCCGGAGCAGCGGGGCAGGGGCATCGCCTGCGGCGCCCACCGCCGCCGCCGCGCCTCCTGCGGCCGCTGCCTGGATTCGGGCACCGGCCCGACGCCGCGGGGAGGGCGGGCAGGCGGGAGGGAGGCGGGGAGCTGCCGGCGGGGCCGGGCTGCGGACCCCGCCTCCCCAGCCGCGCTAGCGGAAAGAGGAGGGCTCGGGCTCTGCCTCCGGGCGCACCCTGACGGCAGCCAGCGCGCGGGGACCCGGCGTGCGTGAGAGCCGGCTGGAGAGGTGGCGGGAGCCTGTGACTTCCCGCGGCTCGCCCGCACCTGTTTCGGGACTACATTTCCCGGCGTGCCCAACGGCCGGCAGCTTTGAGCTTGCGCGCTGCGCTGGCCTACAAGAATGGCTGCGGCGGGAGGGCGGCGGGGCTCGGGAAAGCTGGGCGGGGCCGCGGGCAGAGTGCAGGGGAGGGCAGTCTTCAAGGCAGAAGTGCACCTTGGCGTCTGCTGGTGTAAAGTTAGTGTGTGCGGGGCCTCGCCCGCAGCCTGGGTTGTGGGCTTTGGTTCTCCACCTTCCATAAGTCATCTTGCTGAAGGAGAAGACCCATTGATGTGGCTGTTCTCAGGGTAACGTGCCTTCCACGCTTTTGCTTCTCCTCTCAGCGTACCCTGGGCTGTAACTACGCACCTTGCACCCTTGGTGGCCCTCTGGCCCCCAGGGCAGACCTCAGGGGTTCTGTTGGGGAGAGTCCTGGAAACGAAACCTGTCTCCTTTCTCCTTCAGATCCCGGGGAAAGGGGCCTCGGAGCCACAGGCCTCCTCTGATCCGGTCAGTTAGTAGACTTTCCCGCCCCTTCCGCCCGCTGCTTCTGCTGCTGCTGTTGCTGTTCCTGGAGCCCCTAGAGTCCGGCTTTCTGATGAGGGCTGATGCTGACAGAACTAAGTTAGAGGAAGCAACCGGCTCTCCACAATTGGGCAAATTGCCTTGGATCTCTTAAGTTCAAGTCATTGTACTTAATGGGTTATTTATTTATTTATTTATTTATGTCTTGTTCAATATGAGCTGTTCTCCGATAGAAGTGATGTGTAAAAACCCTGGAGAGCACTCTTTAGGATGCTAATTCAGAGTCCCCAAATTATAATACTTTAGGCTTTATTTTATTTGGATTTTTGTTGAGACAGGGTTTCTCTTTTTGTAGCCCCTTATACTTTCAGCCCAAGCTGTCCTCGAACTGAAGACAGGCCTGTCTACTCAGGGATGCCCTCCTGACCTTGTGTTAGAGGCTGCAAAGTCTGGATGGAATAGGGCAGTTGAGTACTTGATGTCGTTGAATTCTTGTCTTCCTTCCTTTTTTCTCTTGCCTTGAGGATGGAAGCCCCAAACTACTCACCTCTTTATTACAGCGCTCTGCTATAGACTGACATCCCAGTTCTGTGTGAATTAAGCATATCATTGTTGAACTCTGCTCAAGGCATTAGAGATAAATAAACAGGGAGAAAATTTATCCTTTTAGAGCTTAAATTTTAGTGGGAGGAGACATGCAAACGCAAAATGTCAAATGTAGTACGAAGAAAGTAAAAATGAAAGACAGAGGAATGAAGGCCAGTGGATGCTGGGAGCTATAGTTTCCTAATAGGTCCTCCCTGTGAAGGAAGTGAGGAAAAGAAAAGTGCAAACGCCGGAAGGAGGCCGCTTGTGGTTAAGATCAACCTAGAAGGACCTTTAAGGCAGAGAAAATGAGGCTGCTGGTTGAGACCAGAGAGTCTGTGCAGGGTTTGTTGACTGTATTTGTTGAGGAATTTGGTACATCATGCTGAAGAATTGGCAAGCTATTGGAGACCCTTCAGGGAAACAACTTTATTAGAATAATCCTTAAAACCACGCGGTGGTGGTGGTGGTGGTGGTGGTGCACGCCTTTAATCCCAGCACTCAGGGAGGCAGAGGCAGGCGGATCTCTGTGAGTTCGAGGCCCGCTGAATTACAGAGCGAGTTCCAGGACAGCCAGAGCTATACAGAGAAATCTGTTTTGAAAAATAAAAAGAATAATTGTAATACACACACGCACACTATAATTTGGCAGTTTAATAATGTAAATACAATTCAATGATGTTAACTACATTGTTCATGTGTAGATATCACCAGTATCTACTTCTAAAATATATTTTGTGTTGTTGTTGCTTTGGGTTCTTGTTTGTTTTCAGATGCTAAATCTCTTTTACTGAGCCACACCCTAGCCCTATTTCCAGAACTTTGTCTTCATCCTAAGCAGAAACTCGTTAACCATGAAGCAATAACTCCATTGCCTCATCTTCCCAGGCCCCAGGAATTTGCAGCATATCTTTTCTCTTATGAATCCACCCATTTCAGATAGTTTATGTAAATAGGACCATAAATGTTTGTCCTTTTGTTTCTGACAGATGAGGCTCAACATGTTTCAGGGTCTCTCTGCTGTGGTTTATAGCTGGCCTTAATTCCCATTTTAAGGGTGAATTCTATTTCATTATGTATATGTACCATATCTGCTTATTCTTTAAACTATTGATAGATAGGTTGTTTCCTCTTTTTATTGTGAATACTGCTGCTCTAAATGGTGTGTGCATATCTGTGTCCCTGTTTGACTTTTTTTGACATATGTCTGTATATGGGAATGGACTTTCTGCACTATATGATAAGACCAGAGGTTGATGTTGGCTATGATCCTCGATCCATTTTCACCCTAGCTTTTAAGACAGGGTCTTACGCTGTGCCTGGAGCTCACTAATTCAGCTAGCCTGATTAGCTAGCACGTGCTTGGAGCCCCTGGGCCCTGCCTCCCCTGCATCAGGATCACACATGGGCGCTCCCTTGTCTGATTTCTTACTTTATTTTTATGTGGGTATTCATGCTCTGACTGAAGTATTGGCTGAAGTATGTATTGCCCCAGCCCCTTGGTTCTTTTTGAGACAGGATCTTACTTGCCTTGGAACTAACTCACTAAGTAACCCAAGTTGGCCTTGACTAGTGACATTTACCCTTCCTCAGCCTCCCCAGTGTCCAGATTACAGGAATAAAGTGGCATTTTGGGCAGGAAATGTGCTATTAAGATGGAAGTGGAAGGCCAAAGTGAGATTGGGACTAGTTAAAAGTTCGCCAACAAGGCTTTCTTCCCATCTCTGCTGTCTTCTGTGTGCTGGCTTGACTTTCTGGCTTTTACCCCATGCAGGCTTCATTCATGGCAGCATAGTGGTTGTGGAAGGTCTCAGCTTTACATTTTCAAATAGAAGCATCACAGTAGGTCATTTTCTTAAGAGAGCAAGGCTATTCTTGTTAAAAATCGTCTTAGAAATCTCCAAAACTCTTCTTGTGTCTGTTTGGACTTGAATCGTGTATTTTGTTCTTAAACCTAATGCAGGCTATGGCTTTGGTCTCAGGCCCGAGTTTCCGAGGCAAGGGGAATGAGGGTCACCTTTTGGCCCACTGGGTCCACTACAGGGGCTGGCTTAGTAGGCAACTGTTCATTATCCGGAAATAAATTTATTGGTGTGATAAAGAGAGTCTAGTGCAGAATGGATGCTATCTAGGCAACTATGAATGTCCTCTTAAAAATGAGACCTATAAAATTTCATCTCAGGCTTTGTGAAGTAAGAGTAATAAATATAAGAAGAAAAGTAGACACCTAAGCAAGTTTTAAATGGACTTACTTGAAAACTTTCTCTGCTGTTTCCCAGTTTATAATGATTGATTTTAGCTGACTCGCTAAAGCTACTCACAGAACAGAGGAAATTCATTAAAAATAATGAATTATTTAGTTGGACGGTGAAATTCAGTTATAAAGTGTTTCCTTGTGCCATGGATTCAGCTCAGGTCAAGACATCTTCCTGGTTTATGGGCAGTGCAGCTCCTTAGCATTATATGGGAGAGAGAGGGGGAAGAGAGAGGAGGAGGGAGAGGGGGAGAGAGAGGAAAGGAAGAGAGGGAGGTGGAGGGCGAGCAGAGGAGAGGAGAGTCTTTTTCCTTTTTCTTTGTTGCTAGCCCTGTAATTTCGTTATCTTGTAATTGATTGATTTACATTTGTACCTTATTTTAGTTGGCCCTTATTAATACAAACCCATGTCTTATATAATATTTGACAGTTAGGAAATAGGCATCTCCAAAACCATCCTATTAGTACTCAGATTGCTTTGACTACCATGGTTGAGTGCCAGTAGGTAATTTTATTTAGATTTTCTTTTTTTAATTTGGACTGTTTGGAGGGAAATTGAGACTAACAAAATCTGTGATAGGTTAGTGAAAGTTTTAATATCTATTTAATTAAGGAACCTAATGAGAACTTTATTATAGATTTCTTGGTTGTTCTGTTTTCCTCATTCCTATCTCATTCTTATTTATATATCTTTAAAATAATCAGTAGGTTTGTATATATAAACATGTATATGCATACTAGTTGCTAGTAAGTGTAGCCAATGTGTACAGTCTCATTTTTTCTGAATATATGTAAATATAACAGAGTAAAAGAAATCAAGATCAGATTTTTTGTTTTTATCTATTTATTTTGTTTTTTCATTTTTATTTTTTAAATCAGCATATAATGCATTTGAATAAAGAGTTTTTGTGGTTCTCTTGCCTTTTGTCTTTTCAGCCCCTTTCTGCCTTTCTCGCCTCCAGACTCCTCCCCTCTCGCTCTCCATCCCGCCTTTTGTCTCCTTTCCATCCTTCCTCAGATTCTCTGTATTTTTCAACTTCTACCTTAAGATGATCCCTTTGGTTCCCGAAACGAAGAAAGTTCTTTTACAAGCACGGCTCGTTCTTCGGTCTCTTGCCGGCCAATCCTAGCTTTCTCGATGCTCTTCTGCAGGTTTGCAGGCTTCTGGTTTCCCTCCAGCAGCTGAGAGTTCAGAGCCTCCAGCTTGCGTGTCCTGGCATGAAGAGCTTTGCTTGTAAAAGCCCAGTAGAAATCGGAAGTTCCGATCCTCTCACAATCCACCATGCCATCGTCCACCTCTCTCTGAGGGACTTCCTTGACTGACATGGCAGTCATGCCTTTCTCTTTGGGAGCAATCTTCTCCAGGTCTTTTAGTTGGAATACATCTTTTGTCTCAGAAAACATCTCCATCATACAGGTCCTCTTTTCTTCCGCACTCAGTCCTTTTTTCTTTGACATGGTGCAAACCACCGCCTCCCGGTTTGACTCTGGCGCCGACAGCTGCCTCATTGAATTTTTTTTTTTTTTTTTTTTGGTGTGTGTGTGTGTTCCTTTCTGTATACATGAGCAGTTGGATGAGAATAAAACAATGATTTAAGATTGTAGTTGGAAGCTTCCTATGTAGAGTTTGGTCATATAGCACCATTGCCTTTATTGTCATCCTTGCACTGGTCTTCCTCATCCCAAATAGCCCTTCTATTTCTTGTCACTCTTTCTCTCTTCTAGATTCTGCATATGGGAGAAAAACACAATATCTGTCTTCTCTGATCTTAGTGCCATGTGACATGATTTTGTTGTTTTTTTTTGTGATTGAATTGTGCTACATTATGTGTATATTGACCACTGCGCTGGTTAGTTTTCTGTTACTTGTTTTGCTAGGGAGTCTCACTATTTAACCCTTGGCTGACTCAGAATCACTATGTAGACCACACTGGCCTTGAACTCGTAGAGATCTACCTGCCTCTGCCTTCCAAGTGCTGTAATTAATGGTATAAAGCTATAGCCATCTGGGAAGAGGGAACATTAGTTGAGGAATTGTTCCTATCAGATTGGCCTATGGGCAAGTCTGTGGAACATTTTTAAATTAATGATTGATGTGGGAAGGCCCAGTTCACTGAGTAGTGCCCCTCCTGGTCAGGTGGTCTTCTGGTGTGCTCAGAAAGCAGGCTGAGCAAGGCAGAGGGAGCAAGGCAGTGGGCAGAATTCCTCAGTGGTCTCTCCTTTCGTTCTTGTCTTGAGGGTCCCGCCTTGGCTTCCCTTGATAATGAACTGTAACCTATAAGGCAAATACACCCTTTTCCCCTCCAGGTTGCTTTTGGTCAGTGTTTCTCCATAGCCACAGAGAAGCAAACTAGGATGTTCTTTATCCATTTATTTGTTTATGGGTATCTAGGCTGATTCGATAACTTGGCTGTTGTGAATATTGTTATGATACACGTAAGTGTATAGTCTATTACATGTGGACTCTCGTTCCTTCAAGTATGTTTTAGGAGTGGTAGGGCTAGACCATATATTAGCTCTATTTTTAGGATTTTTTTCTTTTTGAGGAACCCCTGTACCAGTTTCCACTGTAGCTGCACTAATTCACATTCTCCCTATTTCAGTGACATACTGTTTGTTCATTCAAAAAAATATTCAATATCCACATGCTTGTATAGTTTCTGTAGTTAGTTTTGCTTTTGAGTTGTAGTTTTCTTCCATTATCTGAGTTATTTCAGTTGTTTTGTTATTTATTTAAATTTAAAGTCTGTTGTGGGGTTTCTATTGCTGTGAAGAGACACCATGACCATGACAACTCTTATAAAGGAAAACATTTCATTCTGGTAACATGTTTATAGTTCAGAGGTTTAGTCCATTATTATCATGGTGGGAAGCAAGGTAGGATGTAGGCAGACATGGTGCTAGAGAAGAAGGTGAGAGTTCTTACATTTTGACTCACAGGCAATTGTCTGAAACACTGGGTGTGGCTTGAGCATTTACGAGACCTCAAAGCCTACCTCCATAATGACATACTTCCTCCAACAAGGCCATACCCATTTCAACAAAACCACACCTCCTAATAATGCCTCTTCCTTTAGGAGCCATTTTCTTTCAAACCACCACAGAGTCTAAAATGTGATTTATTTTGAAGGTAGCTCATTAGACTGTTGAGTGAAATGTGTATTCTTTAGCTGTTAGTTTAAATATCCTATGGAAGTCTCTTCATTTGATCTGTGTCTCAGTTTCTTTGAAATTTCTTTGCTGATATTTTGGTCTGAATTATCTATCTTTTGATGAGAGTGGGGTATTAAAGTTATGCAGTCTGGATCTGGATGTGCTTAACCCATTATATCCAGTTGTGTGTATGTGTGTGTTCTGTGAGATTGGGCATATCAATGCTTTATACACACATACATATATTTATACACACACAATTAGAATCATTCTGTCTTCTTGGTGGACTTCCTTCTATATTACTATGTAGTGACCTTCTTTATGCCTTTTAATTTTGACTTGAAGTCTGCTTTGTCAGATGTGAGCATAGCTGTACCTGTTTGATTTGATTTTGGTTTCTGTTTGCTTAGAATATTGTTTCTCTATCCTTGCACTTATTTAAGTCTATTTATATATTTGCTAGTGAGATGAGTTTCTTGCAGACAGCAAACAGTTGCCTCACCCCAACCCCCACTCCCCCGAGCCTGGAAGATCAAATTCAGGGTGTTCTGTATGCTTGGCAGGCACTCTACTTACTGAGCTACATTCCTTCATTGATTCTGCGATTTTGCATGTTTTAGTTAGAGAGCTAAGATTATTTGTATTTAGAGTTATTATTTTAAGTAAATTTCTCTACTTCCTATATCAGACACTTACTTGTTTACTGGGGTAATAACATTTTATTCTTTTTCTTACTTTTACTTATTTAATTGATATTTATTTTAATTATCTGAGCTTTTGTGTTTATATATATCTTTTTCTTTTTTTGTATGTTGTATTCCTTATCTTTGTGATGCTTGTATAGTTATCTTAGTTTCTGCATATCATTGAAGAACTTTAAAGAATGATTTTGATGGTTAAAATACTAATCTTACAGGGCTTGATGTGTATATCAGTCTGTTATCTTCTAGCCTTTATGATTTTGGCTAAAAATCCAATTTTATTCTCATAGATTTGTCTTTGTAAGTAATTAGATGCTTCTCTTGTTCAGCTCCATCATTCCTTCTATTGTCCTTACTCTTGACATTTAACTTTAATGTGAAATAGAGATATTTCTGGTTGTATGTATTTGGGGTTCTACATGCCTTTTATACTTAAATGTGTATTTCTTTTTTTCTAGCTTTGGGGAGTTTTCTGTTACAATTTAATCAGTAGGTTTTATGTCTTTGTTCTTTCTTCTATATACCAGATTTGATCTCTTAATAGTGTGTCATTAGTCTTATAATCATGCTTACTACTTTTTATTTGTTGCTATCTGAATGTAATAAATTACTCAAACTTATTTTAACTTTCTAATGTTCTGCTTTGTATAGTTTATTTGTAATATATTCGGTTGTTCACTTGTATTTTTTTATTTAAGGTAAAGTTTTTAATTTTCAATTTTTTTCTTCTTTAAAATCTTTCTGCTGATTTTTGTTCAGATTGCCAAGTTTAGTTTCTAAGTCTTGAATTGGCATCTTTATTTTAGTCATGTGTTTATTGGGCTCATTGATGATTTTAGAACAGTGTTTTAAGTCATCAGCCATTTCTAACATTTCCGTATTTATGAGTGCAGTTATTACAGAATTAGGACATTTTGGAGGAGTCACATTCCTTGCCTTTTCATATCTCTTGTGTAACTGTGTTACAGTTTGCGTTAGATGGTGACAGTCACTTAATGAGCGCCCTTCTCTGTGAGCGCACACCTCTAGAAGTGCTGAGAGAGGGGAAAACACGCCACCATAACAACAACACTGAAGCAAAAAGCGGTGGCAGTTAAAAGACAACTGCTATGCTGGCAATAATCATGGAAAAGGAAGTGCAAAATCACATGGAATTAGCTGCAAAGTTTAAAATTTCCGAGAGGGCCTGTTGTGCTGCCTCATGCCTGTAATCTCAGTGTTTAAAAGGCTGAAACCGAAGGATCACTGTGGGTTCAAGGCAGTCCTGGGCTACACAGGGAATTCTATTGTAGCATGAGCTATAAAGTGAAACTGCTGAAAAGAAATCACTAAAAGAAAATTATTATTAATAAAATAATAAAGCAAAGGAACAGGCAACAAGGCTAAGTAAAAGGAAAAAAAATGAAGAGAAAAAATCAATATTCAGTTATGAAGTAGTGAAAAATATGTAAAAATTAAATAAAGATTTATAAAAAAAATAAAACATGAAAGAGCTTTTAAAAATAAAGGTGATACTAAAACTATTGTTAAAGAAAGGAACAAAGAGGCAAACAGAGAAGCTTGTGTTGAAACCCACCACGTCTAGATGAGTTGTGGATCCTCTTTGGGGGTCTATTTTCATTCCTTAATCTTCTCACTGTGGAGAGTGGTGCTGTATTGTTTGATAAGCGCTAGGCTGCCAGCCAGGAGTAACTTGTCAACTCCAAGACTGCATTCACTTTAAAGCTTATCTTATTTTATTTGCATGCCAAGAGCTGCTGAGGTCCTGGTGAGGCTTGGGGCCTAGGGTCCTCTGGGGTTGACAGTTGGGGCAAGGGCACAGAGCAGGGAATTTTGCAGTAGGAGAAGGAATCCGGGAGATCAGGCACTCAGTGTGTGAGTCTCCACACTGTTACATCATCCCCTCCCGTGCACCGCCTGGGAGAGGATAGGGCCTGGGCCAGGGCTCCTACACCCACCTAGCCGTTAACACACGTGCTAGTGAGGCAGCCTTAGAGGTCAAGCAATCCACAGCTAGGGCCTTTGACTTCTCAGCCTCTACCATAACCTACATGCTGTGTGGTTTGCTCTGTGCACATAGGGCAGGGAGGGCCTCTATCCACAGAGCTCTCCATAGTCTTGGTTACCTGCTGCTTAAACCGAGTGGGTCCAGTCCCTATCTGATTCATCTGTTTCCATGACTTCTTCTCTTTTTCATTTCCTACCCAGACATTGTGTGTGGTATGGTGTCCTCTGGCTCTTTGATCGGGGATTACTCCATGTTTTTAGGACGCAAGAGTAGCTCAGTACACACACACACACACACACACACACACACACACACACACACACACATGTATGTATATATACACACACACATACATACGCATATATGTATATTTCTTCTTCTTCTTCTTCTTCTTCTTCTTCTTCTTCTTCTTCTTCTTCTTCTTCTTCTTCTTCCTCTTCCTCTTCCTCTTCCTTCTCCTCCTCCTCCTCCTTCTTTCTTCCAATCTTTTTTCACTATACATACCAATCCAAGTTCCCACTCCTTTCCCTCCTCCAATTCCCTCCACATACCCTCACCCCACCCCCCATCCACTCCTCAGAGAAGGTAAGGCATATTGCTTTGGGGAAGGTCCAAGGCAATTCTTAAACTGAACAAAGATAACAGATTTCCAAAATAGTAGGATGCTCCTGCCACTTCAAGAGACTCTTGGATGCAGAACCATACATGGGGAGCAATACAATGAATTTCTTCTTCAGCCTGCTACACAACTGTCTCTGTCATACCAAATTTCTTGTTGGGCTTAAGGCTTGAGAGTACTGTGACTTTCTCCTGTGTCTAAGAACGCAAGTCTTTTGCCATGGGGCCATCTGCCTTACTCTGTGGGTACATCTTTGGTTTCCCTGTCACCTATCCTCCCAGGAAGCTGAGATTGGAGCTGTGGGTTATTTTTACTTTTCTCTGCATGGCCTTTCTGTTTCTCTGTTTTTTCTCTTTCCCCTACACCTCTCATGATTCCCAGTGTTCTCTCCTTCCATGGAACAGTCTGTCTTCCATCACCCTGACTCTTCACGCACAGTATTACACAAAGGTAGCGGCAATCTGCCTGGGACTCACCCCCAGAATTTGCCTGGAATCCTATACTCATAGAATCCCAGTCCTTACAAGAGATTCAAGTATACTGCAGGAGCTGAGACAGAAGAGCAGCAAAAGGCCATCACTGTTCATCAGCATTCTAGTGCACGCTCGACATGGTAGCACATACTTTCATACTTTCATTGCAGAACCTGGGAAGCGGAGGGTAGCAGGAACATCATGAGTTTGAAGCCAGACACAGAATCAAAAAGAAAAAAAAATACAGAAACCCAAAAGAAAACCAAAAACTCAAATATAACTAGAGTTTTTTTTTAAAAAAACTGACATCATGGCCAGGCAGTGGTGACGAATGCCTTTAATCCCAGCACTCAGAGGCAGAGGCAGGAGGATCTCTGTGAGTTCAAAGCCAGCCTGGTCTACAAGAGTGAGTTTCAGGACAGCCAGAGCTACACAGAGAAACTCTGCCTCAAAAAACAAAACAAATAAAAAACCAAAACAAACAACAAAACAAAAAGACCCATCTCAGTGGTAACACACACCTGTAAAAAAATCTGACATCATTTTTATTGGTGTTTATTAGCAGTGTGGTCAATAAAACTAATAGTATGTAAACTGGGCTTAGAGTTAGGGTGCTTGGCTAGCATGTCCTTTCACAGGTTCAATTTCCAGCTCTGAAAACAAAACTAAATACAAAATCCTCACCAGTCCCTGGATTTTGAGATACAATAAGATGACTAATGTAACAAAAGGGTGTAATTATATTTTGCAGTTGAGAAAATGAGAGTTTAGGAAAACAGTAGCTTGCTCAATGTCACATTAATATTATGCAATCATATGTTAAAGCATAACTTTCTTTTTTTAAAAAAATTATTTTTATTTTATTGGTGTTTTTCCTGCATATTTATCTGTGTGAGGTGTCAGGATCCCTGGCATTGGAGTTACAGACAGGTGTGAGCTGCCATGTGGGTGCTGGGAATTGAACCTAGGTTCTCTCGAAGAGCTTTCAGTGCTCTTAACTGTTGAGCCATCTCTCCAGCCCCCAAAGCATAACTTTCTAACATGATCCTTATACACATATAGAATAAACACAACCACATGTATTAATTTCATTAATGAGATCAGTATAATGAAATTGTTTCAGAAGGCAACAGAGATTACAAGTGGATAGAAAGCAGTATAGAATGAGATGTGTGGCTTTGGGTTATATTCTTGCATGGGACAGACTTCTGTTACACTTTCACCAGAAAAAGATTTAGAAGCTACCATGTACCTTTGCAGACTATGAGTTATGGAGCTGTGAGGCAATGGTCCAAGTGTATTCCGCAGGGAAATGATCCTAACGTGAAGTTGCTCTTATGTGGCATTGAAGGGCCCTTCTCTACTCGGTCTGTTCCATTTCACGTTCATTTTCTCAACACCAACCAATATCAGAGCCAGGTTCCTTCCCACTCTACCTCCTTGCTTCTTTACGTCATAATCTTCAGCATCTGCGCAGGCTTTTCTTTTTCAGAATCACTGCAAACTTACTGCCTCTAGTAAAATTTTCCTAAAGATCCATAGTGAGAAATTAAAATTATAGCATAAATATTCAAGTACTTTTTCCTAACATTTTGTTAGCTGATTTCAGAGTAATAAATATTTTTACATTAAGAAATGAGTATTTGCATATTTGACCAAAATAAAATTGAATCATCATAGGTAATTATTGAAACAATTTCCACATTAAGCAGTATAACTGCCTATCAGTTAATTGTTGAATATATTAGTTATTAATGTTATTTAGTAACAACTTTATCTTATACTAGAAATGATTATATTGGCCGCTTAACTTAATTAGCAGTTTCTCCCTTTTTTGATGCTATTAGAAAAAATTGGGATATCTTATTTAGTTTAGCCCTCAAGCAATTAGGCAAGGCAATTACCATGTTAACAGAAGGTGTTCATTTCCTTACCCTAGCTAAAGGTTTTAGGAACAAAGAAATCTCTCAGCTCATCCATTGAAACCCAACTTTCTCCTGAGACTGGCATTAAGTATCCATAATTCTCTAGAAGGTGGCTCAGTTCTGAAAGGAGGAAACTGCCCTGAGCTCTTTGTTATAGTGGGGTTGGAGTAAAATTCAGGTGATTCAAAGCTATCTCTTTTTAACTAGTTTGGAATGTGATCTTAACTTTTTTATATTTAAATTGAGAATTTTATAATGCATATAATGTGTTTTGATCAAATCTACCCTTCATTCTCCCTCCAAATCCCGCCCTTCCCCTTTCCCTTCCCGATTTCATGTGCTTCTTTTTCTCTTTCCTTCCTTTCTTTCCTTCTTTGTTTGTTTATTTCTCTTTCTTTGTTTCTCCTTCCTTCCTTCTTTTCTTTCTTTCAACACACCGAGTTTCCATTTTGCTGCCTATATATGCTGCTCCTAAATCTGAAGTGTTTCTGTGACTACCTAACACGACCTGATGTTTCCTCCCCACAGGACATTAGGTAATAGGAACTTAAGCCAAGGTTTGAGGAAGTTCCTGCTTGAGTTTAGTATAAAAACCAAGTAGGAACATGGATTCATTTCATTATTAAAAATAATACATTAGAATTTTCTCACTTGAAGTCTGGATTGTATTCTAGAGAATCCTCAAAAGTAGTAATAGATTAAGATAAATATTCCCAGAAACTCTTTTTATGGAGCTTCTTACCTCCTCAGCCAAGCACATACTGCAAGTCCTTAATATAGAAGAGCCGTCATGTCTTCAAAACTGATCTTCAAGTAGATTTGTGAGTCAATCTAACAGTTGTGCTCAGTCAACTTAGACCTTAGGGGAGATAATTATGCAGAAAATCAAACATGCTGAAAATATTAGGTACTTCATCTGCTCAGGGATTCTCTTCATTAAAGAGATAAAAGTTATTCTTTTGAGGGAACAAAGACATAGCAAATTAGAATTTTGAAACTGCTCCAGCCATAGAACTCAGTTACAGTGGCCAGTTTGTTTTAAAAAGAAGAAGTAATGCATAGTTAATAAACTTGGATTACTATATTTGTTCCTTTGTGATTCAAGTTCTGTTCTTGAGGCTGGGTGTTCTATCTTACACGAGGTGTGTACGTTTGTTTTGTTTTTCAGTCCTATGTGTGGGGGCAGTCTCTGAGCTTTCTGTCAATTGTTTGTCACATCTATTCATAGGTATTGCTTGTCGGGATTTGTAATGAGGGCATTTTAAAGATGAACGGAAATGAAATGGAAGCCGCATCACTGCAGAGGAGAGTTCCTGCATGGATGTCTGTGCAGGAGAAAATGTGCGCTGCAGAGGAGCAGAAGGTAGGTGTTTCGCTCATTACTCGCTCAGGTGGGAAATTTGGCTGAAATGTGGCTGTGCAGTGAGTCAGCATTGCTTTTAAGCTTCAGGTCATTGCTTAGGAAAACTTTCTGTTACGGTGTGAGTGAGTCCGGACAAAGTTGTTGAAAGGTAAATGGGACTCAATTTTATGTAAGTTTTTAAAATGACAATCCCTACTGTATATTTTCTCTCGCTATATCTAGCTTTCATGGTTGATATTGATTTATTCCAATTCATATAATAATTTTGACAGCATTAATGTTGGTGAATTTTAGTTCAGGTTCTTGGAGACTCAAGATCTGGTAATTTGCTAACATTTTAAGGCCACATTATTGCTTCTAGGATGTTAATGCAGTTATCAGAAAAAAAACAAGTAAATTAAATGTCTTTATGAGAAGAAGTTTAAACGTTTGAAGATATAATGGTATGGATGAATGATTCTACAGCTTTACCTTTGTTCCACTGACCTGTGGCTTCTTACTTTAGTGCTATGAATTTCTTCACGGGCTTTATTTCAGTGAAGGCTTCTATCTACTGTGATATTTATTTGTGCCTATTGTGAATTGTGCTTAACTCAAGGCCCGCATTCAGAAGAGTGTTCTTGAAGATGATCTTCCATTCTTAGAATTTACTGGATCCATTGTGTACAGTTATGAAGCTAGTGACTGCTCTTTCCTATCTGAGGATATTAGGTAAGGGATCTGAAATTCTTCTATTGAATTTAGACCCTTATAAGATACTTGTAAATAATAATGGGTGAAACTATGAGTGCCTAGTTTTACCATGCAAGCATGTTTCAGAAGTGTTTTTACATATGTCACATCTAAGTTTTACAATGCAAGCATGTTTCAGAGTATTTTTACATATGTCACATCTAAGTTTTACAATGTAAGTATGTTTCAGAAGTATTTTTATATGTCGTATTTAAGTTGCATTCTCCTTTTAAAATATAAGAAACTCATTAAATTAAATTAGTAAGCTACCTAGTTGTTAGTTACTAATCTTTTCTACTTTAAGTTTTGTTTCTTTTAGTGCTTGAGATGTAATGTGCAGTTAAAATATTGAACACTGTTTATCAATTTAGGGAAAAACAAAAGTATTATTTAACTTCTAACTATAGTTTTATATCTTACTAAAACATCAATATATTAAGTAATGGTTATGATTCTCTGTTTTATTTAAATTTTGTTTTTATTTTAACTTTTTAAAATGTGTTTAGATGCTTGGATTGCTGTATGTTTGCATGCCACATGTATATAGTGTTCATGGAGGCCAGAAGAGGGATTTGGAGCCCCTTGAACTGTAGTTACAGACAACTGTGAGGTGCCATTTGGGTGCTGGGAATTATGCCTAGGTCCTCAACCAGTTCTAAATGCTGAGCTATCTCTCAAGTCATTCTGTTTAGTTAGTGATAGTTACTCCAAATGGTCTGTAAAATGAGCATTAGAAATTACTGTTAGTACTTTTAAGAGTTGCCTGTCTTGGTACATAGTCTGGGGCTATAACAAAATTCTGTGGCCTGAGTAAATCATAAAAAACCCAAACATGTAGTAAATTTATAAGTAAATTTATTCCTTTCAGTTTTAGAGGCTGTAGAGTCCCAGAGAATGGGATTGACATCTGAAAGAGACCTTTGTACTGTATCTGTAATGTGGCAGAGAGCAAGAGGGGTTGAAATTAAGCCCATTCTTTGGATAGCTGCCTACTCTCCCCCCAAAAAATGTCTGTCTAGGAGGTAGAGACTTGAGGACCCAAACACTTCTTTTTATGCCTGCCCTCCCAGCAGTATTGCATTGAGGATCACATAATAACCATAGCTACTCATAGCCTAGCATCTTGTAAAACTGGGATACTGGAGTGATGCAGGTTAAGCCTCTTGAAGCAGTTAACATTGAGAAGTAGTGAGTTAGTTGAAATAATTGTACTGTCCTTCGATGTTTATCTATTTACATTTGGGTTTTACAAGGCGGAAGTAAATGAAGTTGTCAGTCAGTGTTCTCCTGGAGGTAAATGTAATCTAGAGGAGCGTTTAGGTGTCTTCTTCATTCCCACTCCAGGTATCTGGTTATTTCCAGGCCTCATTTTACTGAGTAAGATTAAACTCACAGGATAGGTCACTCCGTTATATATGGTTGCATAGTAACCTCATCATGCTACCTTTTGTCTCGTTATGGTATGTCAGATCTTGTCCTTTGGTTCTTTAGGGGACTAGAACTGATAGAGTGGATGCTTATATCTTAGGAGAGGGTTTCTCTGGTCCAACAATGATTACATCCCAACAGAAAGGCCAAGAATCTAATAGTTGTTCATTTCAGGAAGCTGGTTGTCTCAGCTGGTCTTCAGTCTAGATTAGAATCCTGAAGAAGTGGGTCCTAACACCAGTGAAGGAATGCCTCAGCAGTAAGATAGATGAACTAGCCAGCAAGAGTGAGAGTAAGCAGGCAAAAGCTGCCTTCTGCTATGTCCTTTTATGTAGGCTGCCTCTAGAAAGTATAACCAAGATTTAGGGTGAATCTTCTTCTTTTTTTTTTTCTTTCAAAAATTTACACTTCCTCCCCTCCTTCCATTCCTCTCCTGCTCCCCCATTCACTCTCCTTCCTCCTCCTCCCTCCTTAAGAGAGGGCAGGGAACCCTGCCCTGTGGGAAGTCCAAGGCCCTTCCCCCTACATCCAGGCCTAGGAAGCTGTGCATCCAAATAGACTAGGGTCCCCAAAAGCCAGTACATGCAGTAGAAACCAGTCCCAGTGCCTTTATCAATGTCTTCTCAGTCAGCCCGCATTGTCAGCCTCATTCAGAGAGTCTGGTTTGATCACATGCTCCTTCAGTCCTGGTCTAGCTGGATTTGGTGAGCTCCCATTAGAACAGGCACACTGTCTCAGTGGGTAGACCAAGCCCTCGTGGTCCTTATTTCCTTTCTCATCTTTTCCCTCCTTCTGCTCTTCAACTGGACCTTGGGAGCTCAGTCCCTTGCTCTGATGAGGGTCTCTGTCTCTATCTCCATCCGTCACTGAAAAAAAATTCTATGGTGATATTTGAGATAATCATCAGTGTGATAGTGAGGCAAGGCCAGTTCAGGCACCTTCTGTTCTGCTGCCCAAGGACCTAGCTGGGGACATCCCTGTGGATACCTGGGATCTCCTCTAGAGCCAGGTCTCTTTCCACCCCTAAAATGGCTCCCTTAATGTAGATATCTTCTTCCCTGCTCCTATAGCCGCCCTTCCTTCATCTCCACCCTCCCACTCCCCCAAGCTCTCCCCAGTCTTTCCCTTCTCCCTTCTCTCTCCCCTCTCCCCTTCCCACAACCATACCCCTACCCTTACCCTACCCCCATGCTCCCAACTTTTGCCTGGCAATCTTGTTTGCTTTCAATTTCCAGGAGGATCTATATGTTTTTCTTTGGGTTCTCCTTGTTATTTGGCTTCTCTAGGCTTGTGAACTATAGGCTTAATGTCCTTTGTTTATGGCTAGAGTCCACTAATGAGTGAGTACATACCATATTCGTCTTTTTGGGTCTGGGTTATGTCACTCAGGATAGTTTTTTTTTTTATTTCCATCGATTTGCATGCAAAATTCAAGATGTCATTGTTTTTTTTATCTCTGAGTATTACTCTAAGGGTGAATCTTCTCACATCAAATGACCCTATCAAGAAAGTCCCTCACAGATGGGTCCAGGGTTGGTGTTTTAGTTGTTTCCAAATGTAGTCAAGACTAGCTGAGGGTAGTAAGTTTAAGTGATTTATATAATTATATAATGTTTTGAAGCATTGAGTGCATTTTATTAAAGACAGACTTTGTTTTGCATTCCCTTTCATCTGGTCATTTTAAAGATTTTTGCATCAGGGGCTGGAGAGATGGCCCAGCAATTAAGAGCATTTACAGCGTCCATATTGGTGGCTCATAATTGTCTATGACTCCAGTTTCCATAGACACTTGTATCCATTTGCATATATGCACCCCTTCTTCATACATGCCTAACTAGAAAAATAAAAATCTTAAAAACTATTTTTACATCATGGCCAGTTAAATGGCTTATTGGTAATGGGGCCTCCCACTCAGCCTGAGGACCTGAGTTCCATCCCAGAGACACATGGTGGAAGGTGAGAACTGATTCTGAGTTCCACATGCATGGGCCCACCAAAAAAAATCTTAAAAAAAGCAAATAAATGTGTTTTTAGGTCATAGTGTTTCGACAATTTCATATGAAATACCTTTGTGTACTGAGGTTTGTGCGTATCCTGCTTGGGGTTCTTTTTTGCAGGTTTAATAATTTTCATTTTTTTCTCTATAGTACTCTCTGGTCATTGGTTTGTCCTTTAATTTGTGAAGGATGTTATTAGCTGTGGAAAAGTAAACCAAAGCAAAACAAAACAGCAAAAGCCCATGCAGTTAACCCTCACAACTTTTCCTTTGATAGCATGCGTCTGTCTGACGGAGATGTGGTTGGATTTGACATGGAATGGCCACCTGTATACAAACAAGGGAAGCAAAGCCGAGTTGCTGTGATTCAGCTGTGTGTGTCTGAGAGCAAATGTTACTTGTTTCACATTTCTTCTATGTCAGGTTGGTATCTGTTTTATTTTTATATGGCTGACAATAATATATCAACCATCTTACTGTAAAATTGTTCTTTCATTAAAAGGCCTTCCCTCATGATCTGGTGTTTACTTAAGTAATTATGTTTTACCTGACCTTTATATCTTTTTCCTGTGTTAGAGAATAGAGAACTGAAGTTTAGAGGTGTAACAATATATATTAGGTCTGACTAACTATCTATTTATATAATGACATATATATATATAGTCTAACAATAATAATTGGAGGTATAATAACAATAATTGTTAGTAGAGGTGGCACTCAACCTCATTTTTTCTAGTCGATTTTCAGTCAGGACTGCATTAGATAAGAAAGTAAAGAGTTAAGATGAATGTGAGTCTAAATTTAAGCTAAATATAAGCATCAGTTTAACATACATATAATATGCATAGGAATAGTAAATCCATTATAAATAACAGTGTTATAGAAATAATCAGTCATGTTTTAGTTTTCCCCCAGGGATTAAAAATGTTGCTAGAAAATAAATCAATTAAGAAGGCAGGCGTTGGAATTGAAGGAGACCAGTGGAAACTTCTGCGTGATTTTGACATCAAATTGGAGAGTTTTGTGGAGTTGACAGATATTGCCAATGAAAAGGTAGAAGTGATATCTGCATTATTTTAATGAACATGGTAACCTGAATTTCACAGAATATGCATTTTTTTTATATATTTTTTTCTACAAACATAATATAAGCTTCATGTTGATTTCGGTGGCAGTACACGAAGTTCAAGCTACGATAATGAAAACCTCCAGTTCTGATTTGTCCCAGCATGCACAGCAGCCTAACCAGTGTTCCTCCATCTTACCACAGCTCTCACTGAGCTCATGTGTCGGCACACGTGAACACTGTATTTCAAAGTCATTTATCCAGCTCTTTTGTGAAGAGGCCTGCAGTGCAGCTTCTGATATAGAGCTCTGCATGTCAGTTTGACTTTTAACACCATCACCTATATTCCAATATTAATAAATGAAATAATTAAGTGCTCATACTTAGCCAAGTATTCATTTGACCAGGAAGTCAAAAGTGTTCTAAACCATTCAGCTGCTTTCTAGGAATGGTATCTTTAAAGTTTAAGCATTTTAATTCCCACATTAGGGAATCTCAGAGTTAAATTCATAATGTAGACTATCAATGAGCTTTTAGTGATGGGAAGTTTGTTTATTGTGGTACTGGCCTGATTCTTTGGTGGTGCTTAGGCACAGCTGACATTAAAGGAGCATGTTTGCAACATTGCCTTTTCATTACTTCCAGCTGAAGTGTGCGGAGACTTGGAGCCTCAATGGCATGGTTAAACACATTTTAGGAAAACAGCTTCTGAAGGACAAGTCCATCCGCTGTAGTAACTGGAGCAATTTCCCCCTCACTGACGACCAGAAGCTGTATGCAGCTACTGATGCTTATGTATGTATCTAATGACCTTTAATTATAATGCCATTTTTTTTTATTTCTTGTACTGAATTGCTTTAGAGAAGTTTTACTGTGATAGTGTCATTAGCTAAAACATTTTATTTTAGTCTGGTATCAAAAATTGCCTAGGAATACATCAAGTGAAATTCTCCATGTTAATTACAAAGTACCAATTAATAGATTGTGTAGTGGTAGTTATGTTCACTGTCATGAAGCCGTAGTGATGTCCAATTTCTGTGTAAAAGAATGTGAACTTACTGAAATCATGAAAGGCTGAGGCTTAGCAGGCACGAATGGTTTGATGATGTATTTTGTATATAAGCAATTCTGAATAAGAAAAATCATAGGCTTTCTACATTTAAATTAGCCTTATTCCCTATACTTATATTTAAAATGTGGAAATTTAGAAAAATTGCCCCCAAATTTAGTTTCTGCTGTTCTTAGATGAATTTTATATTTATAATCTGTATATTCTGGAATCCATGATTGTATTGGAAGTTATTCTTATAGATTTTGCTAGAGAGATGACACACATATTTATTTTGGTTATCTTTAACTTGTACTTTGCTTTTCTGTTGCTTTTTTATAGGCTGGTCTTATCATCTATCAAAAATTAGAAAATTTGAGTGATACTGTGCAAGTGTTTGCTCTAAACAAAGGTGTGTTATGGCTCAAAGTAAAAGAGGAAATGTGAATTTGCTGTTTTGTGAGACTTGTTTCAAAAAGTCAATACATCTTTGCAAAGTATTATGCTGCTACTTAAATATCTGAATAGTATTGCCATGACAGTGAAATGCATCGGGATTAAGGACTGTACCTTGGTTTTGTTGTGTTGCTGCTGTTCAATCCCACAGACTTGATACTCACTGTTGTTGATAACAGTGAGCCAACCAGCTTCCTCTAGACTGGAAGCATACACATTCTTCCTGCAAATGGTTTAAAGTGTCTTAAATGTAATACTTTAGTGTGTATGAGATGTGCTAGAGCATTCTGATTTAAGTTGCTGTTTTCTTCATTCAACTTCATTGTCCTGGTCAGATGTTTTGATAGGGTAATGATTGCAGGAGTCAAGCAGCGGGGGGGCGGGGGGGAAGCATTAGCTTTTGCACTACATGGACTAGTAGTGGAATTTTCGTTCTCTTGTTTTTTCCCCCATGCTTGGAAAATGGATAATAGCAAGCTATCCATGGATTAGTTGTGAGCACTAAAGGGGTAGAGTATGCAAAGCCCCTCTGGTGATGGCCAGAGAGAATTGTTACGTAGATTGAGCATTCCTAATACATAATCTGAAATTGAACACTTTCTGAGCGATAACATAATTTACATATTCATTGGTATTTGAAAATATTTCCTGGAAAAGGTGATACTTGAAGGATACTTGAGGTAACGCCTGAAACAGGAACAGATGTTTGCTAACCAGAGCCAAAGGGAAAAGGGTAGACAGGTGCAGAGCGACAGGTAAGGTGTCTGTAACTTGTGCCGTATGGTGAACTGTTGACTAGGACTGTAATGTCGGAGAAGCAGAACAGTGAAAGAAGGCAGGCTGTGCTGGAGAGTCTACCTTCCTTCCAAAGAGCAAACTGAAGCTATGGTGGGAAGTGAAATGCATTGCATTTAAAACAGATTTACAAAACAAGCTCTAGAATAAAACAAACCAACAAAACAAGCCATAAAGAGAGAAAATGGATTGTAAAAGAAATGGGAACTTGAATTGATTATTTGTGTGGAGGTTTGACAGGAGTGAATAGTTTCAAAATATATTTAATGGAGATGCAGAGTCAACAGAATCTCAGGTAATGACAGTCATGTGCCAAGGTTTTGGCGGCCTGGCAGATTAAAACCCTGGGTAATTAAGAGCAGGCTTTAGGTGTGAAGTTTTATAGTTATTTTGAAATATGTTAAAGGGGAGAAATATCTCAGAGAGCAAGAGGGTGGTGGTCTGTGGACACCTTGATCTGTAGGTTGTACCACAGAGGACAGTTTGTTTGAGATAAAACACTAGGACTAAGGATCCTGAGAAACTCTTGGTGTCTATTCTTTGTGTGGAGAAGGGGACACTATAGCAGTTGCCCTAGGTGTGGAAAGAAATGAACAAGTACTGTATGCAGAAAGCCAGGGGAAGAATACATTTGAAATAGGAGGCTGTTATCAACTGTTTTGAATTTTGCTGAGATTTTGACAAACTGAGAGCCTACAATTAATCATCATTGACCACCTACTTCTAATACTTTAGTTGTGTTGGTGTTTTATGTGACAAAAGAGTATTGCATATAAAGGCTGTACTTTCAGAGCAAAAAGGGTCCAGAGGCTTTGGAAGTACAAAAATACTAGAAGCATAGCATGAATTGAGTAATATAATGATGTTGGTAGAAATTATGCTAAAATTATGTCAATCATACTAATCATATTACTTTGAATGATGGAGAAAGATAATCTAAGGAATATGATTTTAAGTGCATATAAATAATATTTTTTAGAAACTATTCACAAAGGAAAAATTCATTGATTCATATGGCATAGATTTGTCTAGTGTTTATTATTTATCAGTGTTTATTATGTATTGATTTCATTTGACAAGCAGGGGAAAATACAATATGGCTGTCTAAAGGAAGAGGTGTGAACACTTAGGTGAAAGTACAATGCTCCGAAGATAACTGCTTTCCTTGTGTAAGGGACAGAGAGTGTAACTGAAGAGGATGAGGAAGATTTCTAGCCAACAAGTCTGGAAAAGAAGCTTGGGTCAAGTTAGTTAGGGCATCCTATGTTGTGAATCCAACTTCATGTTTTTATACTAAAACAAAGAAAACAGAAACCCAATGATGGCCAATATATAACCCTTAGCTTAGGGGTGTGAAGCTATAGTTGGTTGTTTTTCACTCTTTTATTCTCTGGGGGCCCGCTACCCAGCTCCCATATAATCACACAGAGACTTATTCTTTCTTATGAATGCCCCGCCTTAGCTTTGCTTATTTCTAGCTAAGCTTTTCTTAACTTAAATGATCTCCTCTCCCCTTTGTCTCTAGGCTTTTATCTTTATCTTATATACCTTTCTTCACTTCTTACTCCATGGCAGGTGTATAGCTTTTCTAATTTCTTGATCATTCCTTCCTATATTTCTCCTCCTATTTATTCTCTTTGCCTGCCAGCCCTGCCTAATCTTTCTCCTGCTTTGCTGTTGGCTGTTCAGTCCTTTATTAAGCCAATCAGGTGTTTTAGACAGGCAAAGTAACACAAAGTGTTAAACAAATGAAACAAAAAAGAGCACAACACATCTTTGCATCATTAAAGAAATGTTCAACAGCATAAATAAAGGTAACAATTCATAAAATAATATTCCACAGCATGGAGCAGCAGAATAAAAGGATTCAGATTTTACCTTAAAAAGTTTTTTCTCACTCTTGAGAAAGAGGGTCAGGAAGTTAGATAGGGAAGTTAGGAAAGTATTTTAATTGTCCAGGAATAGAAGGTAATTGAATTTGGTGAATGAAGTATGGTGAAGAAGTGTAGACACAATAGGAATTTTGAGGGTACATACTGTGAAGAAATTTTAGATGAATTCTTAATAATGGACAGGGGGGAAGAAGAGACTGACAGCCGGGGTATTTTGATTGAATTCTTTGATGCCTGGTGGAGTTAGGTAGAGAACAAGGTTACATGAAAGTTATTTTTTGGTGAGAAGCGTCCAAATCGCAGCGTTGGCCCTGCAAAACTATAGGTGGTTTGGATACTCATGAACATCTGCGTTAGTTGCTTTCTGTTGCTTTGATAAAACACATGGCCAAAGGCGACCTTCAGGAATGAAGTTCATTTTGCCTTACAGTTCCAGAGGGATGAGAGTCTTCAAGAACAGGACAGAGGTGCAGCGTTAAACAGTAGGCATAGCATTGGGAGCGGGAAATGGTAGGCATGGCCCTCGGAGCAGGGAACGGTTAGATCACAAACAAAAAGAAAGTGTAGGCAGGCTTCTTGCTGTTGACTCAGAATGTCATATCAGATGGAGTGAAGTTGAGAGTCTAGAAGGTGGCCATAGATGTGAAAGGTTCAAATTTTTTTTTGCTGATGACTGATTAAGGCAATGAAGAGTGACTCCAAACAGTTTTAAGTCCCAGCTCACAGGGTATTACATTGATTTCTGAATCAGAGTAGTGTTAGTTGAGTTTAGAATCTCATTTCTCTTCACCTCTTTCTAGGTCAGTAAACTTTGAGTTTATAGTTTATAAATTTAGAATTATACTCTAAATTTTAAATAGCAAAAATTTGAAAAAGAAGTTTGAAAGTACAAGTGAGGAAAGTGATTTTGGGACTCAAGAAGGAAGTGTTTTCTTGGGTTCACTGTAGGGACTAGATTAAGATCTGGTACTAACGCTATTATGATGCAATTCACCAAAATTTCTGCTTTTTAATTTGAATATTAGTAGTGGTTTTTTTTTTTCTAGCAGAGGAAAGCCTTCCTAATGAGATGAAGAAAAAGCTGAACTCAATCTCTGAAGAAATGAAAGACCTGGCCACACATTTTCCTGTCACTTGTAGAAACTTGGAGACTCTACAGAGGTGAAATACTGTGCTTTTTAAAAATATTTATTTTATTTTTAAGTTTGTGTGTGTGTGTGCGTGCGTGTGCGTATATGCACGCTTGTCCATGTGAGTACTAGTGCCCGTGGAGGTCAGAGGTTTCAGATTGCCCCTGGATCTGGAGCTTCAGATAGTTGTGACCCACCTACACACCTTGTGTGTGCTAGGTACCAAACTCAGGTCCTCTGCAAGAGCAGAATGTGTTCTTAATCCCTGAGCCATGTGTCTAGACTCCAAACATACTACACACCACACAGAAAAGCTTTAGTTCTTTAACATGTGCTATTTGGTAACTGGAAAGCTAGCTCTCAAGTTTATATCAGCTGGTGTGTGTGCATTAAAACAAGTTCAGCTACATTGTGAGGTACAGCCTTGGTCACCTCTGGACCACAGCTTCTGTGTGCTGACTCCAAGGCAGTATATCTCAGAAGATTTCACCTCACTGATGCTGGTCTCTTCTGAACCACCACTATTTCTGAGCTCCAGCTGACCAGCATCCATTGTCCCAGTGCTGCAAAGGTTTCACGTTAGTGGTTCTTGCCTCTTGAAAAAGCACAGCTGCTTTTTCAGCTCCAGCTAACCAGAAAGATTCTCAACTCAAAACAGAGTCTGTAAGGATCTCTCCAACTTCCCTCTGGAACATTACAAGCTGGGTCTCTATAGTCTCCATTATTCTCAACATCCTTATCTTTCAAGTTCCCATAGAAAAGCTTGCCAAGCTTTGAACACTCATTGGCTTTTCTAGCCCAGAGTTTCAAAGTGCCTTCTCAGTCCTCCCCAAAACAAGATGTTTGGACTCTCATAGCAATACCCTACTCATGATACCAATTTCAATCACCTTTAATATGATTTTCTTAAACATGAATTCCTGATTTTACAGAAAACATGCTTTATATAAATTAGCTCTACCTGATAGTTTGCTTCATAACAGCCAGCTAAGTAGGCTTTATTAGCATCAAGAACTCAAAATAGAATAGTTTGAGGTTTATTGCAGAAAGGAAGGTTGTTTTTGTTTCCAAGGACCCTGATAGGATTGGTGTTATTTAGTATTGTTTAGTCGTTGACTTCAGTGTGTCTCTGCGGTTTTCCTGCAGTGGATTTGACTTTCTTCAGGGTGTTGAGCTTGTCTGCTGCTAACTGGTGAGCACTAGGATTCTTAAGGCAGGAAAAGTGTATGCTACCTTGTGTGCCTTCACACACCAGCTTTTAGTGTTAAAGTGCTTATGTCTTCCTCTGATATTGGTACAGGATAAATAAGACATTATAGTATTGTTAGCTGAACTGTGTCACTGTTGCTATAGCAACACATTTATTTCACAATTACATTTTATCATAACTGTTCCTACACATTTTTCATGCACATTGTTACATATGAACAGCTGTGTATATAGTAAGATTTATAAGATTGCCAGGCATGTTGATACATATATGTAATCTCTGTATTCAGGAGACTGAGGCAGGAGGATCACAAGATCAAGGCCAGTCTGACTAACAAAAAGCTTTATAACATTTTATTATTTTATAATAAGTCTGTTATTAGATTTCGAACTTAACTAAACAAATTTTAAGTTTTTAATATTATTTTTTGTGTATGGATGTTTTGCCTGCATATGTGTCCATGCACATATTGCGAGCCATGTTCCTGAGGAGTGCAGAGGAGGGTTGGAGCCCCTGGAACTGGAGTAACAGTTGACTGTGAGTTATCATTCTGGTGCCGGGACTCAAACCTAAATTTTCTGGAAGAGCATCCAGTGCTCTTAATTGCTTAACCATCTTTTCAGCCCTGACTTTAATTTTAATATTGATTTTGTTTGTGCTGTAATAGACTTTGACAGTTTAAGGTTGAGCCAAACTTTGGAGGGTTGTTAATTGTACAATTTTGTTTTGATTTTTGACAATTCCATATAATTTATTATGATCATATTTGCCCCCATTACACTCTCTTATCCCTGATACCTGCTGACTCACTTCTTCTTAAGTAGTTCCTTTTCTCCATCCATGTCTCGTGTGTGTGTGTGTGTGTGTGTGTGTGTGTGTGTGTGTGTGTGAGACACTCTGAATTTGATTAGGAGTATTTGTATGAGCATGGTTAGGAGGCTGTTGACTGGACATTGGCAACTTACCAGTGACTATACTGCTGCAGAGAATGCCTACTCCTTTCCAGGCAGCCATACACTGCAGAGCTCCTTAGGGGAGGATGGGGTCTCTAGTGAGGTTCCTCATCCATGGGGAATGTTGAAAGGCCCTGCCTTTTGCAGCTCCTATGCAGGTACCCACAGCGGCAGGCTGTGTGTTTATGATTGCAGTAGCCATGTCATATCCAGTAGGCCGTGTTTCTTACTATACTCCTCCACATCTCCTGACTCTTCCAGTCTTTCCATCCTTTCTGTGATGTTCCCTGGGCCTAGGAAGGAGCACCACAGAGGTCCTGCTTCAGGCTGAGCATACAGCAATCATTTATGCTCAGTACTTTGACTGTTGAGAATCTTCATTAGCCATCTCTCACTGCAAAAAGAAACTTCTCTGACCAAGCCTGAGAGCAGCACTATGATAAAAATATAAATATTTAGAAGGTAATATGTGCCTGTTTAGCAGGACGTCAACAGTAGGTCCCCCTGCTAAGACCCATGACCTCCCCAGTCAAAGGGTTTGGCCATGTTTACACCACCAGTCACATATTCCCTCCTGAAGATCCCGTCAGGATGCTGCTGGCCGCCCCACAACCGGTCATGTCACTATGTCAACAATAGGCACATCTTGCCTGGCAGGTTGGTTCTGTAGCATGGATGGCACACAGTTGGGTACACTTTGATGTTACCCCTCCTCCAACAGTTGGCATAATACCAATATCTCCAAGTATGAATACCAGCTGGCAGAATGAAGCCTCTAGTCAGTTCTAGCTTCATTTTTCTGTGTCTTGTAATAATGCAGTTTATAATGCGGAAACAATTCTTGGAACAGCTCACACATTGATAGTTTATTTTCATGGATGAGCTAAGTTTCATTTGCACCATTAACATAAAAATTTCCTTGAGGTACGTAAGCATTTCAGATTGTATAAATCATTGATTTAAATACTGAAAAATTAGAATACATATTCCAAAAGCTCTTTATAATAAAATGTATCTCTTTGCTTATGAAACTCCTTTGGCTCTCTCTAATTTCTTTGTTTATTATGTAATTTTTCTTTTCATAGTACTGAGGATTGAGCTTCAAGCCTTGTGCACTCCAGGCAAGCATCAGGGAGTTTTCATTAAACGTAGGCCTGCTGTTTGTCGTTCTGCACAGTGTTTCTTACTTAGGTTGCACTCAGAATGTGTTACCTCCAATTTCTAATTGTAGTTCCTTTAAAATTCAGATGGCTTAAAGTAATTTGAATACAGAGTCCTAAGAATTTTTATGTATTTTCTTATGAACTTTTGTATTATATTGACTATAGGTTATATTTTTATTTATTTTTTTATAACAATATTTTTTTAATCATTTTTCCCCCTTCCCCAACTCCTTCCAGGTCCTCATAACCTCCCTACCCACCCAACTTCAGGTTTGAATCCCTCCCTTTCAACAAACAAATAAACAAAAATCAAAGCAAACAACAACAGCAACAACAAAACTACGAGGAAAATAATAGCCAAACAAAATAAAACAAAAAGTCTACAGAAAAAGCATGGAGTTCATTTTGTGTTGGTCAACTAGTCCTAGGTTTGGGGCTTGCCCTGGAATGTCATTGACATGCGTGGTGACACTTTATTGGAGAAAACTGTTTTTTTTTTTTTTCTTTCCCAGTAGTCAGTATTAATTGCAAAGAATTTTTTGGTTGGGGGTGCAGAGATTTTGTCTCAATTGAACCTTTGCTATTTTTGTGCATGCTATCACACAGTCTCTGGGAGTTCCCATTTGCATCAGCCTTGTGATGGAAGACAGTGTTTGCATGTCCTTTTATTGTAGAATTTAGACCATTAATGCTGAGTTATCAATCAATGGACAGTTTTTTTAAATTTTATTATTTTGTGGTTATATTGTGGGTTTTTCACTTTTCTGATTTACTGTTCTGGTATTATTCCTTGCATTTTCTTGGGTGTGGTCAACCTTTTTAGACTAAAGTTTCTCTTCTAGTACTCTCTGTAGTGGTGGATTGGTAAATAGATATGCTTAATATTGGATTTATCGTGGATTTTTTGTCTCCATCTACTGTAGTTGATAGTTTTTCTGGGTATAGTAGTCTGGGCTGGCATTTGTGGTCTTTTGGAGCTTGTAGAACATCTGTCCAGGTCCTTTCTGGCTTTCAAAGTCTCCATTGAAGCCATTTTAATGTCTCTGCCTTTATATGCTATTTGCTCTTTTCTCCTTATAGCCTTTAATATTCTATCTTTCTTTTGTCTGCTTAGTATTTCAATTATGTGCTGTAGGGAAATTCTTTTCTAGTCCTGTCTATTTAAGTTTCTGTATGCTTCTTGTACTTTGTTATGCATTTTTCTTTCTTGACATTGGAGAAAATTTCTTGTATAATTTTGTTAAAATATTTTTTTGTCATTTTTTTCTAATTCCTCTATATTTTTTGTAAGTCTGGTCTTTTCATAGTATCCCAGGATTCCTGGATGTTTTGTGCCTGGATCTTTTTAGATTTAACATTTAACTGGACTGTCATTTCTTTGCCTTGTTTTCAGGACCTGAACTTCTTTCTTCCATGTCTTTTGATCTGTTGGTGAGGCTTACTTCTGATGTTTTTTGTTTTAATTATGGGTTTTCTGTGGTGATTCTATTTCTTTGTTAAATTCTAATTTCATTTCTTAATTTTTTTCTATGTAGTGTTTGTATTTCATGTACTGTTTTCTTTAAGGCATTTGTTTATATCCTCTTTAAGGTCCTTGAATAATTCATAATTGCTGTTTTGAAGTTCTTGTCTTGTGCTTTAGCTAAATTCCCTTTCTTGGTTCCTATTGTATTAGAGTTGCTGGCTTCTGGAGGAGGCATGTTATTTTTGCTGTTTACATTTGTGGGTTTTTTTGTTTTGTCTTGGGATCTAGGCTTCTGAGTTTGGCATGTTTCTTAGTGTAAATATCTGTCTCTGTTGGGTGGGTGCTCTGTTTTTTTGTTTCCTGCTCTGGTTCTTAGCCAAGTTTGATAACTGTGGGGTCCCTAATAGAGATTGTTCCTGGGAGTCAGCAGGTATCACAAAGCAGTGGAAAGGGGCTAGAAAGAAAGGCTGAAAGTCAAGTAGGCAGGCAAAGAACTAGGACCTAAGGTCCACACCAAGAGGCAGAGTCTTAAGGGGCTGAAGGTGGGCTGAGAGCAGGGGCTCCTGGGACTCTACAGTAGAACTAAGAGTAAGTCTGGAGAGATATAATGGAGGACAGAAAGGACAATAAAGATTGCTTCTAGCTTAGTGTGGCCGCTGGCAGTCCCTTGTATTGTGGTTCTGAGGGTTGATGGTTACCACATTGAATTGAGATGGGCTGGAAGGAAAGGTTGGAAGGGTTTGGGAAATGACTAAAGGACTCAGGGTCCACCATGAAACTTTTTTCCCCCAGAAATTTGCTATCTTTTCTTGTGTGTTTAGTTCAAAATTCAATGAAATAGTTTTTACTTTGTTGTTGTTGTGGCCATGTTCTATTGATGTACTTTATATTTCATTAAATTAATTATCAAAGAGAAAAAGAAAAAGCTGACACAAATGAGTTTGGGACCAAACTACTGACTCTTAGTGAATATGCAAGATGACTGCTAGGATCAGAAGTATCTAATTAGACAGGCAAGTAGACTGCTAATCCTATCTCATGTGGCCATGGGGAAACGAACAGTTTTAGATCAACGGGTCTTCTTTGTAAGCTTTTATTTAGCAAGAACCTTTAAAGCTTGTCTTCATGGTTTATAAAATTAAGCTTGAATAATGTTTCTTGAATTTTTTAGGGTTCCTATAATATTGAAGGATATTTCAGAAAATCTGTGTTCCTTGAGAAAGTTGCTATTTGACTCTGCAATCACTGACACTAAACTGAAGCAGGTCGGTAGTTCTAACCCGATGTCATCAGAGGATTCAGCTGCTGTGGGAGAACAAGAGAAACAAATTGGAGACCGTGGAACTTTTCATAAAATTAAAGAAGAGGCATGGGATCCAGAGCTTGACAGTCTAGTGAAACACAACGAAGTCAATGTGTTTAGAAATAGAGTGAAGCAAGAAGAAGGTGGCTTTGAAGATGAAGCAGAAGACAACCTGCTGGAAGGTGATGTGGAAAGAACTTGTTTGATGGCAGATATTTCAGAATATGAACTTCAGATTTTGAAACAACAGACTGAAGGAACAAAATGTAATGATGTTTCTCACCAACCTTCTGAGGTACTAAATCGAGAGGGAATAATATATCCATCAATAGCTGGCTTACTTTGTTGTATAAATTCACACACAGCACATACTTTAGGCTTTGTGGTGTGCATAGTGCCTGTTGCAACTGCTCAGTTCTGCTGTTGGATTGAAAAGTAACCATAGACACATGCAAAGAGCTGTGCACCTTCTGTGCTTCATTTAAACTTTACTTACAAACACAAACCAAGGGCCACCTTAACTCGTGAGACCCACTTAGTACAATAAATAGCATTGCATAGTTTAAAGAGTTTATATTGTCAAGAGAACATTTGTTGGAATTGCTGCTTGCTGTTTTACACTTTCTTTTCTTTTTTCTTCTTCTTCTTTTTTTCATAACAGGTAATAGCTTTTTGGTGGATTCTTCCTAAGTGTCTAGTTGTCCAGACTTGATTTGGGGAATAGGTTTTTTTCTACAAGCAGAAATTATTTGCTAGGGTGGAAGGTGGAAGGGTGTTTTATTTTAAAGGCATCTGTACTGTCCCCTGAAGAGTCAATGAGCTCTTGTTTCTTTCCTAATTTTCACTAGCTTACAAATTACTGGAGACATTCAGAATCTCTGGAGGTTTTGCAGTTTTTTGCAATAACAAATTTTATTTTAGATTTTGATGTGATTATATAGAATTATTTCTCCTAATTTCATTATAGAAATGGAAAGCGAATCTTAGTTATATTCCTTGGGTTTTATATTTTCTTCCAGTTGTTTCTGTTGAGCATGTAAATGTATGATGTTTTAAAAATTTCAAAATAATTTTATTCTAACCACTTGTGAGCCAGATTCTCTTTAGAAAATACTGACTCTGGCTGACATCTGCCTTATTCTAATTCTGTAGAAATTTTTCACTTTAATATTTTTATATAATAGAGAGTTATGGTCATGAGTTTGATTTGACTAATACTTTCATGTCAAGTATTACCATTTTATTATTTAAATTACTAGCATTATTTTTTATTTGTTTAAGACCCTATTTAGGAAGCAATAAAACCTTTCTTAGTTAAAAAATATATCTTAAAATCTTTTGATAACTTTAAATTAGCATATTAATTAAGACTATTTTCTTTTTCCCATTTTCAAATTAAATATTCAGCATTTAGGGATTTATTTCTACTCAATTTCTTTGTGTGTGTGTGTGTGTGTGTGTGTGTGTGTGTGTGTGTGTATGAGGTGGAGGGAGGATTCACATCTTTTTAGGCGTCTGATTTTTTGGGATTGCCAATATTGTAAATTCTTCATTTCCAAACATCAGCAACTGACCAAGTAAATAATATATCTGGTACTTTTTCAAATAGACTAATGCTGATTTATTTAAAAATAATATAATTATTATATATTAGTCTTTGGTATTTTTAAGTCATATATTAAAGAACAATTAATTTTCTTTGTACAGAGTTTTTCAACATTGTGTAGTTTTGTGTATTCAATAGATGGAGAGACTCAGTTTGACATTGATTGACCTTAGAACTTGCACTTTTGTTCTTATTTGGAGTGTAGATTTTATTTCATATCTGTTTATCTAACCTGCCTATCTTTTTAGCCATACAGCTTCTTTCTTTTTGGTTATATTTTAAAAGTCCCTCTTCTTCCTTTCCCTTTCCTTTGTCTCTCATCCTGTAAAGATATAATTATGCTTTATACATTTGCCTATTAAAGGAGAGGAAGATGTCTAAATACTTCTAGTGAATATGACAGAGGGTATAGAATTAGTTATACAGAAAATTAACCTTTGAAATACTTTTTTAAAAAGCATTTATCTCCCACTGATGATGAAAAAGATTCCTCTTATATAATTGAAAGTGATGAAGATTTGGAAATGGAGATGCTTAAGGTATGTTTGAACTTAAAAAGAAAATTACTCCAAGTTTTTTCTTTTAAAGAGCCTTTAAATAACTAAAATGTTTTCATTTCTAAATCAGATACTATTATAATGAATTCATACTCAATAATTTAATATTAGACAATATTTTTTCCAGTTTATCTTTCCTAATGTAAAATAGTGTCTTAGGTATAATGTCGTGAGTTCTCATGTATGCTCTGTGTTCCTTCTGTGTCTCTGGAATCAGAACAGTGACCAAGCACTTCAGCATGAAATTGGTTTCTTGTTCTTTGTGTACTTGCCACATTTTAGATGTTCTATTTTTACTAATTGAATCATTTACAGTTCCTGGTTTCTCTGACTATGGGATTTTAATACTAGTTACATGTAATTTTATAATGATTGTTTACTTTGTTGTGTTATCAAAGTTGAAGTATAAATTTGTGCATTTTCTATCCCTTACTAAACCTCCAGTTTATCAAGTGTCATGAATCAAATATGAACAGGAAAAACCAGGCTTAGAGAAAAGGGAAAGGCACAGTGTAGTTAAATCAAGTGACAAAAAAAGAAGAAAGAAATAAGAAAGGAAGAAATGAAAGTATGCTTTCTTATCTCTCAGTTTTAGCTTAGTTTGATTTTTATTTTTATGAAATGATAATGATGTTCTAGTTCTTTAGTTTTGAATCCTAGTAGTGACAATCACAGAGATAATAAAGATATGAATTCCTAATTAGCTTACAGATTTGAATCCTCCCTTTCCGTTGCTGCCCAGTGCTCCCATCAGAGTTCACCACAGAGCCTGGCTGCTTCCTCCCCCTTTCTGGGTGTCCTTTCTCTGGTCACTCTGTCCTAGTGCTGCAGGACATGCTACTCATTTTATACATTAAATAACCTCTGCTCTCCAAATGTAGTGGTAGAGCTAATGAAGCAGAATTACCTGGGCTTTTTTCATTTTCCTTTTATAGGATTGAAATATTATACTTTTAAAGCCATTCTTAGAGTCAAATTAAAAAAAGAAGCCTCATAAAAAGTGAAGATAAGAACTTTGATAAAAAAAAGAACTTTGATTAAATGAATCTTCTAATTTACTTCTTAGTAAAAGTTTTATATATAAAGTAATTTCAAATGTACTAATATTTTTGAAATAGGGAGAAAATATATGTCAAATAAAGAACTTTATTTTACATAAGGAGTATTTCTCTCCTTAAATTATTTGAATCTTTTTTTTGGATAATTCCAAAGCACATTTATTGCTTGCTTGTAATCTAAAAATGTGACTGACATGTAATATAGAGAAACATTATAAAAATAGCATTAAAATTTGTATTTTACCTCTTGGGAGTCTAAAACATTGAAGTTCAATAAGGAAAACTGTTTAAATTATGCAAATTTAAAATTTATGATAGATTTCCCAGGGGCAGTTCATTATATGCTATTAATGAACCTTGTTTATGCTGGCCGTGTTCCATCCTGGCCTTATGCCTTGAAGCCATTCTCCAGCACGTATTTATAGAGGAGCACACATGTTCTTTTGTGCTGTTGCTTGCACATCTGCCAGTTCTCAACAAAATTGTAGGCTTTGTTAATAACACTCTTTTTGTGCTCAGTAAAAAGATACGATATTGTCAGTGTTTTGCTTTTACAATTTCTTTTAAACTTTCAGTCTTTAGAAAACCTGAATAGTGACATGGTGGAGCCAACTCATTCTAGATGGTTAGAAATGGAAAGCCATCGGAGTCTTCCTCCCGAGGGGGAAGATGGAGACAGGAGTGAAGCCATTGAGGAGCAGTGGCAAGAGGAGGGTAAGAGTAGGCTGGAAACTTCTCACCTCTCACTGACCTAGGTTTCCTGCTGGTGTTTCAGTGATTTGAGTTAACGACTTGGTGGCATATAGTTACTTACTAGGTCAATATAGCAGCCCTTTAATTCCTTGGTACTCTTGTCTCTCAGGAAATTGGTGAATGAAACCTTTCATCCTTCCGTTATAGGTTGGTTTTGTCCTAGCGATAGTGGTGAAGTAGTTTACCAGCTGCTTGTATTGAGTACCATTGATCCGGTTATATGCAGTCTGTCCCCAGGAGCTGTTGTTAAGCAGGAGCCACACCAGAGAACTTTCTCATAGCGAAGGAGGCACCACTGAGTGTGCAAATGGTGCAATTATCATTTAAGTGTAAATAATCACAGTTTGTCAAATTGTAGAGTCTTCCCAACAAGTAGAACTCTCACTATACTCAGACTGTATTATTGTGTGAGAATGTGGAAATTTCAAGACATTTTGTAGGTAGAAGGTATTTATAAATATATTGCTAAAATATTTTCCTCTGCTTTCTTTAATGCAACATCTGTATGATTTTTCTTTCGAGAGTTGTTAAAGATGTGAGTTGTTAAAGATTTCATATGTCTAGTGCTAGCTTACTAGAGTCTGTGTGGGGCTTTGCATCTAAGGATGGACAGTGGTGGGCACTTTGGCAGAGCTAACATAGTCACGGTGTAGCGCAATTAAAAGTTTTGGCCAAAGATTTAGGTAGCTACATTTACCTAACTAAATTGGATAAGTAACTAAATTAGATCAGGGTAACTAAATTTAGGTAACTAGATTTAGTTTTAGACAACTAAAGTGAAGATTTGACTTTTTTATATACTTTATTTGGGATACTAATATAATTTATATTACCATGAATTGAAAATTGTTTTTGATATGAAATTTCTGTTGGCATATGGTTGCTTTGGTTTGGCTCACTCTAGATGCTAGATCTTGTAAGTGTATCTAATTGGAAAACGATGGGCATTTCCCCTCCAGAATTGGTAAAGTATGACCCATAAGTACAATTCTGATACTTTAATGGTAATGAAAGAACTTGCCTGGTCTTGTGACCAATACCTAGATGATCAAACTTGATTAGAATGGAAAGCATGTTACCTGTCACTGTGTTCTTTATAAGAAGCCAATGAAATGAAAATTTTCTGCCTCTTATATGATATATTTGTTTTTTGAACATAAATATCAGTTTTATTATTTTATTTGTTTTTAAGACCACTTATTGCCAGAACCCAATGCAAAGCAAATTAATTGCCTCAAGACCTACTTCGGCCATTCCAGTTTTAAACCGTGAGTGTGATCTCAATTAATTACATTATGTGCTTAACTTTTTGTTACCACGATAAAAATCTATTTCACAGTAACAACCTAACTTTACTGTAGTCATATGTGTCAAATGTATATTGTATGTGACACCAAAGTTATTTGAAGTATTAATTATAGAAGTTTCTTTGTTCTTTTAATAAGAAAGGAAGCATTGTTTTGTCTTTAACTGGGTGGTTCTATGTAGAGGCTACATAGTAAGAAATGAGTTTTCTATCATTGCTGATTTACCTCTCATTAAGTATAAAATTGGTGGGAATATCTTTCCTGTTTTCTGCAAGTGTCCCATAGCACCCTGTCCTAAATCTCTAGGAGAGCAATCTGAGGGACAGTGGTGTTTTCCTGTTTTAACATATCCAAATACCTGTGTTCCATCACTGCGAAGAGGCACCATGATCACGGCAACTCTTATAAAGGAAAATATTATTTGGGGTTGGCTTACTTGTTGAGAGGCTTAGTTCATTATTGTCATGTCAGGAAGCATGGTGGCATGTGGGTAGGTAGATATAGTGCTGATCATGTAGTTGTGAGTTCTACATCTGGGTCAGTAGGCAGCAGGAAGAGAAAGTGAGCCACTGGCCTTGGCTTGGGCTTCTGAAACCTTAAAGCCCATCCCCAGTAACACACTTCCTCCAACAAAGCCACACCTACTTCAACAAGGCCACATGTCCAAATCCTTTCAAATAATGCCACTCCCTATGAGCATATGGGAGCCATTTTCATCCAAACCACAACAAGGGCACAGTAAAAACTAGAAAAGTGAGATGATTAAAAAATGAGATTAGGAACAAGTAAATTTGAATAAGACCAGTAAGAAAGTAAAAATCTAGATTGAGTTTTGAGTATTTAAAATAGAATCCATTAAAGCATTTCTTCCTTTTTTAAAAAATTTAGTTTTTTAAAATTAAAATATATCCATGTACAGAAGGAACAAATAGATGCACAGAGAAGTGAGCTCTGGTAACTCAGCATGCTGGAATAGACAGCACTCAGATAAGAATAGGTTTGTCATCTGTATAAGCAGAAGGTCTCATCTCCAGTAGAGTTTCCCCTTGACTGTCACTTTGACACAGGTTTCTCATTTCACACCTACAACAGTGCTCTTACTTACTGTGAAATACTGGTTCTCCTGGGTCTATAGTATAAGGCTGGGAGCTTATTTTAGCCGTTAGGTGCATGGCATCTCCTCGTTAGTCAGTCAGTCTGAATGTGAGTGTGATAAATGGTGGCTTTTTTTGTCTAAAAGTTCTAGGATTTGCACATATTGACATAGGAAGCTCAAAAAAGTCTGAAAGAGTTGATTAGAGAGCAGAAGTTAAATAGGTCTGACATTGGATTGTTATGATAAAGCATTTTGCTTTTTACTTTCCAGGGTTCAGTGGAAAGTCATTCATTCTGTATTAGAAGAAAGAAGAGATAATGTTGTTGTCATGGCAACTGGTAAGTTACATTTAAAGTAAATAATTTAATCATTAAAAAATCATAAAGGCGTTTTTAATCTTTTACAAACTTAAATATAGGAGAGAGTGAACATGGCAAAGATTTTATATTTATGCATGGTTACCTTATAATCTATTTATTCTGTTATATAAGCTGTAAGAAGAAAGTAAAACATGAAGAGATTATTTTTATCTTGTGTATTATTTTTATAAAGGTTATGGGAAGAGTTTGTGCTTCCAGTACCCACCTGTTTATGCAGGCAAGATTGGCATTGTTATTTCACCTCTTATTTCTTTAATGGAAGACCAAGTTCTCCAGCTTGAGTAAGTAATGGTTTCAGTGCTACATCATCGCCTTTGATAAGCAAGCAAGGAAGCACATTTGAAGACTAGGTTTTACCATTCAGACTAAGCTGGCCTCAAAGCTCCCATTCTTCTTGGCTCAGTGCCCCCTTGCCTAGCTTTCTTCTTTGTTTGTTTGTTTATTGCGATAGATTCTTGCTGTTCATAGTCTAGGATGGTATCAGTCTGTCCTCTTGCATTGCCCTGCAACCATTGGGCACACAGAGCATGTCCTAACATACTTGGCTACATTTACTAGTAGCAAATGAAGTGTTAGTGGATGAGTTTATGTCCCTTCCTGAGTTCTCTGATTCAAGGCTACCAGATTGCTCTGATCATGTTTTAAAAAGATTTGTTGCTTTGTGCTAGTTTACTATGGCTTTTCCAGAACTTTTCTTTTGTTCTACTGTCTGGGCTCTTTAGCTTTATTGAGTTGTATTAAAAGAAATAATACTTTTAAAACTATGTTTTTATTAGTTCTTTGAAAATTCTATGCATGTTTTGACTATATTCATCCCTCCTCTAACTCTAAAGTTTACTTTTTAATCTATGAAAGACCTTTCAATTTCTTATTGAAAGACTTGCATTAAAAAGTTGCCTTTTCATTAGGCTCTTGAAGGAATATATCAAGTTAGCAAGACATGAAAAGAAAGAATATGAGAAAGAAGAGGAATGTGTATTATTACATCTCTTCTTTGAGAATGAAGTTAGTGTTTGTAATATGTGTATTGATGCAGAATATTTGTGTCTTTTTATAGACTCTCCAACATTCCAGCCTGTTTACTTGGATCAGCACAATCAAAAAATATTCTAGGAGATATTAAATTGTGAGTAATTTATATGATTTCAGATCACATTGTAAGATGTTTATAGTGTAAGACAATTTTGTGTACATTTTTATTTAAGGTATGAGTAAATTGTAACATATTTATATTTCCCCTTCCCTTTTTTCCTTCCAAACCTGCCCATATACCCCCTTCTGCTCTTTCACAAGTATAACTTCCCCACTAATTGTTGTTGCATGTATATAAATATATACAAAAAGTTTACAAAGACTTGATCATCTAGCTTGGGCATTTTGAGGGGGCGTGGACTATACTGTTAGATATCAGAATCTGGCTTGTAATACAACCTTTGTGGCGAATACTCCCTGACAGGAATTACTGCATTTTATTTTGATGAGTTGAAGATAAAGAACTTATACTCGTGACTGTGTGTGCATAACATTTCTTTGTCATGTATTTTGATTTTAATATGTTGCTCTTGCCTTGATTGCTGTCTTTATTGGGGTGTTTCCTTTTCTGTTTCTGTTTCGGTTTGTCTTTACAGAGGCAAATACAGGATCATATACATGACTCCAGAATTCTGTTCTGGTAACTTGGACCTACTCCAGCAACTTGACTCTAATATTGGTAAGTAACAAACTAGGACTTTTGTGAATACAAAGTAAACCCATGGATGAGACTAGATTCAGTAAGGTTGATTTCAGACATTTGCTCCTCTAGGAAATCTCTGATCCATTTTGTGTTTGCCCGTTTTATAGTACCCTATAACTCCTCATTCCATCGGGCCGTGGACTCCAGGGTTAGTGTTATATCTGTGTACATGCATGTATGTATCGCTTGTTACACTATAAACTGTTTAGAGACAAAAATACCGTTCTTCATTTCTGTTTTCTTAGTATAGGACTTGGCACATAGTTGTCTATTTCAGTGTGCCACTGAATGAGTGCTGAATCCTAGATTCTGGAATTTGTCTTGCTTCATCTGAGCCTAAATTAAATCATGAAAAAGTTCTTCATGCTTTTTTTTTTTTTTTTTTGAGCTACTCTTTATTGCCTTCTTCATCTGGGCTAAAGAGAGAGAAGGAGGAAGAGTGTCAAGTGCCCTCTGGTGGGGGTCTTACATTAATCTAGAGACTGGAAGATAAGAGTCTAATCTTCACCTCAACACTTACTCACTGTGAGGTGCAAATTTCAGTTCCTCTCCTATAAAATGATCTTAAGAAAGGAGCTATCTTACAACCACTGTTGAGAACATCATACAAAATGCATGTGCAAAGTAGCCTAGATTCGAGTTCTGTAATCTCTTTTATGCATGAGATATATCATAGTGTCTCAATATGAAAGTGACATCAGCCTTTAGGGTGGCAGAGCCTTCAGAAGACCTTTAAGTGTTCCAGGTTCCCTAGTGCCGTTATGTTGCATCGTGTTAAAACACTGCTTGTTGGAGCTGCATTTCTAGACCATCTCATAATGCTGAGCCAGGTTCTTCATTCTTGTTCGTAAGAATCACCCTTTGAACTTAAGAAAAATGTTGCTCAACATATAAATGGGAGTTTCTCCACCCCGTCTCACAACCACTTCTAAATAATCACTGAAGCTTAATATTAATTGCAAACTGTTGGCTGAGCAGCTCAGACTTATTATGCCATAGAAACTGTGGATATAGAATTGGTCAGGCACTGTGACTCTGTTTGTACTTAAGCACTTTCATTTTGTTTGTTTGGTGGTGGTTAGGTTCAGCTGAGAATTCCAAAGGAGACGAATGATGTCCATATTTGAAACCTTTATTTGAATTTTATCCGGCTTGTAGGATAAAATTGTTTCCCAACTTGTAGGATCTTTTTGAAGAATGAGGTATTAAGTAATTTTATATAGGCTATGTTTTCAGCATTGTACTGTGCTGGCTAGTTTTATGTCAACTTGGCACAGGCTAGAGTCATCAGAGGGGAGGGAACCCCAGGTGAGAAAATGCCTTCCTTGGATGTAGGCAAGTCTATAGAGCATTTTCTTAATTAGTGATTGTTTTGGGGAGGGCCCAGCCCACTGTGACTAGGGCCACTCCTGACCCTGTAGTTCTAGATTTTGTAAGAAAGCAGGCTGAGCAAACCGTGAGGAGCAAAGTCCGTAAGCAGCATCCTTCTGTGACCTCTGCATTAGCTCCTGCCTCCAGGTTCTTGCCCCAGGTTCTTTCAGTGATGAAGATGACATGGAAGTGTAAGCCAAATAAATCCTTCCTCCCCAAGTTTCCTTGATCATGGTGTTTTATCACAGGAGTAGTAACCCTGCCATGGACTTATAGGAATATATATTTATTTTTCTTTTTCTTAACAAATCTAGTGAAAACAAACTTTTATATTTTAGTATGTGATTAAAACCAACAAATAATGAGGGTATAAATTAACGTTTAAGTCAATGGTTCTCAACTTTCCTAATGGTGCAACTCCAATACCATTCCTCATGTTGTTGTAACCCCCAACCATAAAATTATTTTCATTGCTACTTCATAATTTTAATTTTGCTACTATAATATAAATAACTGTTTTCTTAGTGGTCTTTGGTGACCCCTGGGAAGGGGTTGTCTGGTCCTTAAAGTGATTGTGACCCACAGGTTGAGAACCACTAATTTAAGGACCTGTGTTATCAAAGTGTGCCTACACAATCTATTTAGCTCTTATTGGCATGTTTTTGCCTATAATGGAAAAAATTGAAATGTATCCTATTAAACTATAAAATTTCTTTAGAGCACTTCACTGTGTATTAAGCCCAATTACCTCATAAATCAATTTTATGGTTATATGTAGCCGAAAGTTTCTGTCCCTCCTGGTCCTGTAGCTGTTCAGTCCCAAGAAACACACAGAGGTTTATATTAATTACAAACTCTTTGACCTACTAGCTCTGGCTTATTATTAGCTAGCTTTTTCAACTTAAATTAACCCATAATTCTTATCTATTTTAGCCACATGGTTTGGTACTTTTTCTCAGTAAGTCATTTTTATCTTGCTTCCAATGTGTCTGGCTGATGACTGCATTTCTGCCTTTCCTCTTTCCAGGATTCTTCTAGTCTGGTTGCTCTGCCTATACTTTCTGCCTGGCTACTGGCCAGTCAGGATTTTATTAAACCAATACAAATGACAAATCTTTACAGTGTACAATGACATTATCTCACAGAAGTTATATCTAAAAAATTGGTATCCATGACTCTAGTATTCTGAGTATATTTTATGCCACCTTAGTACTTGTTTCAGTTTTATAATTATGTTAAATGAATAATTATTGTAAATTAATCAACATTGAATACTTTTTGCAAGCAATTAGAACTTTTTACTTTCTAACTGTTTATGCTGGGTAAATTGTGTATACTGCAGAGCTGAGGGTATAGCTCAGTGATAGTGCTTGCCTAGCATGCTCCTGAGTTCACACCTCATTATGTTTAACTTTTCTTTGTTTATTTGTTTCTTTGTTTATTTATTTGTGTGACTTGGAGAGCACAGAGACCTCTCCAAGTGCTGGGATTAAAGGCACATACTACCATCACCTGGCATGTTTAATTTTTTTTTAAATTAATTTTTATTATGTGTGTTGGAGTGTGTGTGTGGTCAGAGGATAGCTTGCAAGAGAAGGGGAGATGCCCCTTTCCTTCAGCCATGCTGGTTGCAGACATTATAAATTTGGGTTATTAGGTCTGAAGGGAAGGGCTTTCACACACTGAGGCCTCTTGTTCTCCCCAGACATTATATGCTTTGTTTATTGTGGTTTTCTTTTTCATTTTCTTTTTTTTTAAAGAAGGAAGTATTTGCTAGATATGGAAGTGTAATCTCAATTCCAGGAAGCTGATTCAAAAAGGTCAAGAGTTTGAGGGTAGTCTGAGCTCCCTTTTGTTTTAAAAACAAAAGCAAGCAAGAAAATAAACACACCCAAAACATGTGAATAAGTATTTTCATCATTAGAGTGGAGTTTTTTGCTTTTAATGGATGAAAATGTTTTCTTTAGGTGATATAGTAAAAGGATTAGGACAAATGAAAATTATTTTTGATATATTTCCTTTAGGCTTTTCTTGCAGGAAATTGTAAAATGCCTACAAAATGAATGTATCCAGGATATTATTTGTACAGTAGTCTGACATTTAAGTAATCAGATTTGTCATTTTTAGGTAAATGTTAAATTTTTTTTAAGGAGTCTGGATCTATAACAGAAATGGCAAACATACTTTTATATGGGGTTTTTTCCCAGCTGCACTTGTAATTGTCTTTTAACTTTGGAAATGAGACTTGAGTGACAGGTATACTTAAATGAAATATGTATAGGACCTGGGAAGACACTTGAACTTTTGCATTCCAAGTGAATGTTAGCCAAAGCTTAACTAACTGAACTAACTATGCAGGACAAAGTTCAACGCCATTAACAGCTTGTCAGATCTATATCTAAAGGCTTCTAATGCATTTAACTTAAAATCTAGTCATTTTAATTCCTAAAGTGAAAATAAGTGTGTGAGTAACTCTGGAATTTTCCCAACACTCATTGGTATTGCATATATATGTATTATAGATAAACACGCACACATATATACAAAGCAAAGAAGCATACACACGTGCACACACACTCAGGACTTCATTGTAGCTCATAATCTTAATGACTCGCCAGTCTTTCTTTTGTCTCCTCTTAAGAACTGTGAAATCTTTGAGGTCAGATGTATCTTAGTTATCTAGAAAAGGGTTAATTTAATAATTCCTTTAGACAGGGCCTCCTATAGCTCAGACAAATCTTGAACTCTCTTCGTGGCTGGAGACAGCCTTGAATCCCTGACGCTGGAATGTGCTACACATGCTGCTACATTGGCTCGTGAAAAGGCTTTCGATCATAATGGCCACGTAATGATAACAATGGTAGTATAGTTCTATTAAGCTCCAATTGATACCAGGCCTTATCTGCGTATTTTATGTGACTGTTCTAATTTCATCTTAGAGTAGAATAGTAAGAAGTGTTAGGTGCTATTACTTCCTACTGTGTATTATTTTAATTTAGGATGATGGTGATGATGACGATGATATGTCTGTATGTGTGAGTGTGCGTGCGTGTACAGATACCACAATATGTTTGTAGAGGTCAGAGTATAATTGGGAGTCAGTTCTTTCGTCCACTGTGGGTTCTCAGGGTTGAACTCAACTTGTCAGGCTCTCAAGACCTTTGCCCACTGAGCCGTCTCAGCAGCTCTATGTCGTTGTTTTGTGGAACCTGAGGACTGGAAAGATTTATAACTTGCTCGTGCTTTGTGCACAGCCAGTCTGATTGTAGAGCACAAGTTTGTAGTCATCTCCCTGAGAGAACATAATAGCAATTAGGAGAAAGTTGCTCTTCTCTTAATAGTATTAATTTGGTAATTAATGGAAAAGGCATTACTAGTCTATACTTTGAAATACCTGAAGATGTTTTGACAGGCACTATTGATCTTGTTTTAGTGTATGTATGGGGCAGAGGGAAGAGTTATATTTCTTGTTATCTACTTTGTACACAATGGGATTTAGCTCTTTCCATTCCATTTTATGTTCGACAGTGTGGATGTCGTCATGTCTTCATGCACTGGCCTTTCAGAGGAACTTCCTGCAATATGATATGTGCTCGATCATGGATAATGATGTATTTAATCTCAATAGAAATGTGCTGACTATTTATCTCTCTTGATAGCTAATCTATGAGATAAGATTAACATTATTGCCAAAGAGAAATAGAACAGTTCTTTTGAGCAGACATGGTTGCAGATTGTTTTGGAACAAAGCAATAGTAAGCAGTTCTTGTCTTTGAGGACTTGTGATGAAAGCTGAAGTATAGTATGTTGGTAAAATTAATATGTAAAGCTTCCTTTATTCTGTTCCCTTTTATTCATTTTTCTTCTTCTCTCCTAGTCTTACTTATGAGTTTTGATATTATCTAGTGTCATTTATGCTTCTTATCTGTGTGTGTGCCAAACACTTTGATTTGGGTTATACTTTCTATAAGGCATAAATTCTAATAGAAAAAAAGCAATATTGACTTAGATAGTGTTTTTTTTTCTTTTGAACCTTATTTTTCCGTGTATATTTTCTTTTTGTAGGGATCACACTTATTGCTGTGGATGAGGCTCACTGTATTTCTGAGTGGGGCCATGATTTTAGAAGTTCATTCAGGACCCTGGGCTGTCTTAAGACAGCGCTCCCACTGGTAAGCTTTACCTGATCCAATGGTTCCACCCCCATCCTAGGTGAGGTTTGAGCCCAGGGCTACTGTCTGGAAGTGCTTTTCAGACGGGGTAATGTCTGAACAGCGAATGACTGCTCTGTGAAAGAGAGGGTGTCAGATGTAAGCAGGAGAATGTCTTTGTTTTTAAATTCTAACGTTGGCTTCCTTTGGAGGTTGGCATGTGTCCTATTAAGGATGCTCTCTGACTGGAATGTGCAGCCTTTGACATTGAGCTATTCCATTGTCATCTGTGAAGTTCACTCCTAAGAACCATAAACGTGTATTATTAAAGCAAAAATTATCACAAAAATATCTCAGTGTTTATTTTGTGCTGTATTACATTCCTAGCTGTTAGGGTACAACTAGGATACTATTGGATGCTCCTTCCTGGGACAAGAGTTGGCAAACAAGTTTTGAAAATATCAGTTAAAACAGCAGTTATTACTCTTTAGTGACAGGGGACACAATTCCAAGAACCCCATTGGGTGCCTGGGTCTACCCCCTTGTTATAAATTAGACATAGTGGAAGAATTTAAAAAATGAATAGAAATGATGATATATTGTAATAATAATGTCCACAATCATTATTCTTGACCACGAGGATCATTGTTAAGTAGAATAAGGGGTACCCAGCCACAGGTGCTTCCTAACTTGACTGTTTGTCTGGTAAGTGAGATGTTAGTACGTGGCTAGCTGGTGAGGGACATGAATTGCGTGTGTCTTCTAGACTTGGAGAGAACAGAGTGACAACATTGGAAGCACAGTGCAAATGTCATCATGTTCCTCAGAGTGGTGAAGGGCTTAAGACATGAATTGTTTCCATTTAATGTGCCTAGACTATGGTTCACCACAGGACTCTGAACCATACAAGGCCAATGTGTAGGAGAGAAGAGGTATATAGAAATATATGTGGCTCTGAAATATATTTCTCTCATTTTCTTTTTTTAAACACTCCACAAAACTGTAGTTGCTCTGTGTTCCTCACTAGTGGGCCATTGTAAAATGGGCTGTGCACTATATCATCCTAGTCATCAGTTTGTAGAAAACATTTCGGTTGTTTCCTGGATTTAGGATATTGTGAATGGCGGTACTGTGAATATTTGTATATACCAGCAAGGTCCTTCAGTAGGTCAATGATTATATAGCTTGTGTACATAAGTTTTTAGTTTTCTGCAAGAAATGTCAGGGTTGTGGGTGTCGGGTCCCATGGGAAGTGCTTGTTTCATTTTTAGAAAGATCCACAGTATTCCTTTCCAGACTGGCTACAATGATTTGTCTCCACCCACCCTAGGAGTGTATGAGCAATAGTTTCTTCTCATCCTTGCACTGTTTTGTCTTACTACTATGTATTATTTTAGCAGTTATGATAGGAGTGGAGTGATAGTTTGTGTTTTCAATTTGCATTTCTCTAATAGCTTGTGGTTTTGAAGATCTTATTGCATGCTTCTTTACTGATTTGGTGAAATTCCTAGTTTAATTGGCTTGTGTTTTTAAACATTTTTTTTTCTGTTAAAGGTGTGTGAGAGAGAGATAGAAGGGAGAGAGAGAAAGGGAGGGGGGAGGGGAAAGAAATTTTCCCGCACCATGTTTGAATGTGTGTGTGTGTGTGTGTGTGTGTGTGTGTGGTGTACTCTACAGTGTAGCACCTGCAGAGCCCAGATGTTGATGGTGGCATCTTCCTCTGTTGTTCTCCACCTTATTTTATTTGAAGCAGAGTCTCTCACTAGTCAGGGAGCTCACCATTGTACTAGCAGGCTGGCCACCAAGCCCCTGGTTCTTTCTGCTCCTGAATACTGGGGTTATACGTGTGTGCTGTGTCTGGCTTTTGTGTCACGCTGGGGATATGCACTCAGGTCCTCATGCTCACTGAGCCATCTCCGCAGCCCTCTGTGAACTTAGAGAATTGTAAAAAACTGTTTATAGATGAGTCTTTGTTCAGATATTTAGCTTGTAAATATTTCTTTATAAGTTTTATTTTATCTTTCTTCAGTTTTACGTTGTCTTATTTTTCAAGGCAGGCTTGCTTTGTGTAGTCCTTGTTGTCCTGGAACTCACTTTATAGTTCATATTGGCCTTGAATTACAGAGATTCACCTACCTCTGCCTCCCAAGTACTGCGACTAAAGGTGTACACTACTATGCCTAGCTACATTGTCTTTTATAAAGAAAAAATTATAAATTTGTATGAAAATCAGAGTATTGATTTTTTTTCTTCATGAATTTTGTTCCTCAGTCTTAGATCTTGAAATTTTGCTCTTATGGTTTTTCCTAAAATGTGTATGTTGTGAATTTAGGTTTAAGAGGGTGCAGAGATGGCATCACGTTTCACAGTTAAATGGGTTAAACAGAGAAAAACACTGAATGTTGTTATCCTTTGATAAGGTTGTCTCAGTTTCACTAATCACTAATCTTACATATTAGTAGCAAATTGATATCTTTTTAAAATACTTCATTTTGTTTGGGTTTCTCATAAAGATTTGATTGAGCATTAATTAAGTAAGCAAAACAAATCATCAACAATAGCAAAAACTTAATGTTCCTGCTAGCATATATAATAGGAAGGAGAATAAAACTGATGTGGTTCAAGGTCTAAGTATGTGTCTGGCTTTGGGTCAGAAACTCTTGCCTCAGAAAACCTCAGGGACATTTGTCAAGATAGCCATTATTATCATCATATTTCTTCAGTTGTCACAGGATAGTGCATTTCCCTGGTTTTCTGGCTTTCCCACCATGCCCTTCTCAAGTCTCTTCTATTGGTTTGTACCTCCCCGTTTTATTAAGGTTAGTATGTCCAGTGCCTCACTCTTTCTTCTGTGTTCATCTTCATGATTGTCTAACATAGCATACAGATTTAAATACCATCCGTTGATGGAGAGCCCTCAACTTTACATCCCTGCCTTGGATCAATACCACCAAGATGTGACTGAGTTCCTCTCCACTCGCCAGCATTTGGTGCTGTCACTACATTGTGTGGCCTATTTCTTCTGTCACTTAGGCTACAACAGCCTCTTGGTTTCCATCTGCAGTGTGTTTCAGCACAGCAGTCAATGCCACACTTCTGAGTATCTCTAGTAGATTTGTGTCTTCTGGATGGTAACCACATCTCAGGAGTTTTATGTTAGCTAGTCTTTCATTTTCATGTCCCAGTGGTGGCATCAGATTATTAATGGAATCCATCACTGGATTAAATCGCTGGATCAGGTTAGAGCCGCCATGATCCAGTCACCTCTCAGTAGTTGGGTCTGTTTCACATGGATAAGACTATTTTTGTGTTTAAACTGTAACAAGAAGGAGTTTTTCTGTTTCTCTGGGTTTCTATAAGCAGGGGTAATACCTGACTTATAGCAGTTGGTCAATAATTACTTGGATAAATGAATGAATTCTGGTCAGAAAGCTTGGAATTAGTGAAGTAACTTTCCCACATAGGTAGTTATGAAAGAGTTGGGTGTTAAATAGCTGTGCCATAGTGTGCTGGGCTGATTTCAAAACAAGCGATCTGAAAGAGGCAAACCTGAAGTAGCGCATAGTCCGGCGAGGGAGCTGAGACAGACATGCGGGAAAGCAGAGGCAATAGAAACAAGTGCTGTATCATGCATAGAATGGTGCAGATCGTACAGAAAGATGACCACTGCAATAGCACAGCAGCACATAGAGGGGTAAGCGAAGGTGTTTCCATGGTGCAGGTTACTAGCCCCTGCTCTGAAGGTCTGGTCTCCAGTAATTTGGAATGGTTTCATGATGTAGAGAGAGCTACACAGTTGGAAGTCAGGAAGAGTGCTTTTGCTATCCTTCCCTAGGCCTTCGATGCTGGGATTGTGTTAAAGGAGGTTTAAATATTTTAAGCAGTTCTTGAATACTCTAAAGGTGGAATTAAATCTTTTATTATGTCTAGCTCTAGACATATGAGATCATTTTCAGTTCTTCCAGTGATTAAGCAGCATATTCCTTTAGCAGAGAATCCTGGCAGGTTCTTCCTCAAGGGCTGAGGATCCTTCTCTCCTTCAAAATATGCCTCCAACCAGGAGGAAGTGTTTTTGAAGTCCATGAGACACATTGGCTTGTCCCATTACGTTGTCCTAAGGATCCATTAAAAATATGAGCACACAGTAGACGCTGAGTAACTAGAACAAGAGCATAAATACCTAAAATCAGTGTGTGTTTTCCAGTGTGAACTAGTCACTTGATCCAATTTGGAAGCAGAATAGCCATATTTTTAACCTTTGTGTCATGGAGTGTATGATTAAGACCTGCCTAAATGTATGGTGACATAAGATTAATTTGTATTGTATTACTTTTTTTTTTGCTTATTTTGCCAGAAATTAGTGAAGAGACACTGATGATGGCAACTCTTATAAAGGAAAAAAAATTAATTGGGGCTGGCTTATAGTTCAAAGGTTTAGTCCATTGTTATCATAGCAGGAAGCATGGCAGTGTGCAGGCAGACATGCGGCTGGAGAAGTAGTTGAGAGTTCTACATCCAGATCGGAAGCAGCAGGAAGAGAGAGAGACACTGGGCCTGGCTTGAGCATCTGAAACCTCAAAGCCCACCCCAGTTGACACTCCCTCCATCAAGGCCACACCTTCTAAGAGTGCCTCCCCTGTGAGCCTATGGGGACATTTTCATTCAAACCACCATACCCGCCTAGCACATTTTGTCTCATTTGCTCCTTACAGCTTGATGCGATTGATACTATGATCACAGCCATTTTACAGAGGAGAAAGACTGCAGTTTAGGGCTATAGACAGCCGAGTGCCCCAGCTGATGAGCGACCGAAGCAGACTTGAGCTCTAGTACTCGGGCCCAGCTTAGGCTGCTCACTACCGTGCCTGCTTTTGTCTGATTTGTATGTATGATCATTCTCTTACTTTTAAAAACATGTTATCCACTCATACATTGTATTCCTTATAAGACAGCCTGGTCTCTTTTTAATAAAAGCACACCTTTGCTTCTTTTTAAAAATGGGCTATATCCTCAAAACTTCTATCTTTATCTTCATGTGTAGTTAAGAAAGGAGTTCGTTAGTACATTTATAAAGTGTTTGATTAAAAACCTTTATGGTGATAAAGTTCTTTGTACATGTAAGGTAAAAGCGTAAATTCATAGGAAATTGTAATGTTTCCTTTTTTAAATGTTAATTAAAGGTTTTCGTTTGTTTTTTGGTTGACTCTCACAGTGTGGCTGGGACCAGACTCCAACTTGCTGTCCTCCTCCCTCATCCTCCTGAGTGCTTGATTTACAGGCTGTGCCACCACACCTATAAGGTCCTCTAGATACTGGTCATTCCTTATTCTCAGACTCATGTTTGTTAGTGTTGTATATTAACACAGATATATCCATTTTAATGCTTGATTAAACAAACTAATTTCTTTGAAAATCGGGCTTTCTGTGACTTACTCACTAGCATATACATTCCCACTAGCAGAGAACAGTTCAATTATTAGTCTGAAATAAATGAAATTAATTTGGATTACGTTTTGAAGTGGTTTCACAAAATTTAATAATAAACAGTACAACAATGATTCCAATTGCTTGGTTTCATTGAATTAGTTTTATATGACTTCAGATTCGTTTTAATTCAATTAAGTTATTTTCATTTTAAGAGTAACTGTTTCTTTGTGGTGAGGCCCAAACCCAGGACTTTGTCCGTGCTGAACTAGCACTCTTCCCCTGAGCTCCCCTTCGGCCATTTAACTGTTCCTTTCTGTGTATGACTGAAAATAAGCTTTATTTTTCGTTTTGGAAACAGGGCTTCTCTGTGTAGCTTTGGAGCCTGCTTGGAATTTGGTCTATAGACCAGCCTGGCCTTGAACTCACAGAGATCCCCTGTTTCTGCCTGCTGAGTGCTGGGATTAAAGGTGTGCTCCAGCTGGCTAAGTTTTATTTTTCTAATCTCATGAAAATTAAGTAATACTTGAAACTTTATCTTAATCTATAGTATTTTTACTGGCAATATTTATTTTATATTGAACATTTTTAATTTTATTAATTTATATTTTCAGAATAATGGGTTTCATTATATCTCCATAACGTATTCATGGAACTTTGGTCACACTCATTCCCCAGGAAATTGTATTTTGCTTTAATTTTAAGTCAAATTGTATCCATATTTCTTTGCAAATTGGCAAACTGCACATGCATTTATACTTAGCTGCAAGATAAATGCTTAAATTAGTTTGTGAGGCAGTTACAATATATTTGAGTGATTAATTTTATGAGGATATTGTTTCCTCTATCTCCAACAGGTAAAAAAGCATTTTTAAAGAAAGTTGTATTCTTAGCAACAGAATGGCTAATGATTCAAAAATAAATTATAAGACAACCTATTTTTTCTGATAATGCAATGGTATCGTGGTTAATAGTGATAATGATAGTGATAAAATATGAGTCATTTTTTGCTCACCTACCTTTGAATTTCTGAAAGAAATACTAATTTTTTCTTGCTACCTTCTGTGCCTCCTGTCAAGAACTGCTAAACTGAGGATAAACTATGACTTGGTGTGGATTTACTGTTTAATTTACTAAGTAGGGATAATTTTCTCTTTTGAAAACATTTTTTTTTCTGTTTTACTCAGGGCATGTAGGTCAGTGGTAGAACACTCACATACCATGCCCAGGATCCTGGGTTTCGTCCCAAACATGATTAAAAAGAAATAAATATTTAAATAAGGCAATCATGTGAAAGTCTTGGTCATAGTTCCCGTGTTGTCGTGATTGTTGGTCTGTGAGAAGACAGTGGAAATCAATGGCTTCCTGTCACTTTAAGATCCGTTTATATTGTATTTTCCCAGGTTCCAGTCATCGCACTCTCTGCTACGGCGAGTTCTTCCATCCGGGAGGATGTCATACATTGCTTAAAGTTGAAAAACCCCCAGATCACCTGTACTGGATTTGATCGACCAAATCTGTACTTAGAAGTTGGCCGAAAAACAGGGAATATCCTTCAGGATCTAAAGCCATTTCTTGTCCAAAAGTCAAGGTAAAGATCTAATAGCAGACAAAATTCTTCTTAAATAAGTTACTTATTTTTTTAATATTTCTTATTTATATATGTTTAGTGTTTCAAGTTTTATGTAGCTTTGGTTTTAGATAACTGTAATATTACATAGCCAATTGAGTAGCCTAAGTGAAAGGACATTTAAAAATATTTTTATTCCTTGAGAATTCCGCAAAATGTATTTTTATCATAATTACCCTTTCTTACTTCCCCAGCTCCTCCCAGATCTCTCTGCTGCTCCCTAACTTCACACCCTCTTTCCTTTCCTTTAATAGTGCATCAGTTCTCATTTGGGCTAGCCATATGTTTCTAGGTAGGAGGCCATCCACAGGTCAGCTGGTTGGGAACTGTGTACACACTCAAAGAAAACCAGCCCTCCCTCTCAGATCCTGTCGCTGTTCGGAGTGCCTCAGTCTGGGATGGGGCTCGGAGCCCTTCTCAGGTCACACCAAGTGCTGAGCGGGTTGGTCCTATGCAGATAACCACAGCTTCTCTTGAGCTCAAGGGGGCAGTGGTCCTGTCATGTCCAGTAGACACTGCTTCATCCGTTTTTTCTGACCATTGCCTTTTGTAGTCCGTTTCTCCACTCTTCCATGATGTTCAAAGCGTCTATATTTTGTGGGAAGCAGTAGGTAGACAAGAACTAATTATTTTGATATTGTTCTTATTTTATACTATTATTTGAATAGGGCGTATGCTTTTAATAATTTACAGGTAAATGAACAAATAAGACATGAACTGTTCTTATGAGTTCTATTTACTTTACTAATTACAGACCCTACTGTAGATGGAGGCCACTCATTCATTTCCTGGCCACCCAGACCTGAAATAATAACACTGAAACTATACTAATTACAACACTGCTTGGTCAATGACTCTAGTGTATATCTAGCTAGCTCTTACCTCTTAACCCATTTCTATTAATCTGTGTATTGCCACATGGTTGTGGCCTACCTGGTAAGGTTCCGTCTGGTGTCCAGTGTCTGTCTCCTGTGGCAGCTACATGGCTTTTCCTTGACTCTGCCTACTCTCTATATCTTTTCCAGCCTGGCCATATTCTGGTAAGCCATTGACCAAAAGCAGCTTTTTTATTAACCAATGGCAACAAAACATATTTACAACATACAGAGGGGAATCGCATCACCCTACCTCTGTTGTAGGAACTTTTTTTTTTTAATAGTCTGCATGGAGTTTGTACTTGTTCCAAGGACTGTCCTAGGTGATTTATACAAGTGGGCTGGGCAAATCCTCTAACTGATGAGGAAGCTACCTGTGCCTTCATTTTACTGATGAAATTGTCCATTGAACTTCTAAGGTTTGTTTTGTTAAAATAAAAATATATTTATAAGCATAAAATATATTTATGTTTTATTTTGTATGCTAAGAACCTTTATAATGGCGTATTCTCTGACCTGCCTGCTGAGTGAGAAGTTGCTATTTTCATGATATGAAGTAGTCTGAGTAAAGTAAAAATAATTCTCTCCTATCAGTACAAACACAAAATAAATCCAGGTAAGGACTGAGAGTACTGTTAGTGTTCTCCACTTTCAGAAAGGCTAGAAGTGGAAAAGACAGACCTGAGGTTAAGGAAGCAATATTTCCTGTTGCGGATCCTAGGGAATAATTTAAGTAACAACTGTGTGATTGTTATTCAGAATAGAAAAGGAATGTAATTAATGTGTGTCTAGTGTTTTGCTACTCTAGCATCTCCTTGAATATGTTGTACTATACTTTCCTATTACAGTAAAGGGACAAGTTCTCTTGTCAAAGGCTTATTTTAAACTGGACATTTCTACAGTTATGTCACTACCTAACCCCTAATCTCTGGTCTTTTTTCACTACACATTATTCTCAATATCTATGGCTATTTCTCTTTATAGTGATCCTCTTCGTTCTTAGAGATATTTTTAAAAAGTGCCATCCCCCATCTTCTTTTGTGATGTTGCCTTTTCCCATTTTTCTGACATTGCTTGCCTTATAATATCTTATGCAAACACTTTCCTCTTGTTTTTATGTTAATTCCACTAATTTAGATTAATTTTTAGGTCAGACTACTGTTCTCTTTCCTAACACACCTATCTCCTTGGTGCTACCTGATATATTTCATAGATAACTTGCAGGCTTATCATCTGGAGACATATCTCTAAACTTTGGAGTAATATTTTATCTTTAAATCTTGCGTAATATTTTATGCAAGAATAAAGCTTTAGTTACCTCTTAAGGAAGTGAGGACGAATCTACTGCGCTGCCTTTGTAGAGGTATTTATATCATACCTTATAAGTTCTAAAATCAAGTTTTCTTCTAAAGCAGCCAGATTCTGATTTTAGCTCTGATTTGGGCCAATCTTGAATGCTAGAATTCTGAGTTCACACGGGTCATCTCCATGTTTGCTCACAATGTTGGGTTTCCGAGAGCTCCAGTGCTGACTTCCTGGCCTGCTGACTCCTTAGAGACTTAATAGAAAACAAAGATTTTGCAAGATAAATCCCAAACTACCCTGAAGCATATGTATAATACACATGTTTGCCTTCTCTGTCTCCACCCTCTCTGCAGTTCTGCCTGGGAATTTGAAGGTCCTACTATCATCTATTGTCCTTCCAGAAAAATGACAGAACAAGTAACTGCTGAACTTGGGAAGCTGAACTTAGCCTGCAGAGCATACCATGCAGGCTTGAACATTAATAAAAGGAAGGATGTTCATCATTGGTTCCTTAGAGATGAGATTCAGGTATGAGAACCAACTGTCTTTCTCTGATTTCTTTATAGGAAATAGACGTATCCATCAAATATTTACTCACCAGATTTTTCAAAGCTTCCAGCAAAGTCACACCAGCTATGAGTGTAGTTACTCTGATAAGGGTAATCAGTAGATAGTGAAAATAGGTGTAATAAACTACACAATTTAGTGTAAATAACAATTGCATCTATTACTGAGCAACACAGAGGAGAAACACTAACTCGGCCAAAGTAGGTTTTGTCATGAGCGTGACTGTCTAGGAATAGGAAACTCGAGGACAGTCTTAAGTTTGTCAGGTTAATAGATCGTAGGTAATGAGGGCAAAGGCATTGGCTGTGAACCGCAGGAAGGAGCAGCAGGTGCACAGGTGCTTGCCTCCCAGCTGACAGCACCGATTCTTGTCCTTACTCTTTCCAATGGTAGGAACAGCTCTTCTGCCTGCTTTTGGATTCTTGTCCACATTCACTAATATTTTTATTACTTCAGAGATAGGGCATTTTGTTGGACACATTTGGTTACTGCCTGGCTCGGTTATTTTTCTGTTACTGTGCTAAGGTACATGATGAAGGCAACTTACAGAAGAAACAGTTTACTGGGCTCATAGTTTGAGAGGTTGAGTCTGTGATCATCATGGTGACAAGCATGGCAGCCAGCAGGAAGGCATGTTTCTGGAGCAGTAGCTGAGAACTTACATCTTGATCCCTAAGCACCAGTCAGGGACAGCTAACTGTGATGACGTGGGCTTTTGAAATTCAGAACCTGCCGCAAAGCCTACCTCCCCCAATAAAACCACACCACCTAATTCTTTGCAAACAGTTCTGCCACCATCAATATTCAGTCACATGAACCTGTGAGGGCCATTCTCAGTCAAACCATACTGCCAATATATAACTTGATTGGAGCATTACGATCTTAAAAGATGGTTTAAAAATCTTCAGTGGTCCTTTCTAATGCAGGAAGTCACTAATTTGAGTCCATCTTGTAAAACGTAAAGTTTATATCAATAGTTGCATTCTAGTTAAACATTTGGTCGTGTTTTGTCTAACTGCTGGCCCTGTAGAATCCTTCCTGGCCATTAGTCAAAAGCTTCACATATGTTTTGAGACCTTTCCCTTTCTTAACATGGTGAAATACATGTTATCACTTGTGTACAATTGTTGGAGACTCTTGGAATTGGTTACTCTCTGTTAAGTGTTTATTGAGTGCCTGCTGAATCTGCCAGTGTAACAATTTGTAGTCATTTCTATCATTTTACAATGGCTTTTTATTCTATGACAGCCACAGAAGCTGGACTTTGTAGCTCTCCCTATGTTAAACTGATGTTTGGAATCATTTCCTATTAGATAAATTTTAGAAAAAATAGACTTTTCTTAATTTAGTATATACTCAGATCAAATCCCAAGTGCGTTTAGCTTTCCATTCTTTGTAACTGTTTGCTCTCAGATTTTTAGTTTTGTTCTTCCTATACTACAAGATACCTTTTCTTGAATGAAATTATGAATAACTTGTTTAGTAAAATAACTTTAATTTATACCTGAAAGTTTATAGGGGTAGTTTGAAAATCTGGTTAGTAGTTTAGTTGACATCAAATGAAAAAGTAATCTAGTTAAGGTTAGAATTTTATTGCTTATTAACTACTAGCTGTATCAAACTTGTTTTCTTTGCCAAAACTTTCACTTTCCACACTTGTGCCCTTATTACCATTTTCTCATCCTTATTTTGCATGTTTTAGTTTGATTTTCTAGATCCTTCCTTTCCTCATTTTCTGTCACTCTCCCTGCCCATCCTAGAACATGTTATTAACAATGCTTTAATTTTATCTGTACTTGCAGATAGTTCTGTTATGTCTTCAGTGTGAGAGACATCTTCCTGTCCCCTCTCCTAATCTGCCCCACTGACCCTGTAGGTATTTATTGCTCTATCTTGCCATAATTTGCTTACATTACTATCTTAATTTTTTGTTAGTTTTTATGATTCTCTATTTGACTCCCCACTTAAAATGTTGCAAGTTCTGCTGTCTTTCCTATGTGTTACTGCCCTTTCCTTCCCATGTCTGTGCATACCTAGACCCCTTTCCTTTCTGGTTGGTTTACATCATAATTTAGGTCAGCTGTTATATATTAACCTAAACATTTTATCTTTAATCCTTATATTGCTACATTTTTGCTTATTGTTTTGTATTCTTGTTATTAGAGATTTTTGTTTTCTGTGTACTTATCAGTAATTCTTCTGTGAGTTTTTTCCAAGCCATATAAATGCTGTTTTCCAAGGTTTATTCATATTATGTTGTTTGACAGTTTTATCTTCTTGGTATTATGCCCATCTAAAAGATGTAGCATCAACTGCATTTCACTCTACAGTCCGGAATGATGTAATTCTTAGAATAAGACGTTCTGTTATCAGATGAGGACACCTGAAACTTCATAATGATACACACGTTTTATTTACTGTAGCAACTGTTTCCCATAGCTGCAGTATCCAGAGAAGCCTCTTTATTGGCTGTTTCTCCCAGAGATGAGCAGAGATCACTCCTTATGATCACTCACCTCTATTTATCTGTATTTGGATAGATAATCTTTTGGTCTGTAAGTAATTGGCTGAAGTTATACTGAATTCAGTTTTGCATCATTGAAAAAACATTGTCTTATTTTTTAAGTTTTAGTTATGTTGAAATGTGATTTTCATTGTGTTATTGCATTCTCAGTGTGTTGTAGCTACTATAGCTTTTGGAATGGGCATTAATAAGGCCGACATTCGCAGAGTTATTCATTATGGCGCTCCTAAGGAAATGGAATCCTATTACCAGGAAATTGGTAGAGCTGGCCGGGATGGACTTCCGAGTTCTTGTCACGTACTCTGGGCTCCAGCAGACTTTAACCTAACTAGGTAAAAATGCTTATTGCTTTCACCTTACAAGTTTCTTTTTTACTTTCCAATAAAGTATTGGAGGTAGTGTCCAAATTTTGGGGGGAATCTGTGAGTATATTTAAAGGGGTCACAACTGAAAAGTAAGCTAAACTAACAGAACATCCATGAAGAGCACCGTGGTCTTCTCACATAGGGGATGAGCCATTTCTACCAATATCCAGTTAGCATTAGAAGCTGAGAAGGTCAGGACACCCCCTGGACATGTATCATAGGTCTTATGCATACTGTCATGTTGTGCAGCAGTGAGCAATGCCCGCCTTTTAAATAATGTGTCTCCAGATTTACTATTGTTTCCATGATTAGTCCCATAAGCACATGCTGTTGCTCAAAGACTGTGAAAATTGCCTTGTTGACTATATATGGATAATCATGTCCTAGTATATTGACAGAGTGCTATCATAAAATAGGAAGTGTTCACTGTTTAAATTTATGAAAAGGAAAACAACTTAAATACTAAGTAAGTTGTCACTTAAGTTCTGTCAGATTATATTTGAAAGAACAGCTTCAAGTTACAAAATCTTAGGGGCAATATTTACCTCTTTATCTATGGGGAACCAGGGAAAGAAGCCTGTACACCTCAACTACTGAGCCTGCTAACATTAAGGAGCTTTCAAATATTCTTCCAGGTTGATGAGTAAGTTAGGATCTTCAGTGGACACATTAGTTCATCTTAGTAGAATGATTGTTGAGCCTACTCAATGTTCATCTTCATCATAGAACATCTTCCTCTTAGAACACCATGTCCTGAGTGCCAAGGATACAAAGCTAAATAAAAGCAGGCATCATACCTGCTTTTGTAGGACTCCATATAGTTGAAGTGGGAGATCTTAACTAGAGAACTGTGTCTATACACATGCATAGTATTCTTTTTATTATTCTCATTTTATACTCGGAAGTGTTGATTTTTAATTTTTTTAAAAAGAGCATATAAATATATCTTTTTGTTCTTATTGTTTGTTTGTTTTAAGACAGAGTCTCACTCTGTAACGTTGGCTGGTCTGGAATATAGACCAAACTGGCCTTGAACTTGTAAACATTCCTCTTCTGGAATGCTAGAATTAAAGGTGGCCCAAATAATTTAATAAATGTATTTATCAGATTGTTAAGTGCTATGAAAGAAAGTTGCTTAGAGTGGAGTGTGCTGTTTACCAACTTGGAAAGTCAGGTGCTATTTCCCCGAAGAAGTGGCAGCTCAAGAGTTGGATTAGAGAAGTCAGAAGTTTTGTGATAAAATCTAAGGTCTTTCTTCTAGGAAAAATCAGTGTATTTTACTTTGTAAGATGTAAACTGAATTCTGGTTCCATGTAAGCAAGCGTTCTTAACCATTGAGCTGTCTCTCCAGGCTAGGCATCTCTGTCTTTATCAAGCCTTTTTGAAACTAATGTTAAATATGTTGGATAGAACACATCTGTGCAAGCTACTATTAAATTTGGAATATATCAAATAGCAGTTTGTTAATACCAGAACTTATTTTATTTGTACATTATGATAACATGCTGGAAACATTATAGGCCTAGGTTTTCTAATGCAAGCTCATCAATAGTTACAGTTCTGGTTTACTTGGGTTTTAAAAGGTGTGCTAAGAAGTTTATCTCATTGGGATTGATCAGGAAGTAGTAGTGGTGCCAGAACACCCATACAGTTGGCACTTATTAGCCAACTAATAATAATAATAGGTCTAGGACCCTGAAGATACCAAACCTCCCACCATGCTCAAGTCTCTTGTACAGAACAGCACAGCATTTGTGTACAGGCTGTGTATTCTCCTGTATTCTTTGTCTCTAGTTTGCATATATTATCTATTATAAAAATGATGGAGGAATTGTTTTATAATGAAATGTTTGGGAATAATGACAAGAAAAGTGTCTCAGCATGTTCAGTTCAGATGCATCCATCGCTAAGTCTGATAGGGGTTTCACTTGGGGCTAACCGAATCTCTAAGTGCTGAGTTAGTGGGTACAAAGGATGAGGTACTTGAACTTTTAGTACAGATAGAGTGCTCTGTGTCCATGACAAAGGGGCAAAAACTCTAGGGTAAGGATACAACAGAGTAGAGCAGGGGTTGAGGATGAAGTTGTACCGTCAAGATTTTGAACTTACATAAGAAAACAAAGGGTTTCTAGTGCTTAGCTGCAAGGGTTGCTGTGATTTATTAAAGTTTTAGGCTATCTTATGCTAAAATTCTGTGCCTGAGACAAGAAACTTGTCTAAATGATCATGCAGTGATTTCAGCTACCTCATGTTTGTTTATTTGTTTAATTCTGTGATGCTGGGTATCAAATCTGGACCTCACTCATTCTAGACAAGCATATGTAGGGCCACAGCCTCAGTCATTATTATGTAATTTTATATTCCTTGTTATGTGATTTTGTATTTCTTACTGCAGAGCCATAGCACAGGCAGTGTCCCAATGATTGTATTTACTATTTTTATGTTCATATCCAGTAGTTACTGCCATCTTTTGTTTCAAAGAGAACAATTTAGAGAATAATCTCAATCTAATGAATCCTTGACTATCTGCAACTGATTTCTCTTAATATTAATGAGTTTAGAATAGTTAAAATTTCTTTTTTGTGAAATAATATATTTCACAAAATATTATTTAGTAGTAGCAAAATAAAAATAATAAATATTTTGTTGAGTTTCCTTTTTTCAAATGAAATGAACATGGAAGAGATCATTTAAATATATTTAATCCCAATCCAAATGTACTAAGATACAGTTCTGAGTATAGACGTTTGTTTTTCTTGTTCATTCTATCTCAGAAGGATGGGGAAACTAAATAAAACTGTTTTTTTTTAAACTATGAGCTAGTAAGCGTGAGATTAAATAGTTTCATAGGAATCAGTGTTTTAAGTTTAAGGGATTTGGAGAAAGAATACATTATGAGTAGTGCCATCCATTGAAAACATAGTTTTGAATAATGGATCATTTTTATATTCAGACTTTCTAGAACCCCTTGAAAACTGTGTCAGATATTTTGAGTAATCAGAAGGCTGGGTATTGCAAACATTAATGAGTGTAGTCCATAATGATGAGGTTCAGCATTATCATATAGTTCTTATATATTAAATCAGAATTTCATATTGCAATATCTAAAAACCACTTCACACAGACTTTTTTTGATTCTTGGAAGGATGTGTAATACTGCCAGGAAGATTTCATCACCTGATATTTGAAATTCATGGAATCTGGTCACAGAAAGCTAGAAAGTAACCGTTGTGCCGAGCTGTAGCAGCACGGACTCTTGCAGATACAAACAAGCGTTCACAATCCAAAGCACACTCAGTGTTGTGGCCCAAAGATTAGTTGTAACTGTCTGAGGAAGAAACCTGATTCTAACACTTCCCTGTTGTTCTAAGTGCCCACTGTGCAGAGGGAAAGTGTAGGGCCGAGCTGTCCTCTGAAAGCCCGTGGGATAAAGGTTCATGCTGGAGTGATGAGCCGCCTCTCTCGGTGTTCCTTACATAGATGCTTTCAGTTTCTCATAAAACATCCATTAAGATAAAAGATACATTTCCTGTAAAATGTTCAGGGTCCATATATTAGAAAGTTCACTAGAAATCATGACATATGTGGTCTGTAAATCAAACTGAAAACCTTCAAAGTCATCGATGAAATTCTCTTGTCAGGGGGCATGACTGGGAAAAATACAGGCCATTCCTAGGGGGACAGAAATTGTGATGCAGTGGGGGATTCTGTGGGTTATAAAATTAAAATAACAAAATTGACAGGATAATTTAAAATGTCTTGTGATTTTTAATTTGCAGGCATCACTTTCTTGAGATACACAACGAAAAGTTCCGATTGTATAAATTAAAGATGCTAGTGAAAATGGAAAAATATCTTCATTCCAATCGATGCAGGCGAGAGTATGTATTACTTGTTTTATCGGTTAGAAGCATAGACCTTTAGATGCCACTTTAAAAAAGTTGGTTAAAGTGTTTTTAAAGAATATTTGCTGTATACATGCTGAATTTTAGGACGGGTTTATTTGTGTTTAAATAAATTGTTATGAAGTGATGGGGTCCCGAATAACTACAGTAATGGTGGTATGTAGCTCACTGGGTGGCGGGTTTAACATGTCCATATTTATTCTTTAATTTAAAACTTCCTCTTTGTCAGAATCATCTTGTCCCACTTTGAGGACAAACGACTACAAAAGGCCTCCTTGGACGTCATGGGGACCGAGAAGTGCTGTGACAACTGCAGGTCCAGGTAAACATTCCTTCTCGAGGAGCTTCCTGGAAGCTGTCTTCTCTTCCTCCTCAAATCATGCGTCCTTAAATTTCTATTGGCTAATAAGTAGTTTAGTTTTTAAAAATGGCATAGTTACTTTATTTAAAATAAAACAATGTAAAGAGGTTTACTTTTATACAATAAAGTCATAAAATAGTAAGCCTAGCTAGTCAACCGTTACATTTAAATATAAATAGCCTAAAATACTCATTAAAGGTATAAATTATCAAAATGTATTTCAAAAGATTACTATCCGATGTTTTCCATAAGGGCAAGTAAAGTTATTCAGATAGGTTAAAAATAACAAAATACAAAATACTGTGGAAATACTAATAAAAAGAACTTACGTTACTAATTTAGTATTGGCAGTGGGGACTTTGAACAAAGCATATTGTCTGAGATAAGGAAGGATGCTGGATAATGCAAATATGTCAGTTCTTCAGAGAAATGGCACCAAGGATAGAGCAAGAACATGAGCGAGGGTGTGCAGGAAGGGGAGAGGGCACAAGGGGAAAGGAGGATGAGAAAGAAAGAACAGAGAAGGGGGAGATATTGGACATTGTTGGCAAGTCTTAAAACTTACAGTGTAAGCCAGTGGTCTGGACACTACATCAGGCACGAGCTGATGTTACAGTGTTGAACAGAATTCCTTATACAGCAAGCCTGTTTTTGCTAAGACTTTCAACTCAAGAGAGTAATTATCGAGCATAGTTTTCTTATTTAAAGTCATCTGTTTATCAATGGTGTTCACATCTACAAATTACATTTGCCGTGGCATCCAGTTTATTGTCTGACCAAACAACTGAGCCCCATAGCATAGCCTCCTTGACACGTTAGCCATACAGCCCTGAAGTTATAATCCTACTTATGCACAGACCTCACTTAAGAACCTGCAGAACTAAAAGGGGGAACCCACAGGGGCATCTGGTGACATCAACTCCTGCTTACTAGTCACTAATAGCATTAGTGGACAAAAGTGGGTAAGGAATGCCAAGAGTGATGGGCATGCCTGTAGTCTCAGGACTCAGAGGTTCAGACAGGAAGACCAAGAGTCTGAGGCCCGCCTGCCTACAAGTGACTTCAAGATGAGCCTAGGTCCCACAGGGAGACTTGTGCCTTCACACACTGAGAGCAAAAGAAAAAGCAGGACTCAACCACAACCATGAGCCACCCCCAAAGCTCCAAAACTAACCCCCCACTAAGTTCATGAGGAGACAGAAGAAATGAAGAGGACTTCCAGCAAGCCAATTCTAATTAATTTCTTATGAGCATTTCACCCGTTCTTTTCAGGGGCAGTTGGAATACTTGGGCACATGTATTTTCCTCTGAATCATCCAACAAATCCTGACAAATGAAAATATTCTATTTGCATAAAGTATATATGTTTTTACTTTAATGGAGTTAAAATTAAGTTAGAAAGCAGCAGTGGGAAGAAAAGGGAACTCTCCAAACCCTTAGAAATAAAACAGTGTACTTCTAAATAATTTGTGAGTCAAAGTCATACAACAAATCAGAAGACGTTTTTGAACCATGTAATAAGAATATGAAATGTCTGGAATATAACTAGTATGATTCTGTCAAGATAATTTGTAGTGTTAAATGAAACATTTAGTAGTATACATTTTATACAAATAACTAAACATTTGTTTTAAGAAATAGGCAACTAAGCTGGACGGTGGTGGCGCATGCCTTTAATTCCAGCATTCGGGAGGCAGAGGCAGGTGGATCTCTGTGAGTTCGAGGCCAGTCTGGTCTACAAGAACTAGTTCCAGGACAGGCTCCAAAGCTACAGAGAAACCCTGTCTCAAAAAAAAAAACAACAAAAAAAAAACCAAAAAAAAAAAAAACAAACCAACAACAACAAAAAAAAGCAGACAATTAAGAGGAAACTCAACAGGAACTACATAATAAATATAGGTGCATAATTCAGTGAATAGAAAACAGAAGTGGTAGAGGAAATTCAGTGAACCCCAAAGTTCATTATTTATAAAAGTTAAAAAAGAACTTTTTACAAGACTGATAAAAAAAAGGGGGATCACGGATTATCAATATCAAACTGAAAGAATTTTACTGCAAACCCCATAGTCATGGGGACAAAGGGGACAAAGTCAGAGGGAGCAAAGAGAACTCTCTCAGTTTTCAGAAACTGAGTAACTCAAATCTTATGGGCCAGTTTCTCAATGTCCTCTAATGGGCAGTGTCCAGGCACAGGGAAATGCAGCCAGAATGCTCGTCTCACCACTATAAGGACTACTGACTTCCTGCTTTAAAACCCCTCTAGCCCACATAGCTTCAGTGACAAATTCTAGCACACGCTTAAGTGAAGCCATAGCCCAGTTCTACAGTGTGGTTCCACTAGCATCTTCTCTGAAAGACAGAACTGTAGGGAGGGTCAGCAGCTGGCAGAGGCTAAAAGCAGGGAGAACGGACTTGAGAGCAGTGCGCTGGCTGGGTCTTGATTGATGATTCTGCACATAGGGATATGCACAGCTTGACTGTATTCTACTATACAGAAAAGAAACACAAATGGTACATCTTTGACTTAGGTGTGTCTCTAGGTGCAGTAGCTATATGTCAGAGGCAGCATTTGGGGTTGGGTATAGAGTTTTAAAAACTTTTAGAAATTAGTGATAACCACAATATCATACATTTAAAGTGGTAAGATAAAGTATGGGTTATAGTTTATGGAAACTTTCTAACTTTAGACACTCTGAAGAGAAAGTCATATAGCATGGAGATAAATGAGAGAATAAACCTAAGCTGGGATTTTCTTCTTTAAATTCAAACAGAATGTTTTTTTATCTGGAATCTTGACTACATTCCCACTGCTATTTAAAGATATGTCTGATATGGAAAGTAGTTGATTTTGGTAATTTAGATATAATAGTTGATAGTCTCTGAGAATTTCTTTTGTTCTCAAGCTAAATAATTCTTATTTGCATTAATGATATTTTGCATCAACCTGGAGAGAAACTAATGAATTTAACTGGTAAACGTACCAGGATGACAAGTTCATAAGCTCCTGTGTTGTGTTTTAAAAATACGAGGTTTCAAGCTAGTATGTTGCTGCATAGCAATTTTTTTAGCTTAAAAACTTTTTTCATTAGCTTCCTTTTCTGGTGTAACTTAATACAAGCGTTCAGTATTTATATCATTGACTGTGTGGAGCTGCCTGAGCTGGGATCCTGCAGTGCTATTTTCTTGAGCCTGCTGTCTCCTGAATGCCTCCATGAAACTTAGGTTCTGGGTACAAGAAAGCACTCTCTGGAATGCTGTAATGTGATTTCTATGTTTTAGATAATGCCATGTGCTCTTGATTGTAATGAGCTTTACTTGTAGTTTCAGAAGCATTGGACACATTTGAGATATTTTTAACATGGTTCATCATTATATCTCTATTTCTAAAGGAACATGCTTTGTCTGTGATTTCTTAGTATGTTATTACTTTTCTTCAGATTGAGCCATTGCTATTCTACTAATGACACAGATGACACATTCCAAGACTTTGGTCCACAAGCCTTTCAGCTTCTCTCTGCTGTGGACGTCTTAGAGGAGAAGTTTGGAATTGGAATTCCTATTTTGTTTCTTCGAGGATCTGTAAGTGAATCTAATGACTCCGGTGACAGTTTCTGACTGTGCTTTCCGCTGCCGTGACTGTAACTCTGGCTTTAGATGACTTACTGGCAATTCAGAGTCATCTCGAGTTCCAGCTTAACCCTGCATTTATTGCTTTGAATAAATCCTGTATCCCATCAGATGCTGTTTTGCTGGTGGTGTTCAGCTGTGCACTGCAGACTGGAAATAATGTATTAGCTTACCATGCTACAATTGCATTAATCCCTAGACTGGTGTTTCTTAGGATAATTAAAGAAAGTTAACTTTCATTGTGTCAAGGGACTGGTAGAACAAAATTGTATCTTCTGGTGCCCAGGTATAATTGTGTTCTTTGTACAACATTTTAGTTTTGGGAATTATTTTGTAAGAGGCTGTGCTCAGTAACAGTATATGGCAGCATATTCTTGGCTCTGATTGTATTTCAAGTCAGAAGTATTTAACATTCCAAGAAGAGGATTTTGTTTATTTTGGTTCTTTATAAGTTGAATAACTGAGTTTAATTGAACTACTTTCTGTTTTGAGTGATTCATGCGCCCTCATTATGCTGGCAAATGTCAGCCACGAACATGCTTAAGACCCAATCCTCACACTTCCAGACCTGCTTTTCTCTAGTCCTTCTGCTTATATGGTAATTTTATTTCTGAATTAAAGTCTGTGAACTTAAGAACTATATATTAATATCACTTAAATAAACCAAGAGTAGAAGGCATGATACTTTGCAGAGATATCTCATGGATAAAAAATATGCTTTATAGTAAAAAAAAGTTCATTTTTATATAGAATTTTAAAATCCTTAAGGTAAACATTTTCTTGTTAAATAGTCAAGTGCTTCCTGTAGATGGTTTTACTTTTGCTTAGTATGTACTCTATGGAATTAGTTGTGAACTATTTTTAATGAAACACATTAAAACTTGTATTACCTTTCCAAATGTTGATGCTTTCAAGATAAAAGGGTTTTAAGATTTTGGTTTTAAATGGCAAATTTGCTTAAAAATTTTAGCAATAGAAGTGTTACCTAAGGAATGCTTACTTTTATCAGCTTTGCAGATCAGCTAAAATAAAACTAGACCTATACATTAATTTCTATCTTTGTCTTCTTTAAAACCTTATATCCAATGTGACTAATTTATAAAACTATCCTTGTTTTAATTTGGTATAATCTAGCTATATCCAATATCAATAAAGTTTATTTCTAGACAAACTTCAAGTGGTCACAAGAGGGATCGGGTTTCACTTATTATTGGAAAGCCAAGTCAGACCTCTCATACTGACAGTGCCTTCTGGGAGTCCTCAAATTAAGCAGCTCGCCCTCAGTGAAACTTTATACTACCCTTGCTAGCTAAAAGTGTAGAGCTTTGAAAAAGTGTCACTTAATGGAAATCTGTTAATGCTAACGATAGTGAGAACAAGGGGAGTCACCTGCTCCTGCATTCACTGATCCTGATATCTACTGGGATATTGTTGGAAAATTATAACTGTAATTCTCTCGAGAACTAAGCAAGTTGTTCCAATTTAGGACAAGTTAATACCTTTGTAGGTATTGTTAATATGTAAGATGATATACCCGCCAGTTTTGAAGTGACTTTGAAGAGATGATGTTTATGAACATACATATGTTTTCTGTAGGGCTTGATTCGGTCACTCATGTTTTTCTCAATTTTATGAACTCAGTTTATCTGTAAGTTTGTGAAGTGGAGTTTCAGTTTTTGTTTTAATGTGTCTCATTACGAAGTCACCAGTATTGCCTAGAGAACTTTGTTTTCACTGACTGAACAGCTCACTGTAAAAACCTCTCACATTGTTTGAACGTGTCAGAACATAGTCAGTGGCTGTAATTTAAAGAAAAACATGATCATTTACATACATAAGATTGGCATCTTTCTGAATGCCTTATCAAAGTGCTAGTTCTTATCACGGCCTCAGAATTAGATAACACTTAGACACTATTTTGGGATGTGTCTCTGTGTGTGTGTGTGTGTGTGTGTGTGTGTGTGTGCACGTGTGTGAATGCTCTCACCTGTGTGTGCACATGTGAACACCAGAGGTGGAATTTGAATATCTTCACCTGTTAACTCTTCTTATTTTTCTTTTGAGACAGTTTGCCAGTGAACCTGGAGCCCAGTGTTTTGGATAGACTGGTTTGCCTGGAGTCCTTGACATTGTCCCGACCCCAGTTCCTGCCACCCAGTGCTACAGCTGTAGACAATGCTACCACATGCACCCAGCTTGTTTTCTTAACTATTTTCGTTATCTTTTCAAGAGTTCATGCATGTATGCAATGTACTTTGATAATAACCACCCCCTCTCACACTATTCTCCCAACTCTTCCCAGATCCATCCCTCCACCTCTCCACCCCATCCCAACTTTATGCCCTTCCCAAACCCTGGTGATGAGTATGGTGTCGTCTACTGGCATGTGTCCAACCTACCAGGGCTACACTCTTAAAGAAGAATGTTTCTCTCCTTTCAAAGCTATCAGCTGTCAATAGGTGCTCAGTAGGGGCTCATGAACCTCTTTACCCCGTGCTGAAAATTGTACTAGCTTGATTGTGTGCAGATAACCACAGATGCTGTGAATTAATGGACACAGTGGTCTGTCATGCCCCAAAGACACTGTTTATTCCAATTCCAGTTCTGTGTGACCTCTGACTCTAACAATCTTTATACCCCCTTTTGGAATGAACCTGAAGCCTTGTAGGAAGGGGTGTAACATAGATGTCCCACTTGTGGATAAATGCTCTACAGACATGTGTTCTTTGTTCTTGGAGCAGTTGTGAGTTTCTGCATTAACACCATCCACTGCACTAAGAACCTCTGGAGGCTTGAGAGTGGCACTAACCTGTAGGTACAGGGATAGGAATTTAGAGGCGAGTTTTATTCTATGTCTGTTTAGCAAAATAATAGTAATAGATTCATCCCTGGGGCCTGTGAGCTCCCCAACCAAAGGTTCTGGTCAGATTTATCATGGATGTAGTTGCTCCTGTGGAGTGGTCATGGGAGTGGTAGGGAAAGGAAGATGCTTAAATCCTGTCAGAAAGTGCTTGGTTAACCCTCTAATATTCATGTCACTATTGTACCTTTGGGCATATCTGGACGTTCCAGATGTTAGTTTAGTGCACAGCATTAACACCTGTGTAGGACTTGACTTTTCTCCCTCTAGCAGGCTGCATAACACCTTCTAGTACTGTGAAAGCTACCCAGTAAAAAGGAAGCTTCCTGGTCAGTACCGGCTTGACTTCTCTGTGTCCTGTGGCCAAAGCACAAGTGTCTTTAGCAATGCAGCCTTACACCCAAGTTCTGGTGGGAAACTAAGAGTGGCAGTGGCCTGTATTGTATGGGGATCTATAGGACAAACTGAGCAATAGTTTGAGAGGAGGTATCCCACACGTGACACTGGGCTCTTTGGTTGGTGACCTGTGGCTTCCTTAAGTAGATTATCCCTTGTGTAGGGTAACTTCAGTTAATCTCTGTTATATAAGTGTGTGTGTGTGTGTGTGTGTGTGTGTGTGTGTGTGTAGGAAGCTTATAAGATAGTAAGTTTTGATATGGGCTTTTAAAACAACCTTTAGTGTTACCTTTCTCCCCACCTACTCCCTTCCCCCACCCCTACTAATGAGCCCTCTCTAGTTTCTTGGATTCTACAGATGTCCAAATGAAACACACTATTCTAAATGTTCACTAGTGGGATCCACTTGTAAGTGAGACTGTAATTTGATCATAACCACCTTCCACTATTCTCCCAACTCTTTCCAGATCCAACTCTCCACCTCTCCACCTCATCCCAACTTTATGCCCTCCTCCCACCTTGGTGATGGGTATGGGGTCGTCTGCTGGAATGTGCTCAACCTACCAGGGGCTACACCCTTAAAGAAGTTTAACACCAGTTTTCACTCCCACAAGTAGTACACAAGGGTTCCCCAGATCATTGTCTGCATTTCTTGTCCTTTTTTTTTTTTTAAAAAAAATCTTATCTTCAAAGTAGTTTCAACTTGAATTTTTGATGGCCAAGGATAGTAAACATTTTAAAAAACATTTCCTAGCCATTTGTATTTCTTCTGAAAATTCTAGTTAGTTCTGTTACCTACTTTTGGTTTGCTTTCGTGGTGTTTAATTTTTGAAATCTTTGTATATTCCCTATACACCCTCTGTCAGATGCGTGGCTGGTATTTCCATTCTATAGGCTGCTTCTTCAGTTGAGTAACTGTTTCTTTTGTAGTGCAGTCTTTTTATTTCATGAAATCTTACTTGTTGATTAGTGATCCTGTTTTCTAGATGACTGGGGTCCTTTTCGGAAAGTCTTTTCCTGAGTTTGTATTCTCACGTGTACTCCATACTCTTTCTTGTAGACGTTTCAGGATTTCAGTATAGCACTGAGACATTTGATTTGTTTGCAATTGATTGCCATATCTACTCTCTATGTCGGAGTTGGGGACACAAACTCAGGTCCTCATATTTAGACATCAAGTCCTTTATCCACTGAGTCCAGAGATTTGACCTATGCGGCTGTTAGAAATGTTGGTAGATTTATGCATGTGTTCATGTGTGCTTGTGTCATGTAAGTATGTCTATATGTATGCATTTTAGCGACAAGATCATGCTCAGATTGGCCCTTGTGATTCTCCTGTCTAAACCTCCTGGGCATGTGGATGTAGGCATGGGCTACCACAGTCAGTTGTAACTGGTGGTAGTTTTATTCACTGTCCAAATGTTTAAAATTATATGACAGGAGAGGGCTGTGCATTTTACTATTCTAGATGAATTATTTCATATGATTGAAATATATCACTGTGTGTTGGGTCTATTTAATACTGAATGTTTGTCTATAATGCACAAGGCCCTTGGTTCCCACAGAATTACCTACTGAACCGCTGAAATGTAAGCTGCGAATGTCTTTGGATTATAGGAACTGGAAAGAATGAGGAATGTTGGGGGAGGAAGAGTTAGCTAGAAACTTAACCCTTCTTGAGTTATTGAACATCTATTTTTATGTAAGGCACTACATGTATTTTGTAGAGCCTAGAGTACTGAACGAGATGAGGGTCAACACCTAGTGTAGATGGTGTTGCTTGGGAGAAAATAAGTATAACCTGGTACAGAAAGAGACACCAGACACATGGATGGTTGGGAACTATTGCTGAAGTCGGAAGAGATCCTGCATAGGGGAGTCAGGGAATTTGTGAAGGGGGAAACAGGAAGTTTCTGTCTTGTGAGGCTGTAGGAAGAATATAGTTGATGTAGAGATTTGAACAAGAAAAGAGAGAAGAATGATAAAAGATAATGCTATTCCCAACAAGAAGCAATTTGGTATTTGAGGAAGTTAATTTGGAGAAGTAGCATTTTTTCTCCCCTGTTTTCTGTTGTATCAGATGCTAGTGCAAAGGTTTTCTCTGCAGCTGCCCACTCCTTGGGTGGGGTGCCCTGGTCATCAGCTCTCTTTATTCTAGCTTTTATCATCAGTTCTTGGCTTTTGCACTCTGTAATAAGTCCACTTGTTGAACCTTATTTTTTTTTTTCAAGTCGAGTTTTAAAGTTAAAGAACAGTATGAAAATTTCCTTTGCAAGATTACATTCCCTAGAGTATATACTCTCAGGGCTAAAGATGACAAAATAGATACTATATTTTATCTCTGATGAGTAGTTTTGGTTATCCAGTGGATAACTTGGAAAATTAACTAGAACATTTTGTTTTGTTTTGTTTTTTGAAACAGAATTTCTCTGTATAGCATAGCACTCTGGCTGTCCTAGAACTAGCTCTTGTAGACTAGAATGGCCTTGAACTCATGGAGATTCTCCTGCCTCTGCCTCCCTAGTGCTGGCATTAAAGGTGTGCACCACCATCATCCAGTTTAACTAGAACATTTATGCAGTTAATGCAGATTTCTTGCTCAGGGTCAGATGTCATTAAGTATTTGTTTAAATTTTTATTGTGGTCGTGGGGAGGTGGCTTAGTGATTAAGAGCACTTTCTGCCCTTGCATAGGACCTGGATTGAGTAGCTAGTACCCACATGGCAACTCATAATCTTCTGTAAGAGGAATCTGATGCATTTGTCTGGCTTCCATAAGCACTGCATGCACATGGTGTACATATGTACATACATACATACATGCATGCATGCATGCATACATACAGGCAAATGCTGATACAAATAAAACAAAGAATAAATATTTTTTTTCCGATTTATCGATAACGATCTATTTATCGTTGTCGCCAGGCGGGATTCGAACCCGGAACCTCTGGCACTAGGGCAGAGCGTTAGGTGCTCCTAGCTGCTGAGCCACGGCTCAAGCTGATAAGAATAAATATTTTTAACAATCTTTATTATGGTGTTTTGAAACAGGTTGCTCAGTTTAGTTTGAGCTTCTAGCTGTACCAGGAGTGGGATTGTTTTAAAACAAAGATGTAACATATCAAGGAATAAAGAGACTTTGGTCTATGCCTGGTGGTTACCATGGAAACATGGTTACATAAATGTATTTACACAGTAAATTTATAGTACACCGTATTCACAATGGTTATTGATCATAAAGGGAAAAGATTTTTTTTTTTTTTTGCTGATCAGGAAAAACCTCATTACTTCATCCCACTAAATATGTACATTCAATTTAGTTTTTTTCCACTTAGGAAGAAAAAAGGCTAGAATAATCAATCATCTTTAGTGTTGATAACTAGTAATGCTAGTTAGGCACCTTAATCCTTTTGGTGTTAACTGTAAACAATAGAATCTCCTACTACAAAGTTAAGCCCCAGCAGCTCTTCATGGCTAATCAGGGAAACCTGATTGCATATAGAGGGAGAATATTGTGGACTACATGTATACCAAAATGGCTGCTATCGTCAAACAAAGTAACATCTTTTCCACAGTTTTGCTGTTTATTTGGCATGGGCAGAAACACATTCTTTTGTCAGAGGCGGTTACAGTACACTTCAATAGTTGTAGTCTCCATGTTGTGTATTAGTGCTTAAAACAAATTCAGCCGGCATGCATGTGGCTTGAGAAATTTACTTAGAATGACCACAATGAGGTTCGGCATCCATGAGGATTTTTAGTAAGTAAAGAGTGCCATGTCCACCTACATTAATTGCTTTTCTCATCGTGATGACCAGATGCCTGGTAGAAGTAACTTAAGGGAGAAGTTTATTTTGGGGTCATGGTTCAAGGGATATAGTCCTTTTGGTAAAGGAGGCATAGATTAATATTAATTTGTCCATAATATTGGGAATGTACAACTGACTGTATCACCGTAGCTTATCGGAAGCAGAAGAACTCGGGCTGGAAGCAATGGCAGGCTGGAAGTTTTGCCAGGCTGTAACGTCTCAGAGATCTGCCACCAGTGATCCATTTCACCAGCCATGCCTCCATCTCCAAAGATTCTACAGCCTCTCAAAGGAGTATCTCCAGCTGAGGACCAATTTTTCAAATGTATAAGCCTGTGAGCGATGATTCTATGTTGAAATTCCAACACTGCTGGGTCACAATTATGTGCAACCCTCTGTAATCATGCGTGCTTGCACATATTGTACGGGAGTGGGCTTTGTCTCCCATCCTGCCTGTACTTGTCATGCAAATGATAACATCTGATTAGCAGAACTCAGATCACGGTCAGAATTCTGGATGAAGCTAGGAATGTTTGTGACTTTCCAGTTGGGTGATAGAGGGCACAGTAGATGGCGGTTGTAATGACAGATGGATTTTAATCCATCACAGTCCCCTCAGTGACATCATATATACGTAATTTTCTGTGGTGCTGTGTGACGTACACTGCCCTGCACAGTTAAAGTAGTTAAATGGATAGAAGGAGTGAAATTGGCAGTAAGAGCTTGCATGGAAGAGACAAGTACTTTATAGTGGAGTCGCCTCTGTTCCAGGGCAGGAAACTTGCCTATGACAACTCATGTTTCTAGAACTTAACGGCTAAAGAGTCTCTCCTAAGACTTCCACCGGCTCTCAGAAGAAGTATCACCACTCCAAGATCAATGATTTGGCACGCACTGTTTGTGTAGGCGTTTCAGGTGGTCAGCATTAAGTAGACTTTGTAATGTGCTAGGAACACAGGCACACTGAGAAGTAACCACACAGTGAGAAATAACCTCGCAGGGGAACCCACGGATTTTTGCCCGACTGTCTGGTCATATTTTCTTTTATCACTCCTGTTCTAAAATTGTGGCCGTTTTTAGACACTGTTGCTCAGAGTTTAGAGTCATAGCAAAGATGAAATATTCCAGACATACCCAAACCCATCCACTGGGAAGTGCATCTGAATTATGTGAGGATTTTTCCATATTTAAGACAGAATACTATTTTCATTACACATTCGTCAATTGAGTGTTCAGAACCTAAAGGAGGGACATAAAAATCCAAGAGGTTTAAAAGCTGAAATTTATTTTTAAACCCAAAGAATTGCTAGGTAGGCTTTTTTGCTTTATATGACCCGTTTATTTGAATGTGTATTTTTAGACCCTTTATTTTTCGATTTCAGAATTCTCAGCGTCTTGCCGATAAATATCGCTGTCACCAGCTTTTTGGCGCTGGCAAAGACCGAGCGGAGAGCTGGTGGAAGGCCCTTTCTCACCATCTCATAGCTGAAGGATTATTGGTAGAAGTTCCCAGGCAAAACAAGTTTGTAAAGACTTGCTCCCTCACAAAAAAGGTAAACAGCACAGAGATCTACCCGTTTGTCTCAGTCCCTCCCACGGAGCATTAAGATTCTTCTTGTCTTTGATAGGGTAGAAAATGGCTTTGCGAAGCCAGTACGCAGTCTCCTCCGAGTCTCATCCTTCAAGCTAATGAAGAGATGTGTCCAAGGAAGGTTCTGCTGCCAAGGTTCTTCTTTTCTTTTTTCCTTCAGTTTTCCCCCCATTAACTTGAAATCTTCTGGTTTCACTTAAGTGAGTCAAATTCTAGTGGTTTATAGACACTGTACAGGGAAAATCAGTTGTCTCACGGAGTGTGAGTGGTAGAAGGGAGTGCGAGGGAAGGGTAGGCTATAGAACACTTTCATGGAGGATGTCAGGTATCTGACTGCAATCCGTAGGAAGCTGCTTTCAGATAAAAGAGCTTCTGTAAGGAATTTTCCTTACAGAAGAAATCGGGCTTGAGGAAATCCTACTTTCACCTTCCGTAACTGACGCTGTGCAATGTTGCGTGGTGCAAAGGGGAAAGGGACTTGGAAATGCACTTCTGTGCTTTTGTACATACTGCTGTTATATTGATGCTACGAATTACAGCCCCCCCATGGCCATATAGAATAAAAGGAAGAACAAGCAAGTTCTCTTGCCTATTGCTTAAGGCAACACGGGGTGAGGATAAGGAACTGGTGAATCACCTCCCTAGTGTTCGTGTAGGAGGTGGTATGCCTGTGCCTGCCTTTCAGTATCCGCGCAAGTGTTAGTGATCACGTGTCAGGGTGGTTTTTTTTTTTTTCTGAATCTCTTTTATCTGGGAAATCAGTGTTTTAAAAATATAGATTCTTAAAGGGTGATATAATCTCTAAGAGTAGAATGATGACTCATGAATTGTTTGATTACATTTTAACTTAGATGTTTTAATTTTACCATTTTTCAGTTCTACTCCTCTATCTTCAGAAATGAAGCAACATTCTTCTGATCTCAAGCCAATTGGATTAACTGCTGAGCAGGTTTGTTTTCAAGGTGGTTCTTAGTATTTCATTCATGGATGCAGCTCCTGGTTTAAAATCCTATATTTGCATTGCTGCTAGTTAGAACAGCACATAGAAAAAGCATAAACTACAGAGAGAAATTATGCAGCTAGAATAAAAATATGATATGACTTCTTGGGTTAATGGAGAAGTAGAAGTATTTTACAAAGTAATTTATTTTTCTTCTAATGTTTATTTTATAAATAATTTGTCTTGAGGCTTTTAATATATGATGATACTTACTGGTAATAAATAAACCTGTTTCCTAAATAATCTCACTAAAGCCCCACACCCATCCCATCTGCTAATGGACACATAAGTACTTTTTTCTTTTGCTAGTCTCTCAGTAACTACTACAGATTCTTTATGCATAGGCTGTCCTTAGCTAATTAGATCATGGTGATGGGCAAGTGGTGAATTAATTCTCCTAGTGTCCACTCCTGCTTGTTAGTGTCGACATGGAGTGGAATCCCCCTGTAACTCGGGCTTTTGTGTCTTCGGACTGTCTTTGGATCTCTCTCGTTAAACTGCCTTTAAAGTCTCCAGAGGTGGTGACTTGACAGCTTATTCCTTTGAAGACTTGCTTACTTAATTGTTATTGTGGGTTTTTTTTTTAAAAAAACTTCTTTTCTTTGTATTTAAATGCTTTTTAAAATTTCTTTTTGATGGACTTTATTTGTGGAAAAATAGTCTAATTTGGAGAGAATGTATTCATACAAAGCATCTGAGAAATCTTCTGGGAGTGACATTCCTAAAAAAAGGTACAGAGTTCCAATTTTAATATTTTATATTTGATAATATTACTGATACTACTATTTTCTTTTCTTTGCTAAAGAAAAATGACTATTAGTTGTTGGGTTGTTTTATTGCAAAAACAGGTGAAATCAGAACACAGTCTCTGTGGATCGAGAATGAGTAAAACAGACAAGTGGGAAGTTCGGGTAGTCGTTCATGCTTCTTAGGCATCTCCGTTCCCAGTGCATTTGATACACCATTTGCGAGGTGGCCACAATTATTCTCATTCTGAAGTCAAATATATCAAGGGTCAGGCCATTAACCTGTTTGTGAATATATTGCTAATGACATTACTGGCCCATATCTATATTTGCCCACCTCTAGCTTTTAAACACTCTTACTATGTATTTGGGAATACATATTCCCAACCCATTTTCAAATAAAAGTATTATAGTAATAAGACTGGAAATGTAAAAATTGTTAGAGAATAAAGCTAAAATGCCCATTGTAGTTTTAATTTGTTGTTTTCTCGTGCTGGGGAAGGAGCCCAGGACCTGCTTGTTCTAGATAAGCCCTCCATCACTGCGCTACAAACCCAGCCGTTCATACTTTTAATCATACTGTGTGACTTGCTGATATAATAGAAGTATGGGAACTGTATAGAATCTAATATCCTGTCTGAGAACCAGATAAGAGAAGTATCATGACTTATATTATATACAAAGGTCAAATGAACTGTATTTATATTCATATGAGGTTAAAGTAAACATGCTGTAAGACCCACACACTTTCTATCTTCAATCATTTATATAACACTCCTTTGGATCTGACAGAACATCTATCACAGTATTAATTTCCTTATCATAAGCAATTTCTTTTTTGTTTGACTGTTGACATGCAATTACTAAAGTTTTATTTAGGTAGTTTGAGAAGTATGTATGACAGTGTCCATCCAGTATCATGAAGCATTTCTACATTGAAGTGTTAACTGTGTTTTCACATGGCTGCTTTGTAATGCAGGCACCATTTGAGGCCCCAGGATTCAGAGGGAATTACAGTGTTGTTACCACACTCCCCCAGTGGGATGTCCAGAGAAAGGCACATAAAACTACAAAACTACAGTCCATGGGACTGGAGAGTGGACTAGTGGTTTAGAGCACTGTGGCTCTTGCGAGGACCAGGGTTCAGTTCCCAGCACCCCTATGGTGGCTGGCAACTGTTGGTAGATACAGTTGCAGGCAATCTGATGCCTTCTTCTAACCTCTGTGGGCACTAGACACACACATGGTGCACATACATACATACTCGCAGGCAAAACCTTAGTTAAATATAAAAACGTGTGTTATTACTACACAGCTCAGCAGTGGCTTAGAGATTCCTTAGTAAGTAAGAGCAGTCAACTGAAGCTGGAGAAGTAAATACAGGCCAGAATGTCTAGGTCCTGCTAAGTACTCAGGCCAATCTGAAGGCAGCTGAGAGCTAAGACATGTCTTCAGTAAGCTAGCAGTGACATATGAACACGGGCTGCAGACTGTTCTGTAAAGGGTCAGGCTTTGAGGTCAAAACTTCCTTTGCAATGGTTCTGCCTCGCAGTTGCCATCAAAGCAGTCATAGATAATTTAAAAGGCAATAAATGGGCTATGTTTTTGGAAAACATGAATTACAGACATTGGAGCTTTAAGTTTGTGTAACCTAACATGCTGTAAAATATTCTTCTCTTGATCTTTATTCTTTACCTTTAAGTCTAAGTAAAATAAATGGTTTTTTTGTAGTGATCCCTGGGGTGATAATTTTTTGATCATTTCTGTGAAGAATAGATTGTACAGAGCTCAGAATTGTGGTGAAAACACAAACAGGGAAGTTAACTTCAGTGTTTTTACAAGAGGCAATGGTACTAGAGAGGAGGAATGTGGCGGTGGGCACAGAGGAAAGAAAAACAATAGTCTCGTAAATCAGGAAATAGAGTGTTAGGACTCTGTGATTGAAAAGACAGTGAGTTAAGGAAAGGGAGATCTTGAAGGTGTTTTTTAGTACTGGATGATAATGTTGTCTTTCTTTTCAGTGGGCAGCATAAGAAATTGTTTGAAGGGATTTAGACACTTAGGAATTAAGGTTAAAAAAGAAGAGTTTAGGGATATATTGAGTTTGGGATACCTATGGAATAGTTCAGAAAATCATTTTAGAATATAGACTTAGCATACAAGAGTAAGCAGAAAGGTAACATATCTACAACTCTGTGTGTGTGTGTGTGTGTGTGTGTGTGTGTGTGTTTTTCCATGTTCCTGTGGGAGGAAAATTCACATGTGTGCATGCTCATGTTGAAGCTGGAGGACAACTTTGGGTATCATTGCTTAGGACCCATCCACTTTGTTTTTTTCAATTCTCTCTCTGGCCTGTGGCTAATCAAGTAGGCTAGGCTGTTTGTTTGGCTAGTGAGTTCCAGGGACCCACTTGTCTCTATCTCCCCAGTGCCAGGATAATAAAGTACACCACCACGCATGGCCTTCACAGTGCGTAGATTCTGAGGATCAAACTCAATCATCATGCTTACATGACCAGCATCAGCTATGCTCTCTTCCCAGCGCCTCCATTAATACGTGATAATACAGTTAAGTGTTCATTAAATAGTGCATATTAAGTCAGTTGATAAATTGAGGCTTATAACAAGCAGAACAGCCCATGCCCTCCCTCCCTCCCTAAATTTGTACTCTTCTATACTAGCAATCATTCTCAAATCTTCTAACTGATCTCTCTGGAGTTTGCAACCCCTTTTCTAAATGGCACACTTTTGAACACTAGGTTTTAATTTATCGATTATATAATAGGTGGTTGACTTTTTATTATGGTGAGTTTCTCTTTCCTCAGTTCCTTAAACACAATATTTGTCATTATTCTTTTTATAATTTTGTAATCATACAAATATTACAAATAGAATACTAAAACTGTGTTACTTTGACTGACACTGTTTTTATCTTTTTGTTTTTTCCTAGACAGGGTTCCTATGTGTAGCTCTGGCTGTCTCAGAACTTGCTCTGTAGACCAGGCTGGCCTCAAACTCACAGAGATCTGCCTGCCTCTGCCTCCTGAGTGCTGGGATTAAAGGCGTATGCCACCACTGCCTGGTGTATCTTTCTTGATATTAATAAGTGTCTCTCTTTAGTTTTTCTTTTTCTGTTTTTTTTTTCTGGGTGGTGTTGTTGCACACCTTTAATCCCATTACTCGGGAGGCAGATCTCTGTGAGCTCGAGGCCAGCCTGGTCTACACAGCAAGTTTCAGGACAGACTCCAAAGCTATAGAGAAGCCCTGTCTCAAAAAACCAAATAATAATAATAGTGCTGTTTTTTTTTTGAGGTGGCTTTAGGTTTTACTCATTTCTCTTCTCTTTAACCCCCTTTTGTCTGTCTGCTTTCTTGCAGCTTCCTTTTATCTGCTCTCATTTAGGGAAGATTGGAGTTTTGCAATCAGATTTTTATTTCTAAAAACTATTGTTCACTATCACCTCTCAGCCTCTCAGTTACAGTCACATGTAAAATTATTCCTGCTTCTTTAACAATGTGGCACTTGAAGGACGAGGTGTCTGCTCTTAACTGATGGTTTTCTGTAGTCACTTCGACCTTTTCTTTGTGTGCTTGTAATAATCATACACAACACTTTTAGATTAGGTTTTGTTTGGAATACAAATAAATGAGTTTTCTTAGGTTATTTTTGTACCTGCATCGTGTACTTCATTGTTTTTTACCTGCTCCACTTCCTCCATGCCTCCTCCCTCTACCCACTCCACTTCTTCCATACTTCCTCTCTCACCCGCTCCACTTCTTCCATACTTCCTTCCTTTCTTGCTAGACCCCTTCATCTTCCCTAGGATTCTTCCTGCTTTCCTGACAGTTGGATCCCATTGTTTACTGCCCCTCATCTTTCAGACCCTTGCCCCTGTTCTCATAGTGCCTTACTTTTGTTACACACACACACACACACACACACACACACACACACAGAGACAGAGAGAGAGAGATCTCAATCTGCATATGAGAGAAAATGTAAATAACACATTTATCACGATAAGTCTGGCTTATTTTGCTCAGCATAATCATCCCTAGTTTTATCCATTGTCCTGTGAATGTCATAATTGCATTCCTTACAGCTGAATAAAACTGCATTGTATACATGTATCTCATTTTCTTTATCCGTTCAATGTTGATAGACATCTAGTTTGATTCCATAGGCTGGCTTTTGTGAATAGTGAAGCCAAGAAAAAGGATGGACAGGTGTCTTTGTAGTATGATGATTTAGAGTTCTTTGAGTATATATCCCAAAGCTGTATCATATGATAGTTCTATTTTTTTGAGAAATATTCATACTGATATCCACAGTGGCTGCATTTATGTTCTCATAAGCAGTGAATATGGCTTTCTTTATTCCCACATCTTTGTCTGCATTGGTTGTTTGTTTCTTTGATGATGCCCATTCTGCTGGAGTGAGATGATATATCAGAACAGTTTTTTTTTCTGATGGCTGAGGATGTTGAACATTTCTTTCTAAATATTTATTTGCCATTTCTATTTTAACCCTTTGAGATCTGTCTTTTCAGTTCATTGGCTTACTTCCCTATTGATTTTTGGATTTTTGGTATTTTATTTTGAGAATTATTTATGTATTCTAGATAGTAAGTCACTGTTAAATATAATAATTGCAGGTTTCTTTTTACATTGGTAATTGCTCCCTTTGCTTTACCTCATGTGTAGTTGTGTCCTGCTCTGTGGAGTCTTTGCCTGTGTCTCTACCTCAAAGTATTTTCTTATAGCAATTTCAGAATTTTACGTCTATTAAAGGTGCCCTTTAATCCCAGTATTTGGGAGGGAGGCAGAGGCAGGCAGATCTCAGTGAGTTTGAGACCAGCCTGGTCTACAAAGTGAGTTCCAGGACAGCCAAGATTGCTGCACAGAGAAACCCTGTCTCAGAAAAAAAAAATTGTGCAGGGTCAGAAATACAGACATATTTTCATTCTTTCCATATCTAAATCTTTATTTGTATCTACCTATATCTGTTTTTTCTAGCATCCTTTGTTGTTTTTCTCTACTGTATATTTTCGAAGCCTTTATTAAAAATCAAATACCTACAGCTGTGATTTTATCTCTGCCACTCTATTTCCTTGGTCCCTGTGTCTACTTTTGTGTCAGTGCCCTCTTTGATTTTGTTTTGTTTTTTACTGTACCTGTGTAGTATAATTTGAGATAAGTTATTGTAATGTCTCCAATTTGCCTTCTGCTATTTGGAGTTATTTGTGCTGCTCTCTGAATTTTATGATTTTTCTCTTTCTATGAAGAGCATATTTTGAATTTTGATGGAGATTATGTTGAATCTTAGGTGTTTCTGTAATTTAGCTATTGTCACCATATTTTGCCATTCTGTGTATATTGCAGATGTTTCCATTTTCTAATGTCTTCAACATTTTTCTTCAAAGTTTAAAGTTGCAGAAGGCTTTTACTTCTTTGGTAGGTTTATTCCTAGCCTTTGAGCAACTGTGAGTGAGGCCCTCCTACCCCCAGCTTCTTAATTAAGTTCTTTATTTGAGGTGTAGGGAAGGTAATGGCTTTAGTGTGTTCATTTCACAACATACTTCATTGTTGAAAAAGTGTTTATCAGGTTTGAGAGTTCTCTGGTAGAATTATTAGGGTCTCTTAAGAATAGGATCGTATCATAATTTTTTTCTTTCCTATTTGTATCCCTTTGTTTCTTTCTCTTATCTAACTTAGCCTTTCAGCACTATATTGAATAAGAATGAAGAAAGTAGGAACTTTGTCTCTTTCCTGATTCTAGAGGAAATCTGTTAATTTTTCCTCATTTATTATAATGTTGACATTAGGTTTACAGTGTGTAGCCTTCATTATGTTGAGGTATGTTCCTTCTATTTGTTATTTCTTCAGGGCTTTTTTCATGATGGGCTGTTGGTGGCTTTTTCTGTATACATCAGGATGATCATGTGTCCTGAAGAGCATCCTTGTGTCTTTATATATTCTGTTTTGCATATATTGGACCATCATTGTAGCCCTGAAATGTAACCCTGGTATATGACCTTGTGTATTCTTTTTTTTAAAAAATATTTATTTATTTATTATGTATACAATATTCTTTCTGTCTCTGTATATGCCTGCAGGCCAGAAGAAGGCGCCAGACCTCATTACGGATGGTTGTGAGCCACCATGTGGTTGCTGGGAATTGAACTCAGGACCTTTGGAAGAGCAGGCAATGCTCTTAACCACTGAGCCATCTCTCCAGCCCCGACCTTGTGTATTCTTGAAATTTGTTTGCAAGTTTATTTTTGTATTTATACTCAATTCACAGACTCTCTCAGTCTCTGCCTCTCTGTCCTGTCTCTGTCTCTGTGTGTCTTTCTATCCCTGTGTGTTTCTTTCTCTCTCTTTGCCATTCTCTCTGTGTGTGTGTGCACAAACATATGTATACACATACACACACCCTTGTCTTTTATCCTACATGGTAGGGTCATGTTAGCATCATAAAATGAGTTTGGTAGTGTTATTTCTCTTTATATTGTATAAAACAAAGCTTTGATGTTTGTTTGTTTTAGATTTTGTAGAATTTAGCAGTGACTCTACCTGCTCCTGGGATTTTCTTTGATAGAAGATTGCGTTCATTATTTTCCATATTTCTGGGACAAAATACCTAACAACAGCAACTTAGGGAAGTCAGAGTTTATGTTGGGGCTCATTTTGAGGATATCCTCTATCGTGTGGGAAACTCATGGTAGTAGACCCTAGGGCAGTTGATCTGACCTGTAGTCAGATAGCAGGGGAAATGAATGTTCATATTCCGTTTCTTTCTCCCTCCCTCCCTTCCTTTCTTTATATAGTCTGGGATCCCAGTCCATTGGATGGTGCCCCCATATTCCAGTGGATCTTCCCACTCCACTTAACCTAGTCTCTAAGTGAATACCCAAAGGCTTGTCTCCCACGTAGCTCTAGATCCTGTCAAGTTCCCAGTCACCATCACAGAGGTTATTAGAGCTTCAGTTGTGCTGCCTTTTATAGCACATTTTTATTGAACCTTTTCTGTCTACACTTCTGTTAATGATGTCACTCAGAAATTTTCAAAAAAATAGGATAGTAGAATTTTGGTTTACTAAAAGTCACTATGCTAATAGCCTGTCCTTTTGAAGATTCGATGAAAACCAAGGTAAAAGTTGAAGTGGGCCAATGAGATGACCGAGGGATAAGGCGTGACATACAAGCCTGATGTCCTGAGCTTGGTTCCTGATGACCACAGAAGTGGAGAGGGAACTGGCTCCCCATGCTCTCTTCAAACCTATGTGCATGCACGGTAGTACGTGTGCACGTGTACACAATAAAGAAAATAATGCAAATAAAAGAACAGTTATAATTTTCTTAATTAATTCAATATCTCTTTGGGTTGCCTATGTTTTGTTAGGTGCAAGTCGATTTGATAAATGTCAGGTGCAATAGGATCTGATAAATGTGGGAATGAATTCTTACTTTATACTGTAATTTATGAATTCTTGGAAAAAAGAAATTTACAAACGTTTCTAGAATCCTAAATACATTTAGTTTCTTATTTTCAAGAAGTAGGAACTTAAAATCTGACATCATTTATAGAAGTCTATCTAATACAATTTCATTTTTACAGCTTTTCTTATTTGTAATTAGCCTATGAGTGAAAAGTTCTTCTCATGAGATATCTGGTTTGCCTCCTAGTACATTTCCTTTCTGATAATTTCATACATTCTCTACAGCTTTTGAAAATTCAAAACAAAATTGTATCTTTTTCATATATTTGCTTGTTTGATTTTGAAAAAAAATCTTAATAACTATTAATTCTTTGCTGTCGTTGCTTGCTAACCAGCGTCAGTGATTTCACAGCAAGAACAGACTATTTTCCCATTGATTAAAAAGCATTTTCTTCTCTGTGGATAAACAGTGCATGGTTGCAAAGGAAGACTGGTAGATGCTTCCCTTGAGCTGCTGTGAAAGAACTAAGAGACACTTTCAACTGTAGCATTATCGTGCATTATTTCATCCAAAAGGCTGAAAGTTGAGGCTGTTGCAATTGAAGCACAAATTGTCTTACTTATATTGTGAAGAATAAATGTTAGTTTTAGAAAGATTCTTATTTGATGTATGGAATAAAAAGTAAATGAGGGAAGAAGAAAAGTATATTCATTTTCTTTTAAATATTTTAGTGTTGGGACGCAATCACCAGGAAAATCTTACAGCTCCTCACAACCCATCATTTCAGCCCAAGAGCTGGACACAAGGGTAAGACTTCTCTGACATGGTGACTAACTCAGGAGTGGGTGGCCAGCAATCTAGGCTGGGCATCCGCTGGTCTCCTCTTAAGGAAGAAAGTGGTGCCTGGAATTCTAAAAGTAAAGGCAACTTCTTTCTTACCGCATTTTTAAAAGCCCCTTTGTTTCTTTGTTTCTTTCTAGACTGTATTATATGCCAAGTTGGTAGAAGCGAGACAGAAACATGCTAATAAAATGGATGTGCCTCCGGCTATTCTGGCAACAAACAAGATTCTACTAGATATGGCCAAAATGAGGTAAACTGTTTATGTCTCAATCTCTCTCATATAATATATTTCTAAAAGGTATTATTGCTAGGTAACAGTATGACCATGACTTAAGCCTGCGATGTGACTGTCACATGCCCCATGCTGCTGCCCTGATCTTAGGTGCCTTTAGTTCCTTGTCTCCATGTGAGTAAATCATATTCAATATTTATAAAACCAAATCTGTCACAACTCACCCTCTGTACCCAGTGGTCACCCGAACCCTTCTTCTTTCTATATTTCCAAGTTTTTAGTTATACTGTGATGTTCCTAATGCCATAGCCTTTCCTTGTATTCTGCTATCCAGGCCTTCCCAGACTTGCTTTACCACCGAAGCCCCTCTCCTGACCACTCCCTCACATCTGATATGCTAATAACAAATTAATTACATGATCTTGACTTCCTGGGCTTCGAATTCAAGTCCTTCTATTTGTTGACTTAAAACTGCTTTTTCATTTCAGTACAGAATCTGGAATGGTTTCTGTGACCTGAATTGCTTACTGTTTCTAGGCAGTGTCCCCTTCCTTTCCCTTCATGTGTGTTGTTTCTACCTCACAGTTCTTCAAGGTCTGGCTGAATTGTTGTTTCCTCCATGGTGTCTCCCATTGTGTTAATCAGCCAATTCCTCTCCCTTGAATTATCAGGGCCTTTCAGGTGACTGTTAAAGGTACTTCTATGGTGAAGGCTGCTTCATTTACTTTTCTGTATAATTAGTTGTAAACATATATCACACATCAGAACTTAAACTCTGTGACTAAGATTACCAATTTCCTACCTCATTGTGACTTTGATATCACCTAGCAAGAAACACAAGGGGTTCAGCTAGTTCTAAATAAGTTAGAACTTATTTCCAAAGTATTGTCTATCGGTTCCTTTAAAAAATTTGTTTCTGTGGCTGGAGAAATGGCTCAGAAGTTAAGAGCACTGGCTGTTCTTCCAGAGGTCCTGAGTTCAGTTTTCAGCAACCACATGGTAGCTCACAACCATCTATAATGAGATCTGGTGCCCTCTTCTGGTGTGCAGGCATATGTGCAGGCAGAACATTGTATACATAATAAATAAATAAATAAGATTGTTTCTGTTCTTAAATTTCACTTAATAGGAATAACTTTAATGCAGGATGTTCTAATGATAACACACAGTAACTCACATGTTAGTATTTTGTTAAGTAAATAAATACAGATTCTAAGATGATTCTTTACTCTGCAGAGGTGGTACTTATGGGGCAAGAATAATCATTGGTGGATTTTAGGAAGGAGACATCATGTAGTCTTTGATATACTGGACATAGCTGAAAAAAATGATCTCTATGATTCTAAGGGTATTGTTTAGGTTTAAAGGTACAGCATAGAGATTATAGAATAATAAGGACATTTAGTATGTAAATGTTCTAATTAGCAGCATGGACTTAAAGCAGACCTGTAACTCAAGAAACAAAGACTCAAGCGCATTGAGTTAAAGGCCTGGTGAGCCAGTTTGCTGTTACCAGAGACATTTCACAGGGAAGAAATATGAATGAGACTTTCTTCTGAGTTTCTTAGCCTTTCTTACTGTCCCCATTCAGAGCCTCATGGTTTTCATTTCTGAGAGTAATATGGTAACCAAGTGGAAACTGGGTTTTAGCTTATTTGTTTCTAATAATGGCTTGTTCACTACTTAATACCTGCACTGAGTTTTTGTGATGCTAGAAGTGAAGTGGTGCTTTCATTTGTTGATTGTTTATATAGCAGATCTATAGGTGAAGAAAGGGGTTATGTGGCATGACCATCTGTAGAAAGCTCTGGTTTTGATTGCAGAAATGTATACAGTTATCGAGTACTGTGTGAGACTGAGCATCAGCTGTATTCTTGGAGTGATTCTGTCTCAGTGACTTCTTCACAGTTCTTCCTTCCTCTTTTGTAAACAACAGACCAACTACTGTTGAAAATGTGAAACAGATCGATGGGGTCTCCGAAGGCAAAGCTGCTCTCTTGGCCCCTCTGTTGGAAGTCATCAAACATTTCTGTCAAGTGAACAGTGTTCAGGTAAAACCCTCGAGTTACAGCAGCTTTTAGAGCAAACACTTTTGACCATGTCAGAAGCAACACTTTCTCCTTTATGTGCGTTTCTACCTGGACACGTAGAAAGTGAGCTCAGGCTGTTTTATGTCAGTGGTTATAGTAACATGTTCTTCTGGATAGTTCATGAGAAACTATATCTAAGAGGGTTTTTAAAATATATCTTTTAAACATTTTATTATTTTTAATTGTGTGTGTGTGTGTGAGGATCCATCTGATTTGGTGCTCGAAATAAAACTCAAGTCCTCTAAAGAACAGCGCATGCTCTTACCCACCAAGCCATCTGTCCAGCCCTCTGTCTAAGGTTTCATATGGAACTTAAAGGCCAGAGCTCTAGTTGGGATGTATGTTTTACAACTAATTATTTAATGTTTGAGCATAAGTGCATGTATATGGATATACATAAATATATACATATATAGTTATATGTTGGAGGGAGACCACTCGTTCATCCTGGCTGCCTGGCTAGCTTAGACCCAAAATAATCACACAGAAATCATATTATTTAAATCACTGCTTGGCCCATTAGTTCTAGCTTCTTATTAGGTAACTCTTACATATTAATTTAACCCATTTCTATTAATCTGTGTATCACCACGTGTGTGTGGCTTACCAGGTAAAGTTCCCAGCATCTATCTCTGACGGCTCCATGGCTGCTCTCCAACTCTGCCTTCCTCCTTCCATGCTATAGGTCAAGCCAGTTTTCTTTATTCATTAACCAATAAAATCAATACATAGGCAGAAGGACCTCCCACACCAGTTATATACATATACCAGTATAGTGAGGGTATCTTTTCCTATGATGCGTGTGTGTCTGCCCATTGTGTGATTATAGCATGCAAACTTGTATATTCATTCTGTTCAGTGTTCATTTCCAGAGGATTAGGGAATTAATTTAGAGATATTAATTAGAACATTATATAGCTCTTACATATTCTTTCTTATGAGCCAAAGAGGAAATGAGAAGGTTTGTTGCATGCTTTTTAGCTTATTTAACCTTTTAAATCGACATGTAAAAAGTTCAACACCTTTTTGCATTACCCATGGAAACTTCGTTATTTAGAGATTTTGTGTTGTGTTCCTGTAATGCCTCACAGACAAATGTTGATCATTATGATGACTGATGGTATTATTACATCTGTCATGCTATTGTTATTATTTGTGCTGCATCTGAAATCCTGTAGACAGACCTCTTTTCGACTACAAAACCTCAAGAGGACCAGAAGAAAAGTCAGGAAGTGAAAAATGGAGAAAGCTCACTCTCCCAGTCTGTGGCTGTTACGTACGCTTTATTCCAGGAGAATAAAATGTCCTTGGTAAGTGTGCCTTCAGTGAGTTTACACTTGTGTTTGCTCAGCCGTTTAGTATTGAAGCTGGGACTTGGGGTTTGCTACTTCTTGGCATCCAATGAGTCTCATCTTTGATTTTCTGTCTCTGTCAGGTAACAGCATCTAGTCTTGTGTGACCACGGTTATTTTAACAGAGACTGTCTCACAGTTAGGGAGAACACAGCAGTAGCTCAGAGCAAGTGCTGCAGAAGCATTTATAACCAGTTTAAAACTATCAGTGTATATATTATAAGAAACATGAAACTAAAATATGACCAAATCATACCCAATATAGATACATCATTCTTTATATCATTAACTGTGAAATATGAGAAGTTTTGTATTGTGAATGTCTGTAGGCTTCAGTCTCTTGCGCCTTTACTTACCACCATGTGGGAGCCCCTGGGCTCTATCCAAGCACTGCCAGAGAAAATAAATCCTCTAAGTTAGACAGAAACAAAGCACAAAGCTGTGAAAGCGTGATGTGCACACTGTTTTTGAAAGATATTCAGAGATCCGAAAATAACTTTCTAAGAAGTTGTTTTCCATTCTGTGTCTTCCAGCATGCATTACTCCATTTTTTCCTCCACAACTATGTTGGCCACTCTTTTTACAATCTTATTACTGTGAAAAATGATCATAGTTAATATTTCTTCCTTGTTCTAACATAGTCTTTATGGCTCTTGAGTTTTTATTCTGTAAGATGGAGAGTATGCCACTAGAACAGGGCAGTATGAGACCCCTGCCCTGCATCCTTGACCTCTCTGATATTTAACTGATTTGCAGCAGCTCATGTGGGTCAGGGCCTGCTTTTCCTGTCTGCCATGCATCAGGACACACTTTATTTATCTTATGGTCGGATAGAAAGAAGGATGCACAGGCCTTGACGTAGAATATCAAGGTAGTCAAGTTCCTCACTTAAAATTAGAAAAACCACTAGCCAAGAAACCAAGATTCCATTAGCTACTTTTTAAATAAAATACATGGTTCATAGGAATTTAAGTTGAATCTTACATAAATGTTATTGTGTACTTGTTGAATATACTGTATATGTATGATTTGACCATGAATATACAGTAACTGAATATAGTTGCCAAGAAAGTTTGGAATGGGCCCCAGATTTTGTGAATAAAGTATATTCTGGTACTCAGTAATAATATATAAAATATATTACATTTTATGATTAATTATGTGATGAATGAAATATCTTTTATTTATGTCTTATGGTATTATGAAGTGTTTGATTTTGAAAAATGATTGTTGATTATCTATACCTCCCTGGAGTCTTAAGAGGGTCTTGCTAGTTAACCACAAAATTAAATGCATCTGAGGACTAATTAGTGATGAGCAATAATACAATTAGTTGGAGGTAATTTGATGCCTAGTATCAAATAACCCCGATATTATACACACATGGAACATACTTTTTAATGGAGATAGTGGAAATTTAATGAAAGCAATTCAACACCTACTTGTGAAGGATGAAAATAGTGCCCTAGATGGTTTGCTCTGTGAATGAATAAACATTCACACATACAGTCTAAATACAGACTTTGTAAATGTAGTGAAAGAAATATCATGACTGTTAGCATAATTGAGTACCAATGCTTTTTGTTTAAAGAAACATTTTTAGCTAATACAAATTTTAAGTGTATTTGGAACCACATATGTTTCAAAATCTTTATAGAATCATTTTCCAAAATTGATCATTATTATCTTAAGTTTAGTAGTATGATAAGGGTGAACAAGCATTCTTATTAAATTATAGCTATTGCTTTATGAACAGAGCCTATTTAAAACACTGAAGTCTTCTCAGTACCCTTCTAAAGAGAGTTTCTGCAGTCTTGCACCATCGCTGAGCACTGAGGGGTTGTCTTCTTGGAAATTCATGTAGCCAAAGCACCTTGTCCAATCTCTAGAGCATTACAGTACAGCTTTCTATGTTTTCAAAGGACTGAAACAGTTATCAAACTTATCATAAAGTGGCCGATGGCCAGCACCATCAGCTTTGTGAATACAGCGGGAAGGTGGGGGATTGAATTTTTGGCTAAAGTTGGTTGATTTTGTTTTAATCGGTATACAGAGTAGAATCTGTGGTGATCTATGTATAGTAGTTTTAAAGAAATACTTAAAATGAAAATTTTGTCCACTGCTTATTTCTCGGTGAATAGTTGCTGCCTGAAGATAGTTTCTTTCCGTGAGATGCGGAAGAAGTTCTAACTCACTGGTTCTTTTGCTATTTCCCCGCAGCACAGCATAGCCGAGAATAGGCTTCTGCCTCTCACAGCAATTGGCATGCACTTAGCCCAGGCAGCGAAAGCTGGCTATCCCCTGGATATGGAGCGAGCTGGCCTGACCCCAGAGGTTCAGAAGATTATTACTGATGTTATCCGAAACCCTCCCATCAACTCAGGTGATGAGCGCAGCCCTTTCTGCAGCCTAATGACCCAAGTCAACTCAGAGGAAGTAAACAAGTGATTTCTCAGAGTTTCTTACTAACAGCCCTCACCCTTTGCTGTGGTGAAACTTTACTTTGGTAGCTTTTTTATTTTAGGAAAAAAAGAATTATTCCTCAACAGGAAGTATACTGCAAATTTCTTTTCAGATTATAATCTTCCCATCATGTCCAAATCAGGCATGTTTTTACTACATTTTCCTTGTGTTCCTTTCCAGCAGCTGAGCGACTCTCATTTTCCCAAATGTCTGCCATTGGTTTCTCTCTGTAACCAGCCGTCAGTGGCATCAGTCCCTGACACAAGCTCTGTGGAGTCTTGGCCACACTTGATAGGCAGCTTGCCAGTTAAGAGTGCTGCTCTTCCAGAAGATGGAGGTTTGATTCTAGCACCCACATGGTGATCCACAACCACATGTAACTCCAGTTCCGGAGGATCTGAACCCCCTTCTGACCTCTGTTGGGACCAGGCACACATATGTTGCATAGACATACATGCAGGCAAAGCATCCATATCAAGTAAAAAAGCATTTGTTCTAGTCCCGCTGAGGAACCTCAGCTGTACCACGGAGCTCAGTCCCCTACTTGCCTTGCAGAGATATTTAAGAAGTGATGCATTTTTATTACAGAAGTAAAGTTAAGGCACATTAGAGAATTTTCCTCTTAAATTCACGAATATATGGTCAGAATGTTAATACATCTGATTTCTAGATTTTATGTCTGTTAGACTAGAGTAGTGGTCATCCTAGAAACAAGCAAACAAAACTTACCTGCAAAGCTGATAAATTCTTACTTTTTATTCCTTGAAATTCTTTCTCATGTGGAGACAACTCGAGTTGTGTCCCTCACCCCAAGGATTTGTAAAGTGATAAAGCAACAGAATTGCTTAGTGAGAGTCTTTCTCAAATATAGTCTAGCTATAATTTGATTTTCTGTACATATCTGTGTATAGAGAAAGCACGTCTAGACATGTAAGTCTAATACTTGTTAATGAATTGCTATTTTTGGAACTTGGTCAATATAGATCTGCTAAGGTTAAATTTCAGTTTGTAAATTTTAAGACCCAAGGGCCAGATATAGACTTTGTGGTAAAATGTCTAAGGTAACTCAGTTGTGAGTCATCCTAAGAGAAAGTAATGACTTCCTGACACTGGTAGCCAGTCTGTTAGACATGAAGGCAGAGGGAGGAGACCAGCGTTTGCCATGCAGGATTACAGTAAGGTGATATCAATCCTGTCCACTGCAAAATGACACATTGTTTTCGGGAAAGCTAAGGACTGGGATTTCTGCTAGAAATACATTGTCTCTTGGGACTCAGGCACATTTTGATAACATGTTTGGGCAGTGTTATGTAGCTTTTTTTTTTTTTTTTTTTTTTTTTTTTTACAAAAAATAAAATATTGGCAATCATGTTTGCTGCTGATTGGCTGCCTTCCCGAAACCATGGACTGACGGATGGTGTTAGCCTAGACAGGTAGATGCAAAGGCTTTGGCAGTGACACACTAGTGAGTCAGTCTTACCTCTGACAGTTCATGGTCGTGACCCAAACCTCAGGACTCAGTTTTTTCATGTATGAAACAGAAAAGAATACTATTTTTATCTTTTACAGAAGTGTGAGAAATACATGGGCTACCAGACAGAGAGCCTTGAGGCATGGTAAATAGTGAATCGTGGCATTAGTGAAGGATGGTGGTGATCGAAGTAAATGATAATATCTAAGAACATTCTAAAAATGTCCTTTAAGTCTCATTACTTTTATATTTCATCTTTTTGATAGTTAATTAAGAATCTATGAAGTTGGAGCGCGAGAGATGACTGTGGATAAGAGCACTTGCTGCGTTTGCCGAGGACCCAGGTTGGGTTCTCAGCATCCACATGGTGATCTCAAATGTCTGTAACTCCAGTTCCAGGGGATATGATGCCCTGCTCTGACCTATGCAGGCATTGTGCACACACATAGTGCAATACATACATTCAGGCAAAGCAGTCATACACATAAAATACAAATAGATCTTGAAAAATATATATGAAGTTAATAAGTAAGTGTATATAAAGGAAGATTTCAAAAATCACATAATCACTCTTCAGTATTGATTGTCTCTACAGGGATATAAAAGTCTGTAGATGTCCAAGACTCTTCTATAGTAACATTCAACATGCATGTAACACGTATTCTGTATACTTTAAATCACATTATATTATATATAATATGTAGCTATTGCACTATTAAATGTCTTGTCAGTTGCAATGTATTGTTTGAGAAATAGTAAGGAGAATGTGTGTGCATGTTTAGTACAGTTGCTGGTTTTTGTTTGTTTTGAGACAAGGTCTTGCTGTGTAATCTAGGCTGACCTTGAACTCACATCCTCCTGACTAAGTCTTCTGAGGGCTGGGACTGTAGGCATGTATCACCATACCCAGTCCGTGGTTGGTGAAACCAGGATATGGAACCTGTGACTTTTTAAAAGAGCCAATAGGTAACAATGATAAATTGTATTTTATAGAAGCGTGTGAGTTTGAGAATTCTACAAACTATAGTGGTCTTTTGCATATTTATATACTAAATAATTGAGCAATATTCTTGAATAACAACAACAGGGCTGTTCTAACCTCAACTCATTGCTGTGTATCTAAGAAACTGTCTGATTTGGCGGTGGTAAAGAGTTAAGTTGCTGGTAAGTTATGTGATTATAAAGTTATAGAACTTTTGACTAAGAAGCAAGAGTAGAAATCTTTTTCTCTTTTGCACTCCCAAGCGGTTTTGCGGCCTGTTGGGGACTTAGGGAGTTGCAAAAGTAGTTTTAGTGTCATGTATAGGATTGATGATTCGCCAAGTTTTAATTTTTACTATGCCATTTTAAGTCATACTACCAAATAACTTAAAATTAATTCAAAAGTTATCAAAATAAAATGTAACTTGCAATTTTTATTAAGATTCAGGTTTATTAAGTCTCCTGTTTGACTAAAGTGAATTAATTTTATTTCCTTTATATATTTTCTAATGTCTTTAAATATTGTCTGCCATAACTAGTGTCCTCTATAGTCTGAGCTTAGTAATATCAATTTCTGGTGTTAGATAATTAATATTTAAATCAATTTTTATCTTTGAGAATTTCATATACAAATACTGTATTTGCATCACTTCCACTCCCCCCCCCCCGTGCAATTCATTGCCATTTCCTCCATCCCATCTCAAATTCAGGACCTCTTCTTTCATTATTGTTGTTCATGTGCACACATGCACACTCGCGAGCGCATCACACACACACACACACACACACACACCATAGACACAGAATCTACTGAGTTCATTTAATATTCTCAGTGTGCATATGTGTAAGGAGAGCCAACTTGATAACTTTTTAAACGAATTCATTATTTTTTTTGCTTTTCTTAAAAGTCTTTATTATTAAAATGATGTGTAAATTTCTGTTAAAAAGATAAAAATGTAAATGGCATGCTCCATATGAGAAGTTTTGCTTTTTTTTAATAGAATAAAATTTTGTTTAGATAGTGTGTTTGACTTAGAAAAATTCATTATTTTAATGAACAAGCTTGTTTGAAATTTAAATTGTGCACAATCCTAAACTGATTTTTTTCTGTATTTTTATAATATAATATAATATTAACTCAAAAACAGAGTAACTGTGAATTGAAATATTATTTTTGTGCACTCTTGTTTCCCATCTAGATTTTCATTCTGTAACTTTGTGTTTTTATAATTCTGTGATTTTTGTTAATTTGTCTATATGTCTATAATTTTAAACTTCTTTTTTTTTACACTGAGTATTTTAACTATACTTATAAATTAAGTCAGTTATTTAATGAGGTACCTAGATAATACTCAGAATAATCTCTCCCATTCTTTATGTGCATGGAACTGGAAAATTAAGGGTAGCTTCTAAGGGACCTTCCACTAAGGGGTAACATGATCTCTTTTAAAGCACTGAAGGAGCACAGCTCGTGCTGTGAAGTGGAAGTCGGTAGATTCGAAACTGCAAGTGACAAGCCGAAGTGCAGGCTGACTTCAGGAAAGTCATATCTTAAAGATAGAGCATGCACAAGTGTGTGACATAGCACTGATGTCTAGATCCATACAGACCCTCTACATAATATCACTGTTGGTGGTTAACCTAGAAGCAAATGTTTGTGTACTATAATCTTTTTAAACATTTTTTAATTTTAGAAGTTAATTTTATTCAAAAATGAAGTAAGTTTATTTTAAAATAATCTTAGTATAACATTATAGTTCAATAGCTTTATGATTTTCTAAAAAATAGTTTGAATACTCTACTTCCACCATAAAATTAAGGATGTGTATTTTCATTATCTAATGTTAATAACTCACAGAAGAAAATGAATATAATATAGTATTGTTGTATTAATTGATTGAAATGTGGGAAAATTCAGTGATTTCTCCAGAACAGCATTACCCAATAGAAATATAATGCTAACTACAAGGACAGCTTAATTTTCCAATATCTACATTAAAAACAGAATGGATACAATTATTTTTCATAACAGTTTAGTCTGTCCTGTATACTAAAATATAATTTCAATGTTCAATTAATCTAAAGTTCTTAGCAAGCTTTTTTACAGTTTTTTCTCTACTAAGCCTTTTCAGGCATGCAATTATATTTATAACATGCCTTCTGATGCTAACGTTTAATTAGAAATACTTAGCCAGTGTGCTGGTTCATGTGTACAATCCCAGAGCCCAAGAAATGGAACTAAAGAGCATTGGTAGCTCAAGGTCTTTAATATCTACACAGTGAGTTCATGGCCAGCCTGAGCTAGATGAGAAAATAGCAGCATCAAAAAAAAAAAAAAAAAAAAAAAGTGATCAAACCACAGTGTATCTAACCTGCGAACCAGCAACCCCACCTCCAGCAGCCCAGAGATATGGAAAAAATACATGTACTATGATGTTCATCAGAACATAGTTTTAAAGAAAAATTGAAGACGGGGTGCTCACAGTCGAGCCAGCTACATGCAGAGAGCAGAGTGCTCACCCGCGGCAGTAGAGCTGGTGGGTTTCGTGATCATTAGAATGGTGCATTGACCCCAGGAATACGATTGTAATTGGGTTCATAGGATAAACTCATTAATCTCAGTACATATTTAGTGCATAGTCCTTTCTACGACTATGCCTAACACAAGTCTTACATTCTAAACCTGTAATTTATATAAGTAGCCAACCTCACTACTTTTTGTTAGGTGTATATAATTTTTATCTGTGCCTTAAGAAAAAATTGCCATTTTGGATGAGTCCTTGAGTAGCAAGTCACAGTCTTTGGGAGAAAAGAAAAAAAAAAAAAAACTTGAAAATATCAATATTTTAAATTCATGTTTTCAAGGTATCATTAAAAAATATTTGGCTTCTGATCACAAAGTTGAATTAAGTGTCAGGAATGCTTGATGTATTTTATAAAGTGGATGAATACATAGGTTCTAGGTTGCTTAATTCACTGGTGGTTGACAGTGACGATGACTATGGCGTGGAAAGGAAAGGGTGCTCCAGCGAGAGTCCTCCGTCATCTGTAGTCGGCCCTCCATGGTGCACACATGTGAATGACTGATACAACACGCGTTAATCGTGTTGCCACAACACATGCAAGCTCCTTGAAGCAAAATCCTGTGTCAGGGCTCTGTCACGGGGTGTTCTGTTCTGTATATATAGCAGTGTTGACCTTGAGCACTGCACATCTCCAATTCTTCATTAAAGCAATGTGGTGAACATAGTCTCCTGGGAAATTCACCTAGGATAAGCATTTTATGTAAATGGTGTGGTTTGTTATGCTATATATTGTTGATGTAATTATCCTAGGATATTATTTACAAGTGTCAATTACTTATATTTTAAGAATGTTTTGTTTTGTTTTTTGAGACAGGGTTTCTCTCTGTAACAGCCTTGGTTGTCCTGGAACTCACCCTGTAGACCAGGCTGGCCTTAAATTCACATAGATCCACCTGCCTCTGCCTCCTGAGTGCTGGAATTAAAGATGTGCGCCACCACGCCCGGCAAGAGTAATTTTTAAAAGAACTAATTTATTGTTTGTGTGTGTGTGCCCATGTGCATGTCTCTGCAGAGAGTATCAGATTCCCTGCAGCTAGAGCTACAGGTGGTTGTTAACTCTGGATGTGAGTGCTGGAAAGCGAACTTGGGTCCTCTGTCAGAGGGTGTGCTCTTGCCTGCTGAGTATCTCTCCAGGCCCAAGAATACATTTTTAAGGGAAATAAATTTGTAATCAACATTTGGAAATTGAAGCACAGTTTCCTTTAACGAAGGTCTGCGCGTGGTTGTTGTTACTCTCAGGGAGCCTACGAAAGACTGCTTACAGAATCCTTAATATTGACCTGTCCTTGAGCTAAGTTTGGATGGAGTCATGAGGAGGATCCAGAAGGTTACCCCATTTTCCTTAACGCTGTTACCATGTGAAAGACAGAAATTTTCTTGCGCAATATTCTTCCCTCCCATATAGTGTTTCATCATTTTCACCTGTAGTTTTCTAAACATTCTGCTTAACTTTTGTTGGTTTGGTTTTCTTATCTTTTCCAGATATGTATAAAGTTAAACTCATTAGAATGTTAGTTCCTGAGAACATTGACACGTACCTTATCCACATGGTGATTGAGATCCTTGAGAGTGCTGACAGCGGAAGCCAGCCTTCCTGTGACCCCAGCAGGAAGAGGTGTTTGCCCAGCTCTGAAGAGAGCAGTGTGAGCGTTAAGAAAAGCAAGGACGTGGTCACTGACGCCAAGGTATTTATTACACATTTACATGTTTACAAAGTGTCACCTTGTTCACCTTGCATGCTCAGTGGATACATTTTGATCTGTTGTAATATATAAATCTGTGTGTGCTATTCCCTTTGCTTTTCAAAATACGATGTGAGAAAAGCTGTTTTTAAAAGATAGTAAAGCAAGTATAATTTATTGTTCAGAATCACAGCTTAAATTTTACCTGTATTGTCTTTGTGATCTGGAGACAATAAACCTCATTCCAGAGATGTAGTTAATGGAGTTAGCTTTGTGTAGCATGGCTTCGTATGTGGTTTATGGACGTGAAGACAAACTTGACTATAAATGCTTCCCGCTGGCTGAGCTGCCATCCGTGTACTCTGGTGTGAAGATTGTACTCTGCATGTTGATAGTTACGGTCATGAGCATAACACGGGGGTCTTTTGCATAGTTAGAAAAAGTCCACATTCACTGTTATTTTAGATGATATTAAAAAATGATGTCTGTGCTATATGGCAGATGGTACCAGAGAAGAATCATTCTCTGGGGTGACTATATGCAGCGCACAACGCCTGCTGCGCTCTGTGTGCTACCATACAGTTCCCGAGCTCTGGGCAAGGGGCTGGAGGTTGAAATACACAAACACACACAGACAGAGAGACAGAGACACAGACCTCTAGTCACTGGTAAGAAGCCCTTTATTCAATAGCACCATGGAGGCTTATATACCCAACAGTCAGGTGGGCCAACAGGTGAAAACCTTATCCTCTGATCCTCAAGGCCAAGGCAACACGTGCTCGTGAAGCAGAGCTGGTAAACAACTTTGACACAGCTTTCAGTAACTCAGATCAGAAGGAAAGTAAAGCTCTCTAGCAGGGAAGAGCAGCTGGAGGCCAGGACTCCAAATGGTCCCAACAACTATACATTTGCAGGTGTGATGTAGTGATAGTAATTGCTGAGCTTTTAATAACTCACTAAGTGTTTCAGTTCTCCATGGCAAGCTTGCAGTGGTGGCTTGTAGTTAAAATTGAGATAGAAACGAGACTCCACGCTTTAGCACTGCGGTAATCTTTGTAGGGTTTCCAGCACTGGGCTCTCACTCTTCTCAATAGTGTCAAAATAAAGGGAGCTGATACTTTAAAAAAAATTACACTGGTCTTTTAAAATTCTTTACTTTAGTTAGCATTGTGTATTATCTTGTTTTCTTAATTATAAGATGTTAATATCTTAATATTCAATATGAAATTTCAGTATACAATTTCTTTTCCTAATTTTTTCCTTTAACTGTGAATATTTTGAAACCTTTTAAAGACAGAAAGCAGAATAAACTATAGCAAGTAATTGATAAAGCATATAAAGTTATCATTCTTAAAATGGTGTAAGTTATACACTATGCACATTTAACTTAAACAAAGCTGCCGTATTACAGAAGCCTTCAAATACTTCCAGTAAGTAAATTAACTTGGCTAAATTCTGAGTAGTGTTCTTATTAGCATGATTTCTGCCTTAAGACTAAGACTCAGCTTCGTGCTCATATTTGTACCATTGTAGGCTTGTAGAGCACTCCCTACTTCAAGTAGTAATTTTTGTTTGATTTATCATGTGTGGGTGGTGTGGCACAAAACATTCCTTTTATGTTATTAAATGTTTTTTTAAGGGACTTTTAACCAGGTCCTAAGGATTTTGGTAGATGAGACACTAAAATCATATGCAAAGCAGTATGCATGTGTGTACTTGTTCTTTTTCTGAGAAGGAGATCTACAGTCGTCAGGAAATTCTTAAATTATTCTATGAAGCAAAGACTTTATTCAGTGAGTGTTTTTGAGTGCTTGCTGCTTCTTGGCCACTGCAAGGAGCTGAACAATTACTGAGTCAGTCTCCTGGCCTCCTGCCACCACGGATGTCAGTACCTGTTTTCTTTTTCATGTGCTAAATAAACTTTCTGTGTGCACATGTATATACATCCTCCTCGGGGCATCACAGTCATCATCCTTTAGAGTTTTTGTTTTTATTGTTTTCTGTAGAAGCTCTTGGACTTGGGACCTTGTGCATGCCAGATGAGTGTTTAACACTGAATCCTTTAAATTCGCCACTTTGCTCAACCCAAAATAACTGTGTCGTGCTGTGTAGATCAGAAATAATGTTCAGTTTTTACATGGCAAATGAGTGCCTGAACTTGAGTATCTTGAAAGTCAATACTGAAGCCAGTGGGATGGTCAGTGGGCAAAGGCTTTCGAGGCCGGCGGTTGAGTTTGATTCCTAGAACCCGTATGAAAATGGCAGATCCAGTGGCATGCATTTGTGATCGCGGTATGCCTATGGCCATAGGGAGGTGGAGACAAGGAAAATGCCTGAAGCTTGTAGGCTAGCTAGCGTGGAGTCCACAATATGGCAGAAACAATAAGAGAGGCTGTTCTGCAACATTCTAGAAAGATCAGAAGGGAGCCTTGAATGATGCCTCTGACTTCCACATGGCCATTGTAGTCGATGTAGCATGTACACGTAGACACATACACACACTAATAATAATAATAATAACAAATCATCTTTAAAGTGGATGATATTGGGATTATAAGTAAATGCTTAAGGGAATGATAGATTTTTCTCTTTTATTTATTTATTAGATTTTTCAACCCCAAAAGGATTCTCTAGATGTTTCTATTTCACTTTGCTTGGTTGAGGAGAGTTGTTCAGGATGTCCGAGTTGTTTTTTACAGCTCTTATGCTTTTTTTCAGTTGTATGAATATTTCTTTGTGTTTCTGTTCTCTGTAGATGTCATCTGAAACGTCAAAAAGAAAATTACCTGAGTGGTTTGCCAAAGGAAATGTGTCCTCAGCTGATACTGGCAGCTCATCAATGGCCAAGACCAAAAAGAAAGGTCTTTTTAGTTAGGAGACAGCTGCAGACCAACTTGTGTGTCCTGCTGTCCTTGTTCCTGTAAAGAATGCAAAGAAATATTTTAACCTTAAAATTTCTTAAGGGTCAAAGTAAAACTCACTTAAGTATTGAGCACTGAGTCTTTAATCTCCCATCCACAGTTGAGGTGAGGCATCTGAATCGTCAAAGACCCCGAGTACAAGCTGGAGCCTCGATGTTGGTTCCCTTCAGAACCCTAGGTCTCATGTGCAGTCTCTCTCCTCCCCTGGTGATGGACGAGGGGAATGTAGGCTGTGTCTCTGACCTAGAGAGCGGGCTAGTAGTTGTATACTGACTGAGAGGAAGCAGTCTTGAGTTGCCAGATGGTGTCCTGTGAATGTACGCCAGCAGGCTTGTTTTACAGATTGTCTTTACTTTCTGTGTGCACTGCCAGATGATGCCAGTGCACCACACATTGGCTTCTGTTTAAATGGAGTGGGGAGTGTTGGAAGGGCTCCAGTTACAAAGGCAACTAAATGCTATGCATCTTCCACACAATGTGTATTATTTTTCAAGTAAAGCAATGTCTTCCATACTGAATATTAAATATATTTAATTTTCATTTATTTATTTACGATGAGTACCTTCAATGTTTGAAGATGCCAAAAATGAATATGTCTTATGTTTCACAAAGAACTTAAAAATTTAAAACTCAGCTCTGTTCTGTGTAAACTTTTGTTATTTAACTTTAAGCAGTTTACCATATGGCTTATTTCTTTTTAACCTTTGATTAATTTTTTGTAAATAGAAATGGACTGTTATTAATACAGAAGAAATACATGCTTGAATTCAGAGTAGCTGGGGGGGGAAGCCACCCAGGGTTCCACTGGGAGATAATCAAAGCCGCTTTTTGTAACCTGCCAGAATTTTATATGTGTATTTTCTTAACTTGTTACACCTATAATATGTGGATGAATTTTATCATAAAACATTCAGATTATACTTAAACATAAAATCCCCATGTTCTCATTTTCTGCTTCCTATTACAGACAGTAGCTCCCATTAAGTTTGCCATGGACATTCTCTAGATACTTCTATATTTCTGTGCCTTAATGTGCTTCTACAACATATGAGTTGGTGTTCTCTATGACCTCAAGCTTCATGCTGGATATAGTGGCCATCTGTAGGAAAATACCTGCTTAATTATTTGAATTATGAGTTGAATTGGACAGTTTTTTAATGGAACTGAAAAACAAAATTTGCTGTCAAAAATTTTAGACCTGATTATTTAGCAGATTTTTCCTCAAGACTGAATGAAGTTAGCCTATTCCTTTAAAGAAAATTACTTACTAACATTTATTCTCAGTGATAAAACTGAAATCTCTAGTAGAACTTAGAATATTGGTGAACTCAAGCCCTTCACTGGGAACCTGGGCAGCTTTCCTTGACATGAAGACTTTTCTAATGAGATGGATAAAATCAACACTTGATTTTTTTTGATGCTATCTAAAGTTTTTTTTTTTTAAATCTAGAACATCTAAGTAATCTAAGAAATCAGTGTTACATGGATGACTGAGACATGATGTAATATAGAGATACATTGTTTAACAGACCTGATGGAGGCAGAAAAGGGACCAGTAAATCTCAGTGTAACCAAGAATGAAAAGTGATGGCTGTAGTTTCCTATTACACGGCAGGAATAATCATTAAAACTCTGCAGTTGGTATAGCTGCAAAGAAGATTCTCTACTGTTATTTAAAAAGCTATGAAAATATCCAGTCTTTTCCAACTGCATATTTGTATGAACTTGGGTTTTCCTCACATACCTCAGGCAAAGTAGAGTTTCCAAACATACCGAATGTAGAAGGCCAGGACCCCAGCCTCTTCTCCTAAGCTCATCTACACAATCAGAACGTTTACAGAAATGGAACAGTGACGTCCTTGTCAAGTTTTGATGAAAATACCCCTTTAAAACAAACAGTATTTATGTTAAAATGTAATTGGTTTACTATGGCTGTTTTTAAATGAATCAATAAATCTTTGGAAAAAGTCTCAGATCTGAGACTATTTCTGTGTATATGAGTGTATACTGAGTAACTGCAGAAACCAGGAAAGTCTCAGATCTGAGAATATTTCTGTGTATATGAGTGTATACTGAGTAACTGCAGAAACCAGGAAAGTCAAAAGCAAGCTTGAGGGCACTGAAGAAGGAGCATGCGGGCAGGGCTAGGAGTGGGTGTGGGGTAGAAGAAGACAGGTGCTGTGAAGGGCAGTGGGAAGAACGAGGCAGGGACTTTAACTGCTGAGGGAGAGGAAAAGCAATACAGAGGAAGAGGGAAGGAGGAGGCGAAACTAACACTAACGATGTCTGAAAAGCCATAGGGAAGCAAGACTTTATGTTTATTTAAACGTATTGGGCTTGGTTTGGTTTCTTCACATGGTCTCAATATAGCCTTGTTCAGCTTGGAGCTCACTATGTTCAGCTGGCCTAGATCTCTCTCTCTCTCTCTCTCTCTCTCTCTCTCTCTCTCTCTGTACACGTGTGTGTGTGTGTGTGTGTGTGTGTGTGTGTGTGTGTGTGTGTGTGTGTGTGTATGGTTTAAATAAAATTATGCTATCTCGGGTGATAATGCTCCTCCCCTCAGGAACAAGAGACTACTTATAAAACCCCCAGTGTTAAGCATGAGAAGCCTCCCTTCAAGTTGTTGGACAATGAAGTCCAAGCAACTCCCTGATCAATACAGGCTATTGCCTTCGCTATCAGTTGCCTCCGGGAACTTGAAGGTAAGAGCCTGCTGCTGGAGATACTGCACATGCTGGGCACGGGATTTAGAGAAACCACACTGGAACTGACATGGAAGCTCCTCCCTGGGGACTAGCTCTCCTAGCACTGAAAGGCGCAGTGCAAACTGTCAAGAATGAAAAGCAATCAGTAATCCTGTCCAGCTGTGAAGCCTGTGAATCATGGCTATGACCAGTATGACAAGATACCTCCAAGGTACAGTAGTGGCATTTCTATCTCAGGGGTAACCAACAGCTGTCTAAGGGGCTTACAGCCACTTAGTTGGAGGGAATTCACATCCAGTACTATAAACCCACAGCTAGCTGTCTAAGGGCCTTACAGCCCACTTAGTTGGAGGGAATCCATATCCAGTACTATAAACCCAGCCAACTACCATGGCTGATGAGCTCATGGATCCTAGAGGAGTGCCTACCCCCACTGCTTTCCTAAACCAGGACACTTTCTAACTCCACCCAGAATGCTTAGTCTTTCATCCAGAGAAGTGCAGCTCTCACCCCTCATCAGCATAGTGTCCTTTTGCAGCAGACAGAGACCATTACAGAAATCCCCAACTGGCTGACGACTGTGGCTCCCACCCCAGCAGTGCCCAGTACCCTAACGACTGCGACTCCCACCCCAGCACTGCCCAGTACCCTAAAGTCTGTGGCTCCCACCCCAGCACCGCCCAGTACCCTAAAGTCTGTGGCTCCCACCCCAGCACTGCCTAGTACCCTAACGACTGTGGCTTCCACCCCAGCACCGCCCAGTACCCTAATGACTGTGACTCCCACCCCAGCACGACCCAGTACACTAACTAACGACTGTGGCTCCCATCCCAGGCATTGCCACAACAAAACAATATCTTGCCTGAATTATTTAACATTGTAATGCACTGCAGTGCAGTCTCTTTTACCTGTTCCAATTTATGAAAGTGTACCACATCCCATTTCCAATGTATTAGAAGTTGTGCCCAATTGTTTGTGTATGATGTCCCACTAGAATATAAATTCGACAGGAGGAGGAGCAATTTTTGTCTGTATTGTCCATGGCTATGTCTGCCACCTAGAAAATAGTAATACCAGGCAGGAAACCAGAAAACGCTGAATGAATGAATGAATGGGAGTATCCACATGCTATAGGATCTACCCGGAGCCGTGTCAGCTGGGGCGACATCTGGGCCCTTAGTCATCTCTACAATTCTGCTAGTCCTAGGTCTTACTTCTGTTGAGATAGCTGGGTTACGTCTGGTCTCAAATCACACGGACCACAAAAGCTTCCATTTGTAACCCTAGCCATCAGCAACACATAAAGTTCATAGCTCTGCTATTTATTAGCTAGGTGATTGGGCAAGTTACTTAGAAACATCAAGCCTCATTGAACTCCACACTAATGTTGAGAGTCAGATCTGGGCATAGTAAACTATGCATGCAATACCAGCACTTGGGAGGTGGATGCAGGAGGATGCAGGGTGCAGCGAAATGACCCGACTGTGGTGAGACCCTGCCTCAAACAGATAAGCAAACAGTTTGTCCCTGTTGCAGTTTTTCCTCCCTAACTGCAGAAGCATCTACGAGAGAAGACAGCGTCTGGGTATCCAGAGTCGGGCAGCCTGTCTCACAGACACTACTGCTGGACCTCCCCATGGTCCTGTTTCCGGTTCCTGTCTCGTTGTGCTCGGCTGGAGATCTGTGCCGGCAGCCTGAAGTGGACTCCTGTTTCAAGGCAGATTTTTGGCTCTTAGTTGATTTAATGCATTTAGTGAGTACTTGCTGTCTGCAGAGTGTAGTTCTGGAGCCCGGGACACCGTGACCAAAGGAAAAGCAATATATGGCTCCCCTTAAAGAGGGTAAGGAGGGGTTGTGGGGCGGGTAATAGCGTAGTGGGTGGAGACACTACAGAGCTGTGAGAATTGACTGACTTGTGATTCCAGCCTTGAGCACATGGATCCACCATAAGACTCTTCTTATGATCACTGTGTAAAAGAGGAAGCAGACTTGGAGCATTTGGAGAACAGAATGGCCTTGTGACCAGTAAACAGTAGCCATTGACACCCTTCCTACAGGCAAGCTGCAGGAGAAAACAATCAGGAGATTAGGAGGCCGCCTAATGGCTTGATGTAAGTGGATTAGTTAGACAGTTTGGACATTTAGGGGCACTCAGCTAGATTTCTCAGTGTACCAAGGTAATGTTTCTGTTTAATCATAACAACAAAAAAAGAGAGAGGGATGGATATTGTGGAAGGAGTTATCAAAATAATCAGTAATTGGTTTCCATGGAATATTCTGGTTCATGAAGTAGATCTCAATTAATTCTCAGTCTGAAATATACGTTTAATTCTCCCAAGTCTTATCCTAGCTGATTATGGATATTTAAACTAAGACAGAATGTTGACTAAGACAGGAGGAGAGGGTCTTGAAACCCCCCTACCCTCAAACGCTCTTAGTTTTGGTAGGAGTAATTTATAATTTTCTTTGACTTGCTTGAGTTTTATACTATTTTAAGCATCCTTTAAGAGCATGTGAGCCCATGTTGTGTTATTTATTTGCTTTGGCTTATTTTCACACTGGCAAACCGATCTAGCATTTTACCACACTGGTTCAAGACCACCATCTGCTGGTCAAAATTGGCAATTTCAGGTAATATGGTTGATAGGGTTTTAATTGGTTTGGGTCAATCCACTTAGCAATGTAGTCACTTATCTAGTACTAGTACAAAACTGAAAACCAAGAGGGAAAGATGGGCATGGTGTATACCTTTCTGCCTTGGAACAATGGGGACTCAAAAAATTTTAAATTTATAGCCTGCCGTAGGCAGTTCAACACTCACTGAAGAACGAATGTGACAACCAGCACAGAGGAAATGGGTCTGTGCTCGGAACCTGGGCTGGCTCGTTTGGATATGGAAATGGAGTAGAGAAACATGGAAGCCCTCAGAGTCTTGACTGAATAGACATAAATGCAAAAAAACATACACAGACTAGACAACTTGTTCACAGTACATAGTGGCTCTGGACAAGAGAAAGAGAGAGAGAGAGAGAGAGAGAGAGAGAGAGAGAGAGAGAGAGAGAGGATCTGTCCCATCTGAGGAAGTAAGGACTGTCCAAGTATGAAATAGGGAGGCATTTCAGGAACAGCCAGCCAATTTGCACACACACGGTATTGAGAGTGACAAGATGTGCCATTTTCCCAGAGACTGAAGTGTAAGGTGGGCTGTGCCTGGTTGGAAATCGGCAAGCAAACCCCGGGTGTGCTGGGTCAGGGAACTGGCTCCAGCCGCTCTTTAGCCCTTTTTCTTTTCCCTCCACTGTTTTGATGATTTCTTTTACTCACTGCAAGCCGTTTGAGATGCTTTGGAGGAGATGCCCCCCATAAGTCCCCGGCATTTAAATCCTTGCTGCCTGGGAGGCTTAGGAGACATAGCATTCCTGGACAGGGGGCGTCACTGAGGGCAGGCTTTGAGTGTTCAAAAGACTTCCGCCATTTTTGTGAGCTCTTTGCTGCTCTAGGTGCCTGTTGCTCTCCGCTATCATGGAATAATATATTATCCTTTCGGAGGTTTAAGTCCCCAACAAACCCTTCATTTTCTAAGTTACATTGGTCATGGGTTTTTAGTAGAGCAACAGGAAAGTAACTAATATGTCCTCCTTGTCCACACTTTAAGTCCACCAGCTACACGTCTCTCTCTGTTCTTCAAATCATGGTTCGGCTATGGTGAGATGGCTTAGATTGCCTGCTGTCAAACTCCTGGAAGGAGAGAACTGGCTCCTGTAGGTTATCATCTGACCTCCACACATAATTATGGCATTGTGCTACCCTCCTCCCCCAAATGAATAAAATGGAAAAATAAAAATTGTAAAGCACAGTTTAACAAGGAAAACTTTACTGTTGTTTTCATATAGTGAAGGTACTGTATTAAAATTTTTACTTCTCTTACAATACCTGATGGAAGACTTAAAAGGGAGACTTACTGTCTCGTGGTTTCAGAGGGTTTTAGCTCTATTTGTTTTTTTCCCCCCGGTCATTTCTGTTGCTGCGATCAACACTCCAACAAAAGCAACTTAGAGGAGAAAGGGTTCATTTTGGTTCACAATTCCAGATTTTCGTCCATCACAGGACGAAGGGAGGTGGCAGGAACTTGAGAGAGTCGTCCCATCACACCCATGGTCAAGAGCAGTGAGCACATGCAGCCTGCTTGCTCGCTCGCTTGCTTACCTGCCCTCAGCTTGACTTCTCTGCTCTTCTACAGTTTAGGACCCTTGCTAGGGAATGGTGCTGCCCACAGTGGGAGGAGTCTTCCCACATCAATTAAGTTATGGAGTTTGCAGAAAAATGTTAAGGGGAAATGGCAGATGCCATAATGAAACCCACTACCTTGTAACTTAGGGTTCCAACACTGAGATGGGGAGGCGGACACAAGCTCCACCACCTACCAAGAAGCTATTGGCAGTTTGGTATCTGCTGGCAAAGGAAAAATTAGTCTTCTTCAATAGAGTCTCATTGACTCTAACCATACTTTAGGGCAGACCCTGTGCTCAGGAGTGACCTGTGCTTAGATGACCAACACAAAATTAACAATGGTATTTCTGTAGACTTTTTGTCTTATGTTGCTTTTCTTGGACAGTTTTTGTCTTGTTGATCTTTTACTTGTATGTTTTGGTTTCCAGTTTTGTGGTGTGTGTGTGTGTATGTGTGTGTGTGTGTACATGAGTTTCTTGTTATTTGTTGCTGTCTTTTAAAGAGAAACAAGGGGCATGGAGTAGAGTTGGTGGGGGGAAGGGTAGGAAAATTTGGGAAGAGTTGGGGAAGGAGCAAAGTGTGATCAGAATATAATGTATGAATTTTTTTTTGTCAATGACAATACAAAGGAAGAAAGACTGGTCTTCCTAAGGATCAGCGGATTAAACCATCACTGGCATTATGAATTCCTTAAAAATGTTGATGCTGATTATGGCAGTGTCGTTTGCTTGTTGCCTTTGTTTACAAGAAACAGTGTTACATATTTCACTCATTTTATATTGCTTTCCTTTTTATTACATTTATAATAAAAGCATACCTTTGCAGGCTGACTGAAGGTGTCCTCAGGTTTACCTGCTGTCACTCAGCTCAGACAGGTGAAAACAGAAGGAAGGGGGCCAGCTTGGCCCTCACAGTCTAGGCTGAATAAAACCATCCATAGACCTGCCCGATGAACAAATATATATAATATGTGTGTGTGTGTGTGTGTGTGTGTGTGTGTGTGTGTGTGTGTATGCTGAAGAGATGAGAGAAAGAGCAGAATGGTCAGGTGCTATAGAAAAAGGCGGAACTGAAGAAGCGAGGGTGGCAAAGAACAGGCTGATGTGGGTGGTCTGCTTGCCACCCAATGCCAGGATGACATCCAGGCCCAGACTTCTGCCAGGGACCATGTCTGGGTCTGTGGTCCTACTGTAGCTGGGGTCTGTGTTGATATCCGTGACCCATGTGGCAACCACCAAGAGCCACAGGTTTCCTGGGGTCTGAGCTGACATCTACAGCCATGTTGGTGTTCAATGACCAAGTAGCCACCAGGACCATGCCAATCTTAGTGGGCTGCTACATGGGGCCATGGTGTCATTAGGCCCTGGTCTGCTGCCAAGGGCCATGTTTGGGTCCATGGCCCTACAGCATCAAGGGTCTGAGTTGATATTCGTGGCTCCTGTCACCACCGAGGGCTGTGCAAATTCCTGGGATCTGGTCAGCCACCTGAGAACATGTTGGGGTCCACAGGTCATGCTGCCACCAGGGCCAAACTGATCTGAGCGACCTGTGATGGCACCAGTACCACGGTGACATCCAGGCCCGGGTTGCTGCTAAGGGTCTGTTGTCCCACTGCAGCTGGGAGTTGATGTCCATGGTCCATGTTACCACAGGGGGCTGTAGGAACCATGTGTGGTTTTATAATTATGCCTAAATTAATTTTTAAAAGGAAGGAAAAAAATTTACCTGCTGTTATGAAAAACTACACAATCCTTTAGAAGAAAAAGAATAAAACATTGATTGCACCCTTCCTTTTGGGTACTGGCTTTATTCTTATGCCAAACAATCTTGATAACCCCAGACTAGAATTGAATCAGTATTTGAATTCCTTATGGTGGAATTCTTTAGTGGTTGGCTTTTTGTGTGTGCACCCCCCCCCCCCCCCACACACTCAAAGACACACAAATAAAGGTACATCCTGGACTTAGGCTGGTGTCTCTGCCTATTAAGATTCAAGAATTCGGGCCCTGTCTTTATTGAGAATTTACTGCAGTGCTCACCTGTAGGAAAAAATCAGAACAAGATAGAGGTAATTATTGATTTGTGGAGAAATAAAAAGTGAATGCTTCTGGTTCTAAGGCTACCCTTGGCTTGCCAATAATTGATTTTGTTTCTGAGAATAACTAGAGGGAATTTAAAGCAGTGTGCTCTTATGGATTTTCTTTTGCCAGTTGTTCTGCTTAATGCGCCTTCTTTGCATCGACAGAGCACCCCAGGGCTTTAGGAGGCTCTAAGCCTCAGGTAATTATCATTGTGCCCACATTCATGGGGAGACAGTGCTGTTTACTCTGGGTCAAGTTCCTTGAGCCACAGTGAAGCTGAAACCAGCAGAAATCTAATTCTAACTCAGCTGGTTCTTTGGGCAGAGTGGAATTGCACATACTTCTCTGCCTTCATGTGGAAATCTTCCTTAGATTTCACTCATTAATCTCACTCATAGTGAGACAGTCCCATGGCTACGCACAGTTCTTAGGGACTTCTTGAATTTTCTTCCCTGCTGCCCCCACCACAGCCCAAAGCCTCACAGGCAGAATGAGAGCAGTGCTCATCCTTGTTTAATTTTATGATTATTTCTAGTGTCCAAATCTACTGCCTTGAAGGAAGAAGTACATTTATGGGGCGAGCATGTCCTTAAATATCATTCTGCTTAGATACAACCTATATGCAGGCTGCTTACTTCCAGTTGGATAACTATAATCCCAATTGAATTACAAGTCATTAGAGAGGACCCTTCTTTCCTCCCTCTGTCCTTCCCTTCTTTTCTTCCTTTTCCTCCCTTCCAAAGTCCATCCATCTTATCTCTCTCTTTCTCTAAGGCCTTATACATGCTAGGCGATTGTCTTAGAAATATTGCTATGATAAAACAACCAAAAGCAACCTGCAGAAGAGAGGGTTTATTTGGCTTTGGAATATAGTGTATCATCAGGGAACCAAGGCAAAAACTGAAGGTAGAAATTGGCAGGCAGGAACTGAATCAGAGACCATGGAGGAAGGTTGCTTATTGGCTTGCTCAGCCTGCTTTTTTGTATCACCCAGGACACCTACCTAGGGTGTCACTGTCCTCAGTGAGCCAGGGCCTCCTCTCTATATCAAACATTAATCAAGAAAATACCTACAGATTTGCCTACAGGCAATCTGATGTAATCAATGTCTGAATCGAGGTTTGCTTTTCCTGGATAACTCAATTAAGGAGTTACCACAGATCCACACTTTTTTCCCTAGTTTAATTTCTAACTGTGAAAAGAACCAAAGCAGTTAGACAGCCCTGACCTTCATAACTTAGCCAAACTATTTCTTCCCATGTTTATCATGGCAGGACATGTCAGCAGAGGCCATTCCAGTTGCTGTAATGGACTCACTCATCTTCACTGCAAACCTACCATGCCAACACTCCCATTGGGCACATGGTCGTGAGATGGCACTGTAACCGTCCCTTCTGTACACGGATTGGCATTTAATTTTCATTGTTTGTAGGGCTAGCCTTTATGTCCTTGCGGTCATCAGCAAAGCTCACATCTTTTTTTTTTTTTATCTTTTAGAGTTTTTAATAGTCAAACACAGAGGTCTGCTTCATTTCAGCTCCTTTACTGCCGAGCCAGGGGGCAGGGACTGTTTCAACTTCTCGGCTTTCTCCTTGTCTGTGATGACCAGGGTGTAAAGGTACCTGCTGCAGCGAACCTTGAACTTCACATTATCCTTGTTCTTCTTGATCTTGACAGATTTGGCATCCTTTCGCCGGGCCGTGAGCAGGAAGTCCTTGATTTCCTCAATTTTCCGAGGCATGGTGACGGGCGCTCGGCGCTGGAGACCGTACAGCGGTGAGAACCGAAAAGAATGGAAAAAGCAGCTCACATCTTTTTGAACTGGAGAACATCAACTGTGCTTGCTTAGAGCCTGCTGGCAGAAGTTGGACATAAAGCTGGCACCTTAATGTGGTGGCAGGTATTTTCCAGATGTTGCGAAGGTTGTATTCTTTTCACTCTTCTCCGGTTGGTGTTTGTTGTTCTGTAATTCAGTACAAAGGTTAGGCCTCATGTCTCTGATTCTCTGCTCTGGAACACATGCTCTGGTTTCTCTCCGGTTCCTTCTTCAACATTCTTACTTGGTTATTTCCTGTTCTCCCTCTGGGTACTTCCTGTTCTCCCTCTGGGTACTTCCTATTTTCTCTCTGCATACTTCCTATTCTCCCTTTGGTGTCACCACAATGTGGGAACAACAAATACTCCAAAATGCACAGAAGTACGGGCAGGCGTACAATGGAGTATGTGAGGGACCCCACAAGAAAACTGTAGCAAGGTGGAGAGGTGAGTAATGAGTGCTCAGAAATAAATAGTAGATAATAAAAAAGGAAAGAGAAAGGTAGGCAAAAATAGATTTTGGGCACTAGCTGTTCAAGTTGATTCCAACTTGGTCAATGAAAGGCAGGAAGAGGGATCCTGGAGTTAAACTATCCTAAACTGCGCATGTCTTGAAGGGAGATCAGTTGATACTTACAGAGAAGGTGGTTTGATGCCATAATAAATAGTCTTTCATAACGTCACCGCCACAGCACACAGAGCCCATATACTGTACTCTCAGGCAGACCGAACCTCCCACCTTCCCTTCTAGGTAGGTCAGGGGGCACCAGCTGTAGAAGGGAAGTGATGTGACCAACTTCAGGTTTGACCACACAGAACTTCTTTTTGCTTGTCCAGCCCTTACCTTTCTACATAGATTCTGGTAGCCATTTGTTCCTTGCGGTGTGACTGCCCCTCATTTCTGACACACTTTGGACCAAAGAAATGAATCTTTTTGTTACAGGCATATTAGAACTTAGCATCACGGCCTCACCTAGTGTCTCTCAATTCCTGCACACTCTACCATGAGTAGATGCATGGTACTTTTAGAACAATTGAGAAATTTGCATTTTGAGTTGGTAGCACTAACTTAGTCAATGACACTATAGCTACTATTATCACCTCTGGAGATGCATTTTTTCCTCATCTTCCATTGGCCAGGCCCATTCCATTCAAATGTCATGACAAATTTCGATCCTCAGCTAGTGATTTCGGCCGGTCCTATGTAATATTTATAATTCACTTTAAATGTAAAAGAGCCTTCAACACCCTCTGCGTACACATCCATCTTTCCTTTCATTTTCTCTCGTGTTTCTTTGATAATTCCTCAAGGTCCAGTGAAATCTGCTCTCTTAACCTCCACCGTAACCTTTCCTTGTTTCTTTGAAAAATATTGTGCACGGCCGTTTGTGTAGTTTTCACCATGGGTTCACAGGTCACCAGAACCAAATGTAAATGAGAAAAAGAGAAACTGCAGGAGGGTTGGAAGGCCCTGCTGGTCAGAGGTTGAGGTCTATCATGACCTAGCAGCTTTCTCCCAAGCTCAGAAACACAAGGACTCCCTCCCGGGCAGCGGGACTTCTGGCTCTCTAGTTGCCTTTCTCTAGAGAATGTCTCCCGGCCCGGAGGACCTTATCTGAAAGCTGTCTCTAAGCCTGGAAGCCTGATTTATCTTTAGGGTGATGCTTGGTACAGTATGTTGCTAGAAGTCTTTTCCCTGCTGCACATATGGTAACTAAGACTTGTACTAGTGGTGTAGGAGGCTCTTCTGTATTTGTGTTGCTTTCATTGGTTAATAAAGAAACTGCTTTGAGTCTGGTGATAGGGAAAAACTTAGGTAGACAGGGAGACAGAACTGAATTCTGGGAGGAAGAAAGCAGAGTCAGAGAGAGACGCCATGGAGCTCCTGTCTGAGACGGACACTGGTTAGAATCTTGCTGGTAAGCCACAGTCATGTGGCAATACACAGATTTAATAGAAATGGGTTAAATCAACATGTGAGAGTTAGTCAATGGGAGGCTAGAGCTAATGGCCAAGCAGTGATTTAATTAATACAATTTCTGTGTGATTATTTTGGGTGTAAATTGGCTGGGCAGCCAGGACGAAAAGCAGGCCCTCTTTCTTTGCAACATACCAGGAGCTCTGCTGTAGGATCCTGCTGCCATATACAAGGTCTTATGTTAGGAATGTGCCACTTAATGCAGTTTCAGGGTTTGTCCCCAGGCTTCCAATCCTATATATTCCTTATACTCTGTAATAAGTTGAGCTGATTAACCAAAGTCACCTCCCAGACAGCTTTCTCTGTCGTACCCATAGCCATCCAAACCCTGTTCCCCACTTCTACTCTCTCCACCCTCGTGGACCAGTGCAGCCAAACCCAAGGAAGAAGCAGAACCACACAGTAGGATAACATCACAGGGTGCATGCTGGGTATAGCTTTGGTGCTGTGCTAGGTCATTGGCTGGAGGGCATGGGGCAGACTGCTGGGCCAACTCTCACTGTTGTTTTTTAGGAAAATATTTCAGAAGCAGGTGGGTTATAACAAATCAGTGATGGGCTTGACAATGGGATATTATAAAGAACATTGTATAGCTATTTGTTAGAGATTTCCAATCAAGCTATTTAGATGCTAAAATAGAACAGCCATTCTCTGAGGACTAAGAGTCATACAGCTATGGCAACTAGCTCTCTGACTGTTAGTAAAGATGAACTTTTATCCTCCGCCCATTAAATCGTGACCAGAAACCAAGCTTTGGATCAGTACTGAGTGGTAGAACTGTAACATTACTTTCTTAGAAAATGAGATTGGAAGCTATTCTAAATTCAGGGAAGTGATTTTCACTTTGGGAAAGGTGCATATACTTTACTAGAGAGTTGAGCTAGGAATGGCCAAATGACGGATTTAGAGGACTTGAAGATTTTCTCCCCATGAATTAACTAAAATTCAATCTTATTGCTTCACTTTTATTAAATAAAAAACTGAGGAGCTTTCCCAACTCTGAAACAAATGGACAATGAATCCCAAGGGTCTACACAGTGTAGCACAGCTGGGTAGTCTTAGGCTACCCACATGATTGCGAAGAAGGCAGCTGGAGTGAAGGACTGCTTGCCCTAGCCAAACTCTCCAAGATGCGGGAGTCTACACTGCAGCACTCACTGAGGAAATAGTCACAGCACATTTTGTCTGGCATTGCATGTCTGCCTGTCATCAAAATCTTCAGCACTAACATACATTCCTCACCAGAGAAAATTTTTTCTTTCTTTCTTCTCTATATTTAAAAATGTGTTTGTGTTGATGTCTTAATATATGAAACAAAGCTCATAAAAGCTAAATTTATTGTTTAATTTTCAGGAATCAAAGGGTTACTATTTTAACAATAACTATGCCATTCTATTAGGCAAAACTGTTATGTAGTAAAATATTAAGGGAAATAAGTTTTGAACAGTCTATCATAACTGCCAAATTAAAGTAATAAAGCAGGGAATGTGACAAAGACATTTGATAAAACTCTACTATTTTCTTTTAACCTATGGTCTTGACTCTTCATTATTTTCTTTGAATATTTATTGTATATTTATAAACGATTTATTTTTATGTTGTGCATATGAATGTTTCCTCTGCTTGTATGCATTTGTACCATGTACATTTCTAGTGCTCACAGAGGCCGGAAGAGGGAACTGAATCCCCTAAAACTGGAATTAAAGACAGTTGTGAGCTGTCATGTGAGTGCTGGGGACTGCACCCGGACTCTTCAAGCACACCAAGTGCTCTCACACAGAGTCGTTTCTTCGACTCCTTCATGTAGTTCTTCTTTTGAAAATAATGTTTCTGTTAATTCTTCGAGAATTTAATAAAATGTGTTTCAGTTGTATGTATACCTCTCCCCTTTATGTATTTCTTGATTCCGCTGCATTAGTTACTTTTCTGTGGTTATGATAAAATAGCTTGACAGAAGCAACTAGGTGGAGAAAGGGCTTATTTTGTGTTTCAGTTTCAGAAGGAAGCAGTCTGTCATTGTGGGCAGGACATGCAGCAGGCAAGGAAGGCGTAGGGGCAGAATCTGGAGGGTGATGTTTCCTTCAAACTCAGAGATCACAAAAGTAAATAGGAAGTTAGGTTTGGTTATAAAGCCAGCCCCGGTCATCCACTTCCCCAGTCAGGCCCCACCATCTTTCCAAACAATACTACCAGCTGGGGACCAAGTGTTCAGACACATGATTCTATCGAGGATGGTTTACATTTAAACTACAATAAGCTCCCTGCCAACTCCCATTTTGTAAGATGGGGATTTGATGCTTTTGGACTACTTATTCCTCCATAAGTACAATATCTTGTTATACTACTTTTGTTATATATTTGATAAATCAATATTTATGTTTCTTATAACCATGCAACATTACCCATAGTTGAAGTATGTGTACTAAATTGTCATTTCTTTTAATTTCCCCACTGTGGGTTAAATAGAGCATTTGCTTTTAATTTTATAGCTTTTTTAAAAAACTTATCTATTGATTTAGTCTCAAACCAAGTCTTTCAGAAACAGAAACCACACAATTCATTAAAATATACTGGATCGTCTCCTCCCCCACCTTTTTTCCTTTCCTCCCTCCCTTATTTCCTCGCATCTTTCCCCTCCATTCCTCTCTTCCTTTTCTTTTTCTTTCTCTCCCTCTCTCTGTCAGTCTTTTCCATTTTCATGACACTCTTCTGTCCTGAGTTCTTCCATCCTTCTATGGATCAACTCTAGAAGAAGATTTATGGTTATATTAGTGTCCTTCTGGACTTTCCCGTGACCTCATGGTCCAAATTTTAGTCTTTCTTCATTTGCTTCCATATTTGGACAAGCATATTCCCCCACAAACTTGTTTGTAAAAAAAAAAGATGCATGGTAAACAAGTTTGTGAGATTTTATGTTTGATTTTCATTCTATTTTTACACTTGAATGATTTTTAGCTATGTATTAATCCTTTCTTGCTACCAAAACAATATAACAGGCAGAGGGACTCACAAATGTGGAGGGAAATTTGACAGAACAGTGAAACTCTGAGAATGTGTTGATAAAATTATCCTTGGATCAGGGGTGAAGCCAGTGACTAGTTGACAGAAATTATCTGTAGAGAGGACAGGGGAACCAGGAATACAGATGGGGAGACTCATAGGAAGGAGTAGGGAGGGACTTAGTTTATTTGTCTTTTTGGTTTGGGAAGAGTGGAGAGACAATTTTCTTGCTGCATCTCCAGCCAAAAAGGAAGGTCAGCTGGTTGCTTTTTTTCGGTCTCTCTGAGCTAGCAGGTTTTCACACCAACATCTGATTCTCGGATCTTTATTGACAAATAGAACAATAGAGTCTTAGTTAAAACCTACATTTGGTGGCCAGGCCACCGTCCAAGCAGCAGGGTACTGACTGTGGGGCTTCGGTGGGGAGTTGGGGGAAGAGACAGATGGCAGTTAAAATGTCAGAAGGTAGAGGTGCGGCCACTAAGCCAACAGAAAAACAACTCAAGCAACAGGCACTTTCCTCGTGGGTCTGGAGACTGGGAAGTCCCAGGTCAAGATGTGTTTGGTTCAGTTTCTGGTAAGAGTTTAACTCCTGGTTATCCATGGCCACCTTCCTGCTATTTTCTCTCGGAACCTTTCCTTGGTGCATGGGTGTAGTGGCATTTCATTTGTATTTTAATTAATAAAACTTGCCCGAAGATCAGAAAAGTGAAGCAGCCACACTGGCCGGCCTTATAGGCCCGGCAGCAATGACCCACTCCTTTAATCCCAGTAGCTACACTAACTTGCCATAGAATCCAGGAGGTAGTGATGCATGCCCTTAATCCTAGAACTAGAGAGAATTATAAAATGGGAGGACACAGCTCTCAGTCTGAGTCTCACTCTGAGGTTTCCTGGAGGCAGGATCACCATTTTTGGACTGAGGTCAAGGTAAGAGTCAGTGGCTGGCTTCTTTGCTTTTCTTGTCTTCAGGTTGAAACCCAATATCTGTCTCTGAGTTTTATTTTTATTTGTGTATTTTTAATTTTTTTGTTTTGTTTTTTTGAGACAGGGTTTCTCTGTAGCTTTGGAGCCTGTCCTGGAACTAGCTCTTGTAGACCAGGCTGACCTCAAACTCACAAGGATCCGCCTGCCTCTGCCTCCTGAGTGCTGGGATTAAAGGCGCGCGCCACCACTGCCGGTTTTAAATGCACTTTTCAATTCACTGTGTTGTTCAGTTTCTTAAATGGAGAAATCAGTCTCTGAAACAGAGAAATCTCTCTCTCAAAACAATTCCTCACTTCCTTATCTAAATATCTTGATTTGATCATTTAATCTTCCCACTGAATTTGATCTCCTAGATTCCATTTCTCTGTTCTACTTCCAGCTTCTCTGTTGACTGTTGATATCACCACACACAGTTATGAGGCAAGACACTAGAGGTATACCATTTCCCCTCTACTACACAAGAGCAATTACCTCTGATTACATTTACTAATAAGAATAAAAAAATTGTAAGTACATGCTAATTACAAGAAGCTGTGTGCATTTGGAAAGATGGCACATTGGAACTCCAGCAGTGACTGGCAGTGCCATCTGCTACTATATGTGATATCTGTGTTCAACTTTGTGTCTTACCTTGGTTTTGCACTGGGGAAATGCAGGCGTTTAATGATGTGTTATTAGGAAATATGATCCTTGGCATTGGAAGCAGTAAAACTCATAAAATCAAACAAGTGCAATTCATGGGTCCCAGGGACCAAGAAGAGGTTCTTAATTTTTGTGGACAGAGTTTCAGTCTTGCAAGAGGAAGATGTTCTGGATACTAGTTGTACCACTTGACTTTATGTAATGCCACTGAACTGTGCACATGCAATTGGGTTAAACAGTACATTGTGTGCTATAATTTCATCATCATAATCCCAGAGAATAGGAGAGAGACAGAGAGACAGAGATAGAGACAGCGAGAAACAGAGAGAGACTACTCAGTCGTTCAATGACATTACCAATGCTGCAATTACTTAACTAGTGTTTTTGGTTTACTATCTTGAAAAGACTGAGGCATTTTTAGATGCTTCCACTGTTCCTTTTCCACTCCCATAGTCCTCACTTAACAGATCAGCAATCAAAGTGGGGATCCTACCAGTGACAAAGTGTATTTTATCCCCACTCTACTTTCTAGAATTAAGGATGCAAGCATAGATAGGGTTAGGCTTCTGGGACTGTTGGACCCAAGAGAAATCCATGTAGTCTAAGATGGTTTATCTAAACCTTGACCTCCTATGCTGGTTAGTTTTTGTCTAGTTTTGGCACAAACTAGAGTCACTTAGGAACTGAGTCGCCTTCAATTGCGGAATTAATTCTATCAGACTTACCTGCGGGCAGGTGGGACATTTTTTGATTGATGTGGAAGAGCTCAACCCACTGTGGGAGGTGCTACCACTGCACAGGTGGTCCTAGGCTGTATAAGAAAGCAACTTGAGCAACCTAGCAAGCAGTGTTCCTCCAGGTTTCTGCTTGAGTTCCTGTCCCAATGGGCTGTGATTGGGATATATAAACCAGATAAACCTTTTCCTCCCCAAGTTGGTTTTTACGTCTTCCTTGCAGACACAGAATGTTTCAGCTTTGAACGTTAAGCTTGCTTCTTCTAGCCTGCCTGCCCATTTTGGTGTCAGGGATCCCATGATCAACTGGCAAGCTCACCGAGTCTTCTGAGCCTCAAGGTTCTCCTATAGCTTTTTATTTATCTTGGTTAATTAGTTACTTATCTTCCCAAAGATCCATGTGGTAAAGACTTGGCTTTCTGTATGGTCCATTGGGAAAGTGGTGGAACTTTAGGAGGAGAGGCTATCGGAAGTCTCAGGTCACTGGAGGTTCCTTGAGGGGTTAATAGGACCTTACCTCTGTCATCTTTCTTTTTTTGTTTCCTGGTCAGGAGATGAGCAATTCTGCTTCCACATTAACTACCCACCGCAATGTGTTTTTAACCTTATCATAAATCCCCAAACATCAGGCCAGCAGATCATGGACGAAAATCTCCAAAAGTATGAATCATAATAAATAATCCATCTCTCTTTATAAGCTGACTATCTCAGGAATTTGTGCCAGTAACAATGGTTGGCTCAGTCTATAGTGACGGCATGTTTCTGTGCTGTACCGTGGTCGTTGCCTCCCACTCGCTGTGATGGTAAAGGCTGCCTGTTCTCTGCTATTCTGAGGTTTCATTTTCTCTGATGAAATGAGAGGGTGTGACTGTGGCTCTCTCCTGCTTATAAGGACAGTTAACATAGTCAACACCGCTGATTAAAGGTGCTGGGTGCTTTCCTTCACCAACAGATGCTCTTCTTACCAATGAGTGTTCTCAGGCTGTTTGAGCAGGTTGGCTCGGGTGTGCCCATCTCCATCTCCCCAAGCTTTCAGGCTCCTTTGCTCTATAGGAAACCAGCGAGTTTTTGGCATTTTGACCTTATTGACTGCTTGTTACTGTTGGGTTCAGGTTTCAGCTAACCAGTCCAGTATCCTACTAACCTCATTCCCTGATGCCAAAGCCAGTTCATTAAAATCCTAATTCTTGTGTTCCAGTGAGTCTATAACAATGCCTTCAGTCTGATTAAACTCTGTTTTCAACTCGCCTGGTGTCCCATTCTTCACACACATATTCCTTTAAGTCCTGGAGCAGGCCTAGCATTTCTTTATTTGGCTGCCAGCATCAAACTTCCCTCAGGACCTTGGAGACAAGAGAAGGTTGAAGGATGCACAGAATCCAAGGAGAAGCAGCATCCAATTTTGAGACAATTACTCCAGGTGTGGTTAGAGAAAAGTTATTGTTTTGTTTCTTATTTCTTATTCTTTTTGTTTTGTCTTTTAAGAAAAGTATGTTTCCCCCAGAAGGAGAGAAGGGAAATAGTGGTTCCATTTCATGGAAGGTTTGAAACAAGTTTTGGTGTTTGACCTCCCAATAAACCTCTCTTTCTTCGTATGGAGTAGTCCAGTTGCGTGATGCCCTTGCTTACATGGTTGTAAAATGAAGGAAATCACCATTCTGCTTCTGCTCAGAAAGGATGCTTTGGGAGCATAGTTAGGAGGTTACTTTGGGTCACACTTGGACCTTGGTTTGGCCCAGATGATTATTTCTTAAAAATGCAGTGTCTGGAGCTGCCTCGCTACTCCCCACAATGACCACAGCCGTGGGTTCCGAATATGTCACACACTTGGACAGGCAGGGAAGCGCTGGCCCTCCCTCTTTCTAGGGCTGTAATTAGCCTGGTCTTTTCTGCCTTTTGTCACGGTAAATGGTGCCTGCCAGTGTTTTGCCTGCGCTTAAACTGTGAAATGAATGACGCACTCCTTTTTCCCAGGAAGAAATTGAACTTTCTGGAGGGACCATCTTGCTCCTCTGGCTCACAGTGAAATCCACCTTTATTTCCGAATGGCTCACTCTTTTCAGTGAGTTCCCACTTCCTGGGGGACAGCAGCCCTCTGCTTGCTTAAGCCTTGTTTTTAGGGGGAGGTTGTGAATGGATTTCTCCGGTTTGCCAGGACTCTTAAGTAGCTGGTCTAACATTCTTGTGGGTCTTGGTAGGTAGCCAGCTTCTCCATCTATCAAACCCACCCATTGTTCAAGAGCCTGCTTGTTCCAGTCTAATCTAATGCTCCCCAAGGAAAGCCACAAAGAAAAGAACGAGAGAAGAGCCTGTCTGCAGAACAAAATCCTTCAGCGCGCCTCCTGGGACCACCAGAAGTCTCATTTCCCAAGGATTTTGGGACTTTTCTCTCTTCGGACCTACATTGCAGTTTCTGGATTGATTTACTAGCAAGGCCTCGGCCAGATGTCAAACTCCTTGGGCCATTTGCTTTCGGTTTCAGTGTGCACCTCACCTTGCAGAATAAGGCTTTATAGTCTGTAACCACGTGTGGTTTGAGGTCACCTTCAGCTTCCCTGTTTTTCCAGATCACTGGCAGTGGTGGCAATAACGAAAGCAGGAGCCTGTCCCTCATGACGGTGATCTAAAAGAACTCAAAGTAACATTAGCGATTCAAAAGCCTACACAAAAGCCTGGACAAACTTCCCAAGGATCTTATTTTGAAGAAATTACAGAAAGTAACAAGAAAATAGGCAGTCTTAGGCCTTCCTGCCTCACCTTTTCCAGCAACATGTGGTATTCTATCCTTCATGCCTGCCATGATGTCTCCTTGGCACTTCTTCGCATCGAGTGTTATTGTTTTAGGGCATCTACTGTTGCAATAATACTGTAGCATGGTATTTTATACCACAGGTAATTTATGAGAAGGCTCAATTGACTCACTGTTATGGTCCAAGACCAAGACCAGCTGGGTGATATTTGGTAATAACCTTCTTGCTGGAACCATCCCAAGGTGGCACAGGGCATCCCATGGTGAGAGACAGACAACATGCATGTATGTCCTTTCATGCTCTTTTGAAGCCACTGGTATTTGGTCATGAGGCTCCAGCTGAATGACTTTATCTAATTCTAACAACTTCCCAAGGATTCCGCCCTCAACATCATAGCCGTGTTATTTCCACACTCTTGATACTTCACAATACGGAGGTTGAACTTGAGTTTCAGAGAGACATGCCATATTCCAACACAGCAGCAGCCCCGAGGAAACCCTCCAGAGTAACTGTTTATTGTAGTCTTGGTTGTAAGGAGCAGAGTTTCTGATAATTTCTTACATCTTAAAAAAAAAAAACCACAAGATTTTCTCTGAGAGCAATTCAAAGCTCTGAGGAGCCTGAGGATGATAGATGTGGATTTTCTTTTGTTGTCAGAGACCCTGATTCATGATTACTTGTTATTTGTTTCTGGTGAGATAAGCATGTTTCACTTAGCTGAAGATAAATAAGGAAACTTATCCAAGGGTAAGTTAGGGACATGCCTGCATTACAAACGGTAGGCTTTACCAAAGGCAAACTTCTCTTGTGCGACTCCCTGAGATGGTTTAGTTCTTTGGAACTTGACTTAGATGCGCACCCAGGGAATGCTTTACTGTGGTACTCACTTTGTAGATGGGAAAGCATGCAATGTACTTTTGAGGCCAAACAGAAAAGACGCCATCAGGATTCAAGTGTTGGTGTCAGTGTTTCATGCCCCAGCCTGTGACACCAAAAGCAGAGTTACACTCGACATTTAGCAAGTTGTAAAGGAATGATTTTCTTCCTTCATTCCCCAAACGATGATATTATTGCTACAAACAGGCTTGAAGATCCTACTTCCAGATGGGAGTGGTGGTACAATCTGTACTTAAGGCTTGGGAAGTTGAAGTGAGAGGAAGGTGAACTTGAGGACATCCTGGGCTAATGCAGCAGGATCTTGAGGATATCCTGGGCTAATACAGCAGGATCTTGAGGATATCCTGGGCTAATACAGCAGGAGCTTGCCATAAAATAAGCACCATTAATAGCCAAACAACAACAAAACAAGAAAGAAGAAAAAGGAAAGAAAGAAAGAAGGAAGGAAGGAAGGAAGGAAGAAAGGAAGGAAAAAGACAGACAAACAGATGGAAAGAAAGAGGAAGAGTAGAACAAAAATTTCTACTGGTAAAGTATGGTTGGTTAAGATGTGAGAGCTGTAAAGTCCTGGGTGTTGTATTAGTTCTTTTTTACTTATTGCTATAAATAGCTACCTGGCCTGAAAAGCTTAAAGCAGAAAGGATTTACTGGGTCTCCCAGTTTGGGGAGGTGTCTTAAGTTCATCTCTGGCCGCAGAGTCAGAAGCATGCGGCAAGAACCCACGATGCAACTGCAGTCAGGAAGCAGAGGGAGGTGAATGTTGGTGTTCAAGTTGTCCCCCTTCCCTCTTTTATTCAGTTTGGGACCCCAGGCAAAGAGAAGGTACCACCCACATTCAAGATGAATCTTTCCTTCTCAAGTAAACAGCTCTAGAAATGCCCTCAGGAATATGCCCAAAGCTGTGTTTCCTAGGTGATTCTAAATTCAGTTAAGCCAGCAGTGAAGACTAATCATTATGGATCCACCCAGTATAGGCAGAATTTTTCAATGGGATTGCTGGCTCTCCAGTCCCTGACACAGAGACTTATTAATTACAAATGTTTGACTTGTAGCTTAGGCTTATTACTAACTAGCTCTTACAGCTTAAGTTAACCCATATATCTTATCTACACTCTATCACATGGTAGTACCTTTTTCTAGCATGGCATGTTCATCTCCTGTTTCCTCTACATTTGGTTGGTGACTCTGCCCTCCTTCTTCCTCTATGCTCTCCTGCCTAATCTCGTCCTGTCTAGCTATTGGCCAGTTAGCTCGTTATTAAACCAATGGGAGTAATACATCTTTACAGTGTACAAAAGGATTATTCCAAAGCCACCCAGTGTCAACTTGACATCCAAATATGGAACTTTTAACTATAACTTAACTCTACTCTTTGCCAAAGGCTTATTGTCCCCACATCAGTACAAAATACATTTAATTACATTGAAAGATTTCTAAAAGTATAGAGCCATCTGTATCAGCATGGGTCTCCTCACCCCAGTTAAAGCTCTCTCTATAAATACCCTCACTGATGTCACCATGTGTATTCTAGACGATTTTAAATCAACTCGAGTTGACAATGGAGATCAGCTATGACAGAAGTGTTACCTTCAAGTGGCTGGCAGGATTCCATTGATATCTGCATATCCATTATGGAAAACGTGAAAAGAGCGCAACTGTAAGAAGGTAGCAGGCAAAAGGCAGATCACAGTTACTACTCTGTAGATATGACAGTTGCTCCCTTGCTATTGAACAAGTAATAGGAAAGGTGTTGACAGGGTTGCTATTCGGTGAGGTAGAGGGTTTGTCTTACGTCAGTCTTGGCTATCCACGCTTCTCAGGCTCCGAGAAGTGATCTGCATTTTTATTGTCCTATGTCTCAGAGGACAAGCTTCCATTTGACCCCTGTTCTAATGGCTGTCCTTACCAATGGCTTCATCCCATATGGAGGAGACTATTACGCCTGTCTTGGAGTTCCTGTGGGAGTTCCAGGGAAATGATGAAAGATGTTCAGAGCTAATGGAAATCTTTTCTGGTTGTGGTATTTTTAGACCGGCAAAGAAACAATCTAGGACAAGGAATTGAAGAAACATTGGTTACATGAAAGAATTTGCCCTGATTTATAGATGAACAGAAAACTGACTTGAACATTCATCGAGGTTAACAAAACCAGTACCTCCAATGTTACAGAAAGAAATAGAGTAAAAATCTCACTGCTCCTTGCCACAAAACCCAAAACAGGTTTGCATAATTATCAGAGGCTAAAATGCCAATTGCTATCATGAAAGTATAAAAATGAAATTTCTGGTAGCATTTAAGTGTATCACAGCTACGTGGGTAAGGGAGTGTGTGTCTGTTATGTACTGTGAATAGACTCTGATAACTGTATTTGGATGTTCTCCGGGTAGAATTTTGTGATGCTGTTGATTGTCTTTTCATTCCTTAGTGGTGATATGCTTGCTCCTTTCATAAGGAATTATGGCTTAATCCCTAACTCTATGTGTGAGTTAAATGTACTATTAACCTTGCATTGTAGAGTTAGGTCCAACAAAGTTAAGTCCAACAGAAGTCCCTAATAGCTTTTTTCCCTGACAGCTCCTTTGATGCCTGAACTGAGTGACAGTGTGGTGTTCATGTCCAGGACTCACAGTTCAGTGATACCTAGTCCTTCATCAGAGGAGTGAGTATTCTCACCAAGGTAGGGGAGCTGGAAAGGTCAAAGAAGCTTTGTGGTTTGAGGTGATACGAAGACATTAATGCATCCTTGTGTGGAACACATAGAAACAGTCTGGCTATTTGAAGTTATGCCCTCTGGGCTGAACTGTGGAGGGAAAGGATGGGACTGAAGGTAACTGATCTAATGAAATGAATAATCCCAAGACTGAAAAGCACAGTTATGAAAGAATTATTGTTCTGTTTGGGTTTGGATCTGGAACATCTACCAAAGGCCCAGCTGTTAAATGCTTTGCATTGATCTTAGTGTTATTAGAAGATAGTGGAAATCTAAAAGAGGTGGAGCCTTGTGGAAGATCTTACATTATGCACATTACATAATGCACATTAGAGGCATTTCCTTGAGGGAGATTATGGGACATTGGTTCCTTCCTCTCTCTTTGTGTGTATCCCAGAGCAAGATGCATAAGGTAAGCAGCTCATTATGTCCTGAGCTTCCCACAGGACCCAGTGTGCAGCTGGTCCTGTAGATAGAGGACCACAACATTCAAAACTGAGCCCAAGTAGAACTTTCATTTTTTAAAAGTTGATTTGTAGTGTGGTAGCATGTGTTTAGAATCTCAGCACTGTGAAGGATGAGGCAGGAGAATTATGAGTTTGAGCCTATCCTGGTTTATGTGTGTGACCCTGTCCCCCCCGCCCCAAAAGAAAAAAAGAAAAAGAAAGAAAGAAAAGAAAAGTAAATCATTATGGGCATTTTGTTACAGTAACAGAGGGCTGGCTTACACAACATTGGATTTTTGTGATTTTTTTTTTAAGGAGTCATATGGGTGATCCTCAAGCAATGGAGCTCTTTCTATATGTAAAACACTTTGCTCAAAGATAGCAGTCACAGGCAAGGTTCAGGCATGACACTGATTCTGCATTCGAGGAGCGACAGTACATATGTTCTTAAGGGATAAATTGTAGTTCTAGGACACACACGTACACACACACATGTATACAGACATACACCACATTCACCCATACAATCTCATATACACCCCCAAACAAAACAAAACTAACACTTCTAGCCCTTGAGGGGCTGAGGCAGGAGAATCAAGACTTTAAAACCAACCTTGGTTGCGTAGTGAGTTTGAGAACTGATTGGAATGCATGAGACACTGTCTCAAAAAACAAGCCAAACCAACCTCCCCACAAACATCCCCCAACAAACCAACCAAAATTAAACAAAATAAATATTCTTCCCATTTTTTTTTCTGTACAAAAACTGGTTCTCACATAGCCCATATGTTTTTCCCGATTCCACACATATTTTGTGTTATGTGTTAAAACATTCAACAATCATTGAAGTTTTCTGATTACTTAATATTGAAGTAAAAAAGTAAGTTTATTTGAACAATTCTAAACCTCTAAACTTAGAAGGAAATTGAAGGGCCTAGCTTAGTCACTGTCCCATTGCTGTGAAAAGACACCACGGCCAAGGCAAGTCTTATAGAGGGAAACACAAACTGGGGCTTCTCAGTTTCAGAGGCTTAGTCCATTATCATCACGGCAGCAAGTGCTGGCAGGAATGGCGTGGTGCTGGTGAGGTAGCTGAAAGCTTTATTCTTTTCTTTGGGCAGAGAGAGAAAGAGAGAGAGAGAGAGAGAGAGAGAGAGAGACAGAGAGACAGAGACACACAGATACACACATACACACACACAGAGACAGAGACATACACACAGATTTGGGCTTTTGGAATCTCAAAGCCCACCCCAGTGACATACTTTCTCCAACAAGGCCACACCTCCTCTACTTAATCCTTCTCAAATAGTGCCACTCCCTGATGACTAAGCATTCAAAAATACAAACCCATGGGAGACATTCTTATCAAACCACCACATGCGCACATGTGGAATTTAGGTGACTTCATCAGATTTGTCCCAAAACTCAAGGAAGAGCAGAAGGGCTTAAAAATTAGGTTTTAGGCATGACCTTACACTATAAATAGTTGAGATGCAAAGGAAAAAACAAAGAATGGCTGCTAGTTATGCAAAGGGAAGAGATTTTTCTTAATGGAGAAAGGTTGGGATCTTAGGGCTCAATCAGATGCATATGGAATATGTTCCATTCATATTCCCTTAGGAATGGGGCTTGGAAGGTGTCCTGGTCTGCTTATTATTGCTGTGATAAAGACCATGGCCTAAAGTGATTCCCAGAGGGAAGGGTTTATTTCAACTTACAGTTTTCAGGATAGTCCATCCTGAAGAGAATGGAACCTGGAAGCAGGAACTGAAGTGGTGGCCATGGGGGAATATTGCTTACTGGCTTGTTCTCCTTAACTTGCTCAGCCTGCTTTCTTAGACAACCCAGGACCACGTTTCCAGGGTTGACAGCATCCACAGTGGGCTGTGCCCACCCTCATATCAGTCATTAATCAAGACATTGCCAGACAGACCTATGGGCCAACCTTATGGAAGCTTTCTCAATTGAAAGTTTCTCTTCCCAAAGGACTATAACTCATGTTAAGCTGGTAGAAACAAGTTGGGAAAGAAGGGAAACTTAGGACTGATAATAGATTCTGGTGAGAACAGCCAGTCTATATACATCATTGTTTTTGTTTGATTTTTGAATAAGTTATACAAAAAGAGACCAGAAAAGAAGGTCAGAGGGTGTGGTGGTTTGAAAAAAAAAATGGCCCTCAAAGGGAGTGGCTCTATTAGGAGGTGTGGCCTTGTTGGAGGAAGAGTGTCACTGTGGGGGTGGGCTTTGAGTTCTCTTTTACTCAAGCTTCCCTCCGTGTGACAGTCAGTCGACTTCCTATTGCCTGTAAGATGTAGCACTCTCAGCTCCAGCACCATGTCTGCTGGCACACTGCCATGCTCCTCTTCATGATCATAATGAACTGAACCTCTGAAACTGTAAGCGAACCACCTTCATCAATTTTTAAGTGTTGCAGTGGCCATAGTGTGGCTTTGCTTCACAGCAATAGTAACCCCTAACTAAGACAGAGGGAAAATGGACATCAAAGCCTTTAAACTCTATAGAATGCATGCAGGGAAGGAGGTATGGGTAAGATGTGAGGACTGGACCATGGCCCCTGCAAATCCCTATTTTTACTATAAGATATACAGAAGCACTTCAAGTTGACCTGGGAGCATGTTCGATACACTTAGTATTTTTTTTGGCAAAGACAACATATAATCACACATTAGCTTTTCCCTCTTTTTCTTTTCAGGCAAGGCCTCCCTAGGCAGCACAGGCCTGAACTCATGACTGCCCACATATTGGGATTACAGACGTGTGCCTCTGTGCCTGCTTACAGTTAGGTTTTTGATACTTTATTTCTCCTGATGTAATTCAGGATGGATTTTAAATGTAAGGTTTAGAGAAGGTCATTTGTTTGGCACACCTTTAAGGAGGGCTGGCTCTTTATGTTTTCGAAATGTGCCCAGGCTGGGACCTTTTGCTTATGTGGGGTGATTTTTGGGTAATGGTGTCAGCAGAGTCTTGGGTGGGTGATTTAACTCGGAGGTGATGAAGAACTTATTCTTGGGATTTCATGCTGTAGCTACGGAAGGAGGAACTGGACTTCGTCTAGTATTTTCATGAAACGCTCAGTCTAAAAGCAAGGATTGTGAGAACTCTGGAGGGGCTCTCAACAGTTTAGGATCAGTCACTCAGCTCTATTATAGGAGAGTATTTTATTTCTGGAGTCTAATTTTCCCTAGACAGTTACTATTCATACTTCTGCAATTTAGTGCATTTTTCTATTACTGCTGAAGGATTTGGGGATTCAAAAATGTCCTTTGTGTTCCTTGCACATTTTTTTTTTATTCTGCCAGGTGTATTACATTGTATGACTGGGCATAATTTGAACTGGAAAGTAGGTAGAGAGTGAATGTTGGCTCAGGGTGTAGTTTGAGCTTGAAGTTATTTTAGTAAATGTTCAGTTTCGGCTATTTCAGAGCCTTTGGGCATAAAAGTCTTATCCACGTGAGCCCAAGAAGTATATAGAAGACGCATGATAAATAACAATGGAAGCTCATGAAAAAGGCAGCCAGTCTTCCTGATAGTCTAGTTTTCTTCCTCTGAGAGAGGCAGACAGACAGACAGACAGACACACACATACACACACACACAGATTCACAACAAACTTAGAGCTTGGAGGTAATATTAAAGGGTGTGAGTGTGTGTGTGTGTGTGTGTGTGTGTGTCTTAGCTTGATTTCTATTGCTGTGGTAAACACCAGGAACAAAAGCAACCTGGAGAAGAAAGGATTTCCTTGTCTTACACATCCAGATCATAGTCCACTGAGGGACGCCAAGGCAGGAACCTAGAGGCGGGAACTGAAGCAGAGGCCATGGAGGATTACTGTTTCCTGCTTTCTCCTCATTGGTTGCTCAGCTTATTTGTTTATACAGCCCAGGACCACTCGCCCAGGTGTGGCCCTGTCCTCCATGAACTTGGCCCTCTAACATCAACCAATCAAGAAAAAGGCCCCCCGAAGACTTGCCTGTAGGACAGTTTTATGAAACCTTTTTCTCAATGGAGAATCCCTTTGTCCGGATGACCCTAGCAATGTCAATTTGACAACACCAAGAAAAACCAAAAGGGAAAACATGTAGCCAGTACAGTGTCTACAGAGAGGTAGTTTGGGTGTGGATGGTAAATGGAAGCCATTTTATTTTTGCTCTTGCGAAGTGAGCTTCTTCCTGTTTTTCTTCCTTTAAGGGAAGGCTCATTTGTTGGCTGAGCCCAGCTTTTCTGTCAGGAAGGATTCGTCTGCTAGAGGCTGCTATTTGAACCCAGTACGGTTTGTGTCCCTTTCTGTATGCCGTCCTGTTAGACTTGGTGCGTCTCAGCTTTGTGCGAGCGGCAGGTGTCCCCGGCTCTCCAGCGTCTCAGTGTTCACACAGTAGGTAGCTGAGTCAGGTCAGATCTCTGCCATGACTTTCATAGGCTATGTAGAGGTGATCATTATAGCTAATAATTTAGCCAGGTGTGGCGATACATGTCTCTAACTTCAGTGCTTGGGAGGCTGAGGAAGAAGGATCACAAGTTTGGAGAAGGCCTGGGCTACAGAGTGAGTATCTGCCTCTTAAAAAATTGTGTTGACAGTTTGGTTCTGTGTCACGAGCCTTTCTGGAAAAATAGTACAGGGCCAGGCCAGGACCACTGCCTTTTATAGGTGTCCCAGCCCTAGAGGAAGTGTGGCTTAACAGGCTGCTGCTTTTGCTCACAAAGCAAGACCTGAGCAGGCGCACTCCAGAAAGCTCTAAGAGAAGAAAGAGAAGAATGAAATGCAGTCCATGCTCCCCAAGTCATTTGCTCTGTCTAGTGGTGATTCTCTGCTGCTACCAGAAAACAGAGGAAGACTAGCATTATTACCCCACTCAGGAATCTGGCAACAGACGACTTCCTATTGGTCAGCTTTAAGTGACCTCACTCTTAGGAATCTGGTGACAGGTGACTTTCTATTGGCCAGATTTAAGTGACATCACCCTTGGGAATCTGGTGACAGGTGACTTTTTATTGGCCAGATTTAAGTGACATCACTCCTAGGGATCTGGTGACAGGTGACTTTTTACTGGCCAGATTTAAGTGACATCACTCTTGGGAATCTGGGCAACAGGTGGCTTCCTCTTGGGTAAGGAGCAGTTTCCGTTCTTGGTACTTCAATGGCAGACAAACTGCTCTGTTGGTCCTGCTTAAAGTTGGCAGAAGAAGGTTTCTGCCATTCATAGAGGCAGAAAATGAAAATACAGGACGCTGATAGGAGGAGGCCTGAGGAAGCAGTTCTTATGCAACCCACTTATTGCTTCCTGATAACTCTAGAAGCTATCAATCATTGGGATGACAGGTTTTCACCGCTGTCTTTGCGTTCTGACTTTTCTCATGTTCATGTATTTGTTTCTATTAAGAATAGGCCCTGGTCTTTGACCACAAAATTACACAAATAACTTTATTACATTACTTACTAAATTTGAAATGTATCTTCTTGTCAAATTATATTCACATTTTATCTTCAGTATTTATATTACTCTAGAGAGGCCTGTCCTCACTCACATATCTGTACGTGTCTCTGTGCTGACACACATTGGCCACACACGCACACAGGTTAACTTCATGGGTATTTACATCTATGGCTTCATTCTGTTCTTTGGTCCAATTTATCCTTGTGGTAAGTTTCTACCTCAAACTATACCAAGTGTCCTTCTAATGTAGCTTGCTAAAAATGCTTGAAAGAGGTGGCCCGAACGACTTGGGAGGAAGTCACTTACTGCAAGCTTAGTGAATTGAGTTCAGACTCCCACATATGTGTCCACATAAAGGTGGGGGAGATGACCGACTCTACAGAGCTGTCCTCTGACCTCCACACGTGTTGCTGTGGGATACACACACACACACACACACACACACACACACACGACAGAGAGACAGACACACAAGAGACAGAGACACAGGCACACACACAAAATTGAGTGAATAAGCAAGCGAGAGAGTCAGAGAGAATACACTTTAAAAATACGTGTAAGAAACCAGAGAGAGTAGAGTGGAGGAATGCAGATGGAAAAGAAGAGGGACAGAAAAATCAGCTAGGGCTGTAGTGGCAGTGGCCACAGTGAGGACTGGAAATACAGGAGTCACACTCGAGTGGTGATCTGGGTGGACTTAAGATATGAGGACCGTGTGTGCCCATGTCTGGACAATGTGTCTGTCCAGAAGATGAACTGCGTTGCTGGGTGAACATGTACCAGAGAAAGAACTCTTTTTAGGGAAAGATGGGTTTGGGAGCCAATACTCCCTGTGTGTTTTGAAGGAAGCAGGTTGACTGAGAGGCAGATGCTCAACTGGTCCCTTAGATGGGGGTGGAGGCCGGCCGCAGGTAGGGAGTTTTGGGACTTTGCAGGCTCCTGAAAAGGTCGACAGGGCAGAAAAGGAAGCAAAGGGGGCCCACCAAACCTTTACCAAGCTACAGTTCTAATTACTATGCACCCGCCTTCTCAACTGAGAAAGTTAAAGGCAAGCTGAAGTTTCTGGATAATTTCTTGTGATTAGCAATCGCACCCTCGTCTGTTGCTGAAGTTCCTACCTTAGCCACTAGATGGCAGGCCCAGTTCACAGAAATATACAAAGTCACACAGGGAGGAAATTGTTATTGATGCCAAAGATTGTGTCCAGAAGTGAGAGGCTAGGCACCTTAAATAATTACCCTTTTATTGTATAAAATTTAATTTGAGTATAAAATATTTGATATATATTGTATATCATAAACACAATGCCGTTTTTGTCCCCATTCCTTAAATACTCTTAATACTCTTGATTTGAGACAGTAATCAAGGAAGATTAACTTAGACACGTGCCAAATAACCACAGTGGCCCATTTCTCTATTTCAACAGCACAAGTGTTTTTTTTTTCTTTTTTCTTTTTTTTTGAGGACCCATACAGCTAACAGAAGTCTTAGCTTTGGAGTTGGTGGATGGGTGGGAGGGTAGCTGGATTCGGGATAGACTGCTGTCGGCATTCGACCCAGACAACTGCTGACACTTCTTAGATCTGGGGCTCTTCATCCTAAAGTGACATCGTGTTCTTACTCCGACTGCAGCGCTAATGAAAGGATGCAGTATTGGGGACTTGGAGTTTTAGGAAGTACATGTGAAGACGAAGTCCCGGAAGTAGAAAAAGCAGAAGAAATGTGTCGAAGGCCGCCATTGTCGGAAGACAACCTTTTAGGTTGTCGTCGGGAATGCTGAAAAAGAAATCCCAGAGAAAATAGCACAGCAAGTTGCGGCTGGCGCAGTGTATAAAGGCTGAGCAGAACGGCTCGGTTCACGTTTCAGTGTTATTTCAGTGGGGAGTACTGGGGAGTTGATGAAGCCTGAGGTAGAAGGATCTTTCTTTCTTTCTTTCCTTCTTTCTTTCTTTCTTTCTTTCTTTCTTTCTTTCTTTCTTTCTTTCTTTCTTTCTTTCTTCCTTCCTTCCTTCCTTCCTTCCTTCCTTCCTTCCTTCCTCCCTCTCTCTCTCTCTCTCTCTCTCTCTCTCTCTCTCTTTCTCTCTCTCTCTCTTTCTTTCTTTCTTTTAAAGATTTATTTATTTCCTTCTAGAGGACCGAGGTTCAAATTCTAGCACCCACATGGCAGCTCACAACTGTCTGTAACTCCAGCTCGAGGGGATCTGACAGCCTCACACCAATGCAGATAAAATTAAAAATAATTAATTTAAAAAGATTTATTTATTTTATGTATGAGTGTTCTATCTGCATGGATAACTTTATGCCAGAAGAGGGCATCAGATCCTACTATAGATGGTTGTGAGCCACCATGTGGTTGCTAGGAATTGAACTCAAGACCTCTGGAAGGGCAGCCAGTGCTCTTAACTGCTTTGCCCTAAAATCAAAACAAACTATGTCTATATGTGTGTTAAAAAATAGCTACTTAAATGATCAGTTATTCAAATGCAGAGCAACAATTGGATATCAATATAATGTATTATTATTTACATATATATATATATATATATATATATATATATATAAAATCATTCATCGATTTATCACCCATCTGCTTGTCTGTCACCTGCCTACTTATCTATGGAAGGTAAGATAGATAAATTATTTTAAGGAAATGGCCTCCTGTGATTTGGGGGATCTATCGCGTCTCTGAATCTGTATTCTACATTGGAAGGTTGTTATCAAGAACTGATATTACACGTGTTGGTTAATATTGTCAACTTGACAGGATCTAGTATCACCCAGAAGATAAGCCTCCAAACACACCTGTAAGGGATTATGTAGATTAAGGAAATAGGGCTGGGAAGACTCACCTTAATTGTGGGGGAGGGACATCATTCTGGGCACTGAGGTCCCTGGACTGAGTAAAAAAACAAAAGCCAGCATAAGACTAGAACTCATTGCTCTTTACTTCCTGACGGTGGGTGCAATGTGACCAGCTGCCTTACAGCCCTGATCGTGACTCCCTCATTCCCACAATGGACTGTACTTGGCAACCATGTACAATAAACTCTTCTTCCTTTACATTGCTTTCATCAGGGCATTCTATCACAATAAGAGGAAATGCCAAGTAATGTGCTATAGTTCGAATACCAAGGCCAGCTACTGCACTGCTTGCTCTAGCTCGGTGTGGGGATCCTGTCCTTTGTTCTCTTGAGGTCCTCAGCTAACTGGATGACAATCAGCAGCAATAGGGAAGGCAATTTGGTGTAATAATATTGGTGTAAATTAATTTTTATCTAAAACACCTACAAAAGCCAACCAGAATAATGTTTAACCAAATGTTTGGGCTCCATAGCCCAGCCAAGTTGACAAAGTTAATCATCACATTGGTGAAACTCTTTGTCTCTGTGTTTAATTTATGTTACTTCTAAGAAAAAAATGAGTTAAGTTTTGTTTATGTTTATTTTCCAAGAGTTTCAATTCTTGTCTCTTATGTGGAATATTTAACCAGAAAAAAATTGTTGTAACTACTTAGATAGGTATGGTTACATCTATTATCCTGTTTGTTTTATATTTTACTAATTCATCCTAAGGTGTTTCTCAATTCCCGCCCTGGCATGTGTGTCAATTGATGGCATCTCAGCTTTGTTTGAACATGGGCTTATTGAATTTTCACCCTTGGAAGGTAATTTTACTGTGTTTGTTGCATTTGGCGTCAGGTCTAAGCCTCATTGTTCAGTTTCAAAATTCTATTTGAACTGAGCTAGTTGTCAGTTACAGTATCTCCCCTCTTGTCTTGTTAAGTTTAATATACCAGCCATACTATTTTAAACCTTGTTTTTTTTTTTTTTAAATTTCAGTATGTGGACTCCTATTGATGTGTTTTTTCCAATTTACAGATGATTGCTTTTGATATCTTGTAGTTTTAGACAGAATGTAGTATGTAGTAGATACAAAATAGAATGAGAAGTTGAAATTCTGGACAATGCCATCTTTTTGCTAGGGGTTAAAATTTTTTCTTCTGGAAGACAGTTAGGCTGGAAGTGAAAGACTTTAGCACTATCTGATCTTGGCATGTTTCAGGGATCAGCGTGACTCTTTGCTGGTACTATTCTGTCTTTGTTGCTTCTCTCAGAAGAGGGAAAGGCTGTTTGAGTGGAGCCAGGTTCTTTTCAAAGACTAGCTGGCCTGTAGTGGGCCATGTCTTCACTTCCAGACCCACTATTTTGGACTAAGGACTGTTCTTACACAGTGGCTTCTGTTCAATTATACTTTACCTCCTTAGCTGTGATCAGGGTAGAGGGACCATGTTGATTAAGTTAAATCAGTCACATCCCTTCTGTGGGCATGGACTCGTGTTGAGGTCCAGCCTTGATATGGTTCACACGTTGCAGAGAAGGGATGTGTGGATTAGAAAAATTAGGTAGGAGGAACAGAGATACGAGAGAAATACAGAGACATAGGATAGAACTGGAAGGGTGATCAGTGAATACTGACTATGCCCCCATATACTTTCCATATGCTTATACACCCCAATCCCAAAAGGAGGGGAAGAAAGCAATAGACTGTTTTAACACGACACAAAGAACAAACAGAACACTTATTTGCTCCAATACTAGAAATAAAATCAAGCAACTATATCCTGAGTTTAAGCATTCTGTTGTTTAGGCAGGACATGCAGCGACTACATCTTAGACACCTTGACTAACTATCTTGTAGGCAGCCACTCCCCAGGTCAAACCTCCTGTCACATCCTTGAAGGAGCAGGAATAGACTTGAATTCTCTGACCTTTGGTCAAGGTGGAGCAGATCCACCTGTATGGGTCGACTTAATATCCTAGGTCAGGATATCTTGTTTGTAGCCATTCCTTAAGTCAGACCTCTTGTCAATAACCTTGAAAGAGTAAGAGTAGGTTCAAGCTCTCTGACGTTCAGTCAAGGTGGAGTGGACCCACTTCTGGGGCCCCCAGAGACTGGATCCATTTCAATAAACTCACAATAAAAACAACTTCCTAGAAGCTGGAGTAAAATTATGATAGGAACCACTGAGTCTAAGAGACCCTGGCAAACAGACCAGGGTGCTTTGATGAGGCCTGTAAAAAAATTGTAGAGACAGAGGAAGGAGGATTTTGAGGTAAAGAGGCTCTTCGGCAGCTGTTTGCTGAGTAGGCGTAAGAATTTCAAGGGTAGAACTGTAACCTTCCTAATACGTTGACTGTAAAGAACATTCAGCTAAAACTTGGGAAATAAATTCTAGGCCACTTTACCACTGTCCAATATATAAAATGGAACAAGGCCCATCTATCTCAACGTGTAAAGTCATAGCACAGAGAATGAGTAGGGATAAATCTGACTTCTCAGACCCTGCCAATATATTCTGCTTCTGTGTTTGCTATGAATCTGATGGTATCCACCTAAGCAGAATAACTTGCTATTTGACACTCTTCATAATTTATTCTTTAGCTAAAATATAGTTTCAATATTTCCAGTTTTATTCTTTTATAGGTGGGAGTTAATATTCAAATGTATTTTTTCTTAATTTTAAATTTTTGAAAAAACAGCAATCACTGTCTTACAAAACATCTTTAAGTAAGAATAATGACTACATATTTCACCTTTTAAAAAACTTATTTTACTCTCTTCCTCCCCTTCCACACATGTGTGGTGATGGTGGTGGTGGTAGTGGTGGTGTGTGTGGTGGGTATATTTATGTGTGGAGATTATAAAAAGGAGTCAGATCCTCTAGAGCTGGAGTTACAGATGGTTGTGCACCAGCTGACATAGGTGTAGGGAACCCAACTGAAAGACCCTCTGGAAGAGCAGGCTATGACTCCAGTGCACACAAATCTCATTTTTAGAAGACAATCACCAGGAGGAACTTCATATTGGCAAACAGTAGTGTGACCAGTTTTTCTAGGAATTTGAAATTATAAAGAAAAGTGAAATGATGAATAAAGAACTTTATGTACATCATAAAATTGTAGAACAATCCTGGGTGGTGGTGGCGCACACCTTTAATCTAAGTACTTGGAAGGCAGAGGTAGGCTGATGTCAGTGAGTTCGAGGCTAACCTGATCTATAAAGTGAGTTCCAAAATTATTACAAAGAGAAGATCTGTCTCAAAAAAACAAAACAAGAAAACTTATAGAATATAGAACATTAGGATTTAGCTGATGTTTGGAAGGGTGTGGTAAGGAGAAATCTAATATGGTCCCCAAATCTCATAGACTGTGATGTACCCATAACCCCCCCCATTATTCAGTTAATCACTAGTGTAACCACTACTTAGTTATTTTTTAAAAAATTTAATTAAGTTTTCTAGGCAGTTGACCTCAAAATAGATTATGTTGTTGGGTCTCACCTAATAACCTGAACCCGTTGAATCTGGGTCAGAGGTAGGAAGAAAAAAATTGGAATGAGAATTTCTTAGTTACTGACTCGAAGATGAGCGATACGGTGTGAGAAGACATGTGAGCGGCTTTGTGGAGATGAAAACAATCCCTGACTAATAACCGGCAGGGAAACAGACGCTGTTCCCACAGCTATAAGTAACTGAACTCCGACAAAGTACACGAGAACTTGGGAGATGAAATAGTTTGCTCAGAGTGCCATAACAAGAATTGGAGATCTCTATCAGGTTCTTCCCCTTGGAGATCGGGAGGGATCAAGGAGACAAGGAGAATACGGCCCGCAGAATCAATCAAGTAGGGCTCATAGAGGCTCTGAAGAGGCAATCAGGGAGCCTGCATGGGTCTGTGCTAGGTCCTCTGCATATACGCTATAGTTGTTGTTAGTTTGGAGTTTTTGTGGGACTCCTAACAGAGGGAATGGGGTGTCTCTGACTCTTTCACCCACCCTTGGGACCATTTTCCTCCTACTGGGTTACCTTGCCCAGCCTTGATATGAGAATTTGTGCCTTGTCTTACTGTGTCTGGTTATACAGTGTTCTGTGGATATCCTTGGGAGGTCTGTTCCTTTATTTGAAGGGAAACAGGGAGGAGTGGATCTGGGGGAGAGGAAAGATGTGGGAGGATGACTGGGAGGAGTGGAAGGAGGGGAAACTGCTGTTAGGACCTGTGTGTGACAACAACAGCAACAACAACAAACAAACAAACAAAGAAGCAAAAATGACGAAAGGCTGGACTACTGTTATAGTTTGGATTCTGAATGTCCCCCTAAAACTCGTATGTGGAAGATTTCCTTTTCAGGGCAGAGATGCTGAGAGGTGGGGCCATCAGAGGGGGCTCATCTGTGATCTCATCTGTTGATGGAATCCTGGCTTGATGGAGTAATGGGAGGAGGTGGGAACTTCTGGGGAAAGGGTCCTGTTAAGGAAAGCAGGTCCCTGGAGATGGTCTCTTGAACATTTCCCCACATCTCTCCTCCACTCCCATTGTCCTTCCATCTCTACTTTCTGGTTGATATGAAGCGAACAATTTTGTTCAGCTATGTGTTCCTTCCACGGTATTCTATCTCATTGCAGAGCCACAATGGAGCCAAGTGACCTTCGAACCCATCAGCCCAAATAAACTTTCCTCATCAAATTGATTTATTAGCCTCCTCGTAATGTAGCCAGTTGGGTTTCATCCCAGACAACAAACAAACAAACAAACAGCAAACAACTGACTAGCGCCTCTTTGCCTCCAAACCCCCTTCATTCTGTTTCTAGATCTTTGCATGCAGGTCTCAGGAAAGCATCCCTGACCTATTTGCATAAGTCTCTAAGACTCAGTAAATCCCAGCACCATTTCCCTGGTGCTTCTAGCAGGTTCTGCGGTTGGGTTTATTCTTATGCTCCGTGCTTCACAGACCGCTTTCATTTGCCTCGCTTACAACACTTGTTAAAAAAGCTAATTCCTGGCCCCGCCACGAGAGACTGACTCAGTAGGGGAGGCTGATGCAGATAGAGTTGCAGAAGTACCGCCGCACACTTGGTGCCACAGCCTGTGCCCTCTCCTGCTTGCCGGCTCCTCAGGGGGGATCGGGAACATCTGTTCATCGTTCTATGCATAATAGACCATAGCAAAATTTTGATTACCTCATTCCCACAAGACTCCAGTGAGACGGTTTATCTTATCATTATTGGAGACTATCCAGTATTAAGAACCTTAGATTCTTATCTCAGCACATTGTCTGACTTCCCGAGGCCACCCTTCCATCGTTCATTCCCTTCTACTTGCTTAGGCCAAGGCCAGTGCTACTGAAGAAGAAAGGCTATCTTCGTGATGAAGATTCCTCTCTTGATCATTACTATTTACGGTCCCAACACTTTGAATTTAAAGTATATTACTACAAAAGATTTATATTTCTTATCAGGGTCAAGGATTCAGATTTTTTCCATACTTCTCTAGAAATGAAAGTCACCACCATTTTGACTTATTCTCACTAAGGGGTCTAGCTTGACTGATTCGAGTTTTGCCTTGTCTGTCCTTAGTTGGATTCCCAGTCACTTGATTTGATGGAGCTATAAAATTATGTTTTCTTTGGTCAAGATACTTCTTGTCGATCTGGACGCAGGGTTGCTCCAAGTTCATTGGTCATTTGTTGATATCATGTGACATAGTTATGAACCTCTGGCATCTTAATGCTGTAGTACTCTTTGGGACCAGGGATGATCTTCCTTGAGTGGAGGGATCACTCTCCTGTACGCTTTTCTTTTTCTAAGTACATTCACACTTGAAGTGGATTTAACAAGATCGCTTTTGTAGTGTGTGTCACGCTTGATCGTGCACACATGCGCTTATGTGCACATCTACATGGGTATGTGTAGGCACATTTGTGGAGACCCGAAACTGGTGTAGTATCATCTTCTGTTACTTTCTACTTTATGTTTTGAGACAGGGTCTCTTAATAAACCTCTAGTTCATAGATTCATGTAGATTTAATGGACAGGAAGCCCTAGAGTTCCTCCTGTCTCTAACTTCCCAGTTCTGGCAATATAAGTATGTACTGCCACACCTCACACCTGCATTTTTCCGTGTGTGTGTGTGTGTGTGTGCTGGATATTCAAATTTAGAACCTCGTGATTATATGGCAATCATGTTACTGATTGAGCTACCCTCTTAGATCCCTAATTAGCATTCAAACACTTAAATGGAGTGGGTGGAGCAATAGCTATCATGCAGAGTGACAGTCAACTGCTTATTCCTAGATGTTGCGGACTGACCAAACACATGATCAGTTCTCTCTGACCTCTCAGTGTAGTGTTTTAGACTCTGTCAACATGGCTGGCTTTCAGAGATTAGAGGCTTTAAAGCATTAGGTGGATCCCACTGTTGGCAAATTCTATTAGCGATGCTCCGCAGCGTCAAGAAATAGAAAGTATACTCTAGGCTCTTGGTTGCTCAGTGGTGCAAGCTGACTAGAGTCCGAAGCTTTGCCAGCTCATGTCTGCTCTGCCTCCGGCAATGGAAGAGCTTTTACCAGAAGAGCAGAGGAGACTGCACAGTGCAGCAAACGTTCTGGTAGTTGGCAATGATGGAGAGAAGGCAGCTTACTCCTGACAATGAATTAAGGCATTGGTTCTCAACCTTCCTAATGCTGCGACCCTTTAACACAGTTTCTCATGTTGTGGTGGTCCTCAACCATAAAATTACTTTTGTTGCTACTTTATAACTATAATTTTGCTATTATGAATTGAATGTAAGCATCTGTGATTTTAATTGTTTTAGGCGACCCCTGTGAAAGGGTTGTTTGACCCACCCAAAGGGCAGAGACCTATAGGTTGAGAACCACTGAATTAATTTTTTGTGTGTGCTAGGCTCCATGTAGCTCTGGCTGTTCTGGAGCTTGTTCTGTATCTCAGGCTGTCCTGGAACTCACAGAGATGCACCTGCCTCTGCTTCCTGAGTACTGGGATTAAAGGTGTGTGCCACCACACTCAGTCTGATGATCCATCACTCCTGGACCAGTCTTCCTCTATCTACTAATTTTGGAGAGAAGTCTGTCATGTGATTTTATGGTAAGATTTATTATTTTAGCTGTTTGCAATGAGTTTCATATTCAGGTAAAATTGGGTCAGTCAAGACATCCCTGTGGACAGACTTTGGTCTTTGAGGCTACCAATCCAGGAAGATCTATGAGAGGTAGAAAATTATATGATCTTTTCCTGCTTTTCTTTTCAATATAACACAGAACTCTCCTGTGGCCAGATATGCAGGTTCCTCTCTTACACTGGGGTTATCTACAACTTAATTCTGACATTACCTGCAATTAGGTCAGATACTACAGGGCAAGGGCCCCACCATCTCACTAGGTTGTCCTTATTTCAGATGCCAGCTGCAAATCTGAATCTCAAGAATTAGAGACAAGTGGCTAAATTGAGGGTTCACATGTATCCTGGTAAGTTGTTGTTTTAAGCATCAACTTGACACAAGCTAGAGTTATCTGAGACGAGAGAATCTCGGCTGAGAAAATGCCTCCCCAAGATTGGCCTGCAGGCAAGTCTGTAGTGCATTTTCTAGCGGTTAATGTGGGAGAGCTCAGCCAATTGTAGGTAGTGACGCCCCTGCAGGGGTAGTCTTGGGGTATATAAGAAAGCAAACTGAGCAAGCCATGACGGGCATGCCAGGAAGCCATGGCCCCTGCATCAGCTCCTGCCCCCAGGTCCCTGCCTTGTGTTCCTGCCCTGACTTTCCTGGCTGATGGACTACACAGTTGTGAGATGAAATGAACCCTCTCCTCCCCACATTGTTTTGGTCATTGTTTTTTATCACAGCAATAGCAACTCCAATGTAGACAACGCGAATCCTTCCTGTCGTTAGTCACTGTCTAAAGCCCCAGGAAAGACTTTACTTACATTGCCAATTGATTATGGATTTAAAAGAATACAAAATGATCAGCTAGATGAAGAGTGTTCAGCACCAGAACCTTGGTCTCCATGGAGTCTGAGTGCACAACCCTCTTGGGCCTGTGGACAAATTCACCAGCCCGGAAGTTCTCCAGATCTGTCCTTTTGTTCTCAGGGGAGGCTTCAGAGTGTGTATATGATTAAATCCTTGGTCATTGGCGAGCAGTCTCAGTCAGCCCAAGTGCTGGGGTGCAGTGGTGTTGAATGATCCAATCCTCTAATCCCATGGAGCTGGCCTGCATTCTGGGGTTGGGTATGCTGTACCTCCAGAGGACTAAAGCCGTAGGGGCAAGAGACCATGGACTGAAGCTTCTGAAATCAGCAGTCACAGTGAACCTCTCCTCTCTTTATGCAGCTCTGTCACAGGTATTTGGTGTAGAAATATAACGCTGAGTAACTAACACAGCCACATCTACTCCTGCCAGGAGTGCTGGCTTATCATAGCTCACAGTCTTTGTGTTCTTTGGGGCTTGTGGGCTGAACAAAGGTGCCTCTCCAAAAGTAATCCTTCTGCTGTATGTGTGTGTGTGTGTGTGTGTGTGTGTGTGTGTATGCACGTGCGTGTGCGTGCAGTCTCCATTCAGTTAGGTCAGTGCAGGGGCTCTCAGGCCGCGATAACTTGCCTCGATTTGGAACAGTTTACCTTAATTTGTCCTAGGACTGGATCCTTTAGGAATCCTTTGAGGATTCCATGAGTTTCTTAGGCACTTGTTGATTTGGAGTTTTGTAGATCAGGGTAGACAGTAAGAGATGTTACTGAGCCATGATCCAGGACGGGTGAAGGGCAGCTGACATCACATGGCTGTTAGGAATAAAATGCGGGCAATTGTTGTTACAAGCAGCATCTGAAAGGTGTCCAGGTGGGCTAGAACTATGGAAATAATTAATAGCACATATTCTTATGGGTTTGGTATAATAGGAAATCAGCAAAACATTATCTCCCTATGTGGTTTACTCCGGGAACCCAGAACAAGAAATAAGGAATTATACTCTGAGATCTGGCCTAACAAACACTTTGAGACAGATCTGTATGATGTTCCATAAGGTGCAAATCTGGACTGATCCTGAGACAGGAGTGATACCCAGAAGTAGGCCCAATGCCCATGACTGGTGGGGGAGCACATGCAGACACTGCATCAGTGCCTATTTTTCCTTCCCTTTTAGACACCTCTTGTTTAATATCTGATTTCAGTTTAGTGGACCAGCTCCAGCCTACTCTGTTCCCACCCAACTTTTGTCTCACTTCTTTTTGATGGACTTTCTCAAAGAACACAAATTGTCCTGGACATGGGGCTCTCCCCAAGTGCTGGGATTATTCTAGGTTGCTTTTATGTTCCTTCGCTATTTTCTGTTTTCATGTGATGCCTTATCTCTTTCCTTCTTTCTTAGCCCCCCTTCTATTTATATTTCTATTTTCTATTATTCTCTGTGGCTCATATACCAATTATTAACATTGCTTTCCTTACTTCTCTTCCATTTCACTCATGGTCTTGCCCTTAGTAATGATTAGCTTAGTATACGCAATACCATTCTTATTCTTTTATGATCCAAGTTATTGGAGTTGAAGGGGTGATTCCTGTGGTGCCAAGAATTGAACTTGGGGTCTTGTACATGCTAGGTAATGCTCTACTGCTGAGTTATGTAGTGAGGAGCTGCGGTCAGGCCTGCTTTTCATCCCACCCGGCTCCCGCACAGCTAGCTTAGGCCCGGAAATAACGACACACAAATTGTAATCACTTAAACACTGCCTGGCCCATTATCTCTAGAGAGTTAGTTACTGACTAACTCTCACATCTTGATTAACCCATTTCTAATAATCTGTGTAGCACCACGAGGTGGTGGCTTACCGGGAAAGATTCAGCATGTCTGACCTGGTGGCTGGCTCCATGGCGTCTGCCTCATTGCCCTCTTCCCAGCATTCTGTTCTGTTTACTCCGCCTACCTAATTTTCTGTCCTATCAAAGGGCCAAGGCAGTCTCTTTATTAACCAATGAAAATAACACGTAGACAGAAGGCCCACCTACATCAGAGTTACAATGTAGGTCTGGAGTTGTTTTAATTTGTGATTACTCTCTTTCATAGCAGCCATATCCAGTGGCTGGAGTTGCTTCCGTGGCTTCTGTTCTACTCTTTGAATAGGGCTGCAGATAGAGACTGGCACTCTGAGCATATGGGCTGGTTGCTAATCTGCTTAGCTAAACACCCAGTGTAGAGGGAAGAAATGATATCTCAGTCCTACTATAACCTAGTCCTACTTAAGTATAGCAAGCTTCCCTGAAATAATAGAGGTGACTGAAAAAATATCTAACCAATAGGCCTAATCTAAGGTGTACAAATCTCAGTGTAGAAACACAATCAGCAGATTCATAAAGGACACACAGGTTGCTGCACACACTCAAAGAGAACACAAACAGCTGAATCAAAGAAGTAAGTCAGTTGTTGACAGAGGTTTCTGTCCTGCCCAGTCTCACAGCAGTTCAGTCCCAAAGAAATACAGAGAGGTCTATATTAATTATAAATGGATTGGCCTATTAGCTCAGGCGTCTTATTAATTCTTTCTTACATCTTAAATTAGCCCATAATTCTTGTCTGTGTTAGCCATATGGCTTGGTACATTTATCAGTGAGGCATTCTTATTTTGCTTCCTCTGTGTCTGGGTGACAACTGTAGACTGACCGTACCTCTTCCCAGAATTCTCATGTTCTCATTGCCCTGCCTCTACTTCCTGCCTGATCATCCCACCTATATGTCCTGCCTGGCAACATCTTATTAATATACAAGTAACAAATCTTTACAGGGTACCAGACCATTGTCCCACAGCACTTTCTCCCCCCCCCACCCCAGAACTCTGTATCTAATCTTCTTTGTTTAGCTTTTTTCTTTCCAGACTATTATCCATAACAACTTGTAACCAACACTCCAAACAAAGAAAAGCATCCATAATCCATTTTTTTTGGAGGGGGTAATGCGGGCACAGCTTTCTAGGCTACTTCCTACTGATTGGGGATGATAATGATCTTATGGGGACCTAAATATTTAGAATTATGATCAAGTCCTGGCTGGATTAACCTGTGAGGCTTGGCCATCTTAGCCAGCAGTCTCGAAACTGTTCTGGATGTAGAACTCCAGAACATCTGGACCATCCACTCCTATTGGAGATTTCTCAGAAGGTCTTCGTTTTTCTTAGCCCAGAATGAATCCACAGTCTCTCATTTCCTGTGGAAACAAAAGCAAAACCCTCTTTTCCAAAGTAACATATCTTTTGACTTAAATTTTGACATCAAAGCTTTTTAAAAAAAATATATTATTTTATATTTAATATATAATTGTTATATTAGTCCAGAAGCATTTGTAAATAAATGTCTTCTAGTAGCTTTTGTCCTTCCTCAGCCATCAAATCACTTAAAGATATCACAATAACACACAATATCCAGACTCTCTGTATATTTTCCATCTTCATGTGACTTTATTTTACACTCTATTTCTTTTATTTTTATTTTTTATTTTTGGTGTTTTGAGACTAGGTTTCTCTGTATATCTTTGGCTGTCCTGGCAGTCACTCTATAGACCAACTTGTCCTTGAACTCACAGAGATAGATCTACGTGCCTCTGCCTCCCAAGTGTGCCACCACACCCGCCTACTCTCTTTCTTTCTTTTCTATTTTAAGGACTTTATTCTTTTTCTTTTCCCTCCCAAGCCTAGATATACTCTTAAACACATTGTTTTAATCCATTTAGAGGTTTTCTTCATATGAATCTATGTTTACTGTATATCTCTCTTTTTCTGACCATATGAGTCTTTAATTCTGTGGCTTTGTTGACTGGTCCACCCCATTCCTTAGCTTTCTGAGAATCTAGCCTCATGGCAGAGGAACCAGCTGGAGCCATGTTTATTGCCACAACTCTGTGGAGTTTCAAGGTCCGTGCTGCCACCAAGAAGCATGCTGCACGCTATTCATAAACACCATTTAAGTGTTTTGTGGCTGAGTCTCTTAAAAGGGCTACAAGTTTTTTCAGCTAAAGCTGAGTCAAAAAGCCTCTCTTAAATGAGACACTCTTGCCTCTAGCAAAGAGAGCTCACCTGAGAAAATGCTGCCACCAAGAAGCCATGTTTAACTCTGTTCTTTTTGTGTCTAGAATTCCTTCCCAAACTCTCTCAGGTTTTAAGTGGATTTATCAGACCACGCTGGTGTCATTTGTTGACAGAGGTTTCTGTCTCACCTGGTCTCACAGCCATTCAGTCCCAAAGAAACACACAGAGGTCTACATTAGTTATAAACTGGTTGGCCTATTAGCTCAGACTTCTTAATAACTCTTACATCTTACATCTTAACCTATAATTCTTGTCTTTGTTGGCCACATGGCTTGGTACCTTTATCAGTGAGGTGTTCTTAGTCAGTATAGAACATGAAAGAACTTAATAAAGAGATAGACATACTGAAAAAGATCAAATTGAAATTTTGTAGCTGAAAAGCTAACAAAATAAAAACATGTGCAGAAAGCCTCACCAATAGGATGGGTAAAGTGAAAGAAAGGATCTGAGGGCCTGAAGACAAAGCAGAGGAACTAGACCATTCAGACAATGACAAACGTAAGATAAGAACATCTGCACATAACATCTAAAAACCACGGGGCATGATGATCGGAGGATGGGATCCACAAATCATAGACATAGAAGAGAGAGAATAAGTTCAAACTGTAGAAAATAAATAAATAAATAATAAAGCAAAATGTTCAACTTATAGGAAAAGGGCTGGTTATTTCAACAAGGAGGCATTTGGAGTGTCATACAGATAAGACTAGAGAAGAACTTCACATCATGTTATAGTTTAAACAAGAATCATACAGAACAACAAAATACTGAATATTGCCATTGAGAAGCACCACATCACATGTAAAGGCAAACTCAGAAGAATGATATCAGATTCCTCAGAAACTCCAAAATCCAGGAGGGCATTTCATTGAAATGGGACAATTCATTTCAAACTCTGTAATATTGTAGCGACTAACACAGATTATTATTTACAGCAAAGCTACCTTTTCTTAAGCGAACGTAAGTATCCCAAGATATACACAAACTAAAGGAATTCATGACTAGGAAGCCATCACTGTAGAAGACACCTGCAGAATCCTCCACACTGAAGAGAAAGAGAAACACACCCATGAGAACCACAGAAAAGGAGAAACAACAGTAGATCTGTGGCTAAGCAAATAAAGACTAGGGAAGGACGAAACGAAAGCAATTAAACACATTCACCGATAACTGCAAATGTTAGCGGCCTCAATTGCCAACAGACATAGACTACAAGGAGATTGGATGGCCAAAGGACTCACCTGTTTGCTGCGTATAAGAAACTTTCCCCAACACAAGGACAAGCAGACAGAAAAAGCCAGAAAGGACCAGGAAAGAAAGCAGCTGTGATGGTACTAATATTTGACCAAATAGTCCTTAAACTGAATTTAGTGATAAGAGATAAATTTATTTTGGTTAAAGGGGCAATCCATTAAGTTGCTGTTACAATTCCACACATGTGCATCGAGCAGTGATGCATCTAATTTCATAAGCCGAACAGTCCTGGGGGTGAGTGCACAGACTGATCTTGCAGTAATGGATGTTTTCAATATCCTGCTTTCACCAGTTGAGAGGTTATCTTGGCAAAAACCTTAACAGAAATACCCAGAGTCAAATGACATTATAAATTAAAAAGATGTAACAGACTTATCTAGAACTTTCCACCTTAGCATTGCAGAATACACACTATTCCCAGCAACCAGAAGAATGTTTTCCAAAATAAGTCACATTTTAGGTCACAATGCAAATCTCACCAGATACAGGAAAGTGGAAATAATTTTACCAGTTCATGGAGGAATAAAACTAGAAATCAACAGCAAAAGAAACTGTGTAATATACACAATGATTGTAAATCAGGAGGGAAATATTAAAAACCCCCAGAATCTAGTGAAATAAAAACACAATGTTTCATTACCTGTGGGCGACAGTGGAAACTATTCTAAGGTATAAACGCCTACGTTAAAAACCAGAGAAATTTCAAGTAAATAACTTCATGGTGTACCTCAAGGCCTTAGTAAACCAAGAACAGGACAAACTAAAATTCATTACACAGAAGAAATAATAAAGATCAAGGCAAAAATTAATGATAAGAAATGAGTATAACAATTATAATACAAGAACCAATAAAGCAACGAGTTTGTTCTTGGAAAAGATAAACATGATCGACAAAATCATTGTACACTAACAACGATGGTCGGTTCTCCTTGTCAACTGGACACAACCCAGTTTTATCTCTTCATGGTAAAAATACTGAATTATCTGGGGATGGTGGAGTTTTCCCTGACACTTTGACAAAATACCTGGTGAAAGCATATTAAGGAGGGGTGACTGTGATGCCTCCGAGTTTGAATGGTGGCGTATGGGCTGTCAGGGTACAAAGAATCAACCCACAGTGCCCTTTAGCTGTTCAGAGTTCCCCCCTCAAATTCTTCTCTTCCTGCTCCTACTTCTTCCTTCTCCTCCTCCCCTTCTTTCTTGAGACAGCATTTTTATGTAGCTCTGGCTGTCCTGGAACTCACTATATAGAGCAGATTGGCCTCAAACTCACAGAGATCCACCTGCCTCTGCCTCCTTCAAGTGCTAGGATTAGAGGCCCGCGCCACCAAGCCTGGCTTTAAATTTTTAATTAGAAGGAATATCAACCTAAATAATCAGTGAGATCAAGACAAAGTCACAGCAGCTATGGAGTGGAGCTGATGTGAACCTAGGAGATGAGCTATGTGTGCTGAGGATGCAGAGCTGGAGCCACTGCCAAGCCCCTTGGACATCATGAGTGAGTCCCAGATGTCAAGCATTTAACTCTTTGCACTGTTAGACCTTGGTTTTGCTTTGAAATGATTGTGACTGTGCCCTGGTTATTGCCTCTCAGGCAAAAGAGTATGTTACTTATAATTGGTTTTACGGGATTCCACAGTTAAGAGACTTTGAACTTTTAAAATGATTTTGGAGTTTTAGGGAGACTTTGGAATTTTTAGAGAGGCTTTGGATATTTTAGAGTCCAAACTTCTAAAGAGACTTTGGATGCTTTTAAGAGGTTCAACCTTTAAGGTGTTTGAATTTTTAAAGACTGTAGGATTTAAAATTTGACATTTAAAAGTTGCTTTATACTATGATATTAATATTAACATACTATGTTGGGGACAAATGAGGAAAGAAAGTTTCTAGTTTAATACTGTTGTGTTTGTAAGGCAAGTTGACAAGGAGTCAATTTTACTGTCTAGTTTTATGTAAATTTTGCGCAAGCTAGACTTATTTGGGAGGAGGAACTCTCAATTAAGAAGATTAGATTGGCCTGTAGCAAAGTCTGTAGTGCATTTTCTTAATTAGTGATGGATGTGGGAAGGCCCAGCCCATTGTGGGTCGTGTCATCCCTGGGCTGGTGGTCCTGGGTCTATGAGAGAGCAGGCAGAGAAAGCCATTAGAAGTAAGTTAGTAAGTTGCATTCTTCTATGACATCTGTATCAGTTCCTGCCTCTAGGCTCCTGTATTTAGTTCCTGCCCTGAATTTCCAGGGTGATGGGCTATAAGATATAAGATGAAATAAATCCTCCCCTTTTGATCATGGTATTTTGTCACAGCAATAGAAACTCCAACTGAGATACTAAAAATATAAGAAAGAAATGTAATCACAGTCATGCTTTGTGTACTTCTAATGGTGGAAATGCTAAATCTTTGTTTAACTTACAGTCAAATGTTACAAATTTAATATATTAGCTTATGCTAATTCCTGGCTTAATTTATTGTTCTGTCTATAAAAGGATGGTGTAGGAGAAGGGAACATGGAGGTGGGGCAGAAATGGCTGCTCTCATGATAAACTTTGTGTTATTGTTAGATCACTTTAATTCTATTTATGTATTGTTTAGATAAAAATAATTATAAACAAAAAAGCCAAAAGCACCAAAATTTCAGCAGAAGAAAAAAGTGAAACTAACCACACAGTGGCTATCTCCTTACATAGTATCTCTTTCAGTTTCTTGCACCTTTAACATTGTAGCCATGATATTAGAATTGACCATCTCAAGAGGAGAGAAGGGGATAAGATACAGATAGGGACAAGGATGGAGAGTAGAAGGAGAGGACCCCAGAAACGCGAGGTGAAGACAAGAGTGTGTGTTAAACTAAGGTAGGAATTGTTAAGTGAGTCACACAAGGTCAAGGGAGAAGCCTTGTCCGAGTCTCGCTCTTCTTCAAGGACGGCCTTCCCCAACCCTCCCACATCCAGCTCACCTTCCCATTTCTGTCTTGGGAAGGTGTCATATCATTTACTTGCCTAGTGCCTTGCACCTGCCTCTCATAAAGAACTTACCATGTTGTGCTGGGTCCTTACTGTTTGTTTCTTTGCTTTCAAAATTTTGATTACCATTGCATTAATTGTTCCTATTAATGGTTTTTTTTTTCTGTAGCGTTGATTCACAGTAGCAAGGATGGGGAATCAACCTAGGAGCCCATCAACATAAAAATGGGTAAGAAAAACACGGTATGTTTGCACAGTAGACTGTTATTTGTCTATAAAGAATGAAGTCTTGTCAATAGAATGGGCAGAACTGCAGTACATATTAAGTGAAAAACCTTAGGAGTAATTTCTCTTGTGTTCTCACAATTCTAAGCTTACTGAAAAATGAAAACCTATCGAGAGAGAGAGAGAGAGAGAGAGAGAGAGAGAGAGATAAAGAAATAGAGATAGAGATGGGTCAGTGGATAAAAACATTGGCTGCTCTTCCAGAAGATAGAGGTTTGACTTCCAGCACCCTCATGGCAGCTCACAACCATCCTAAGTTCAGTTCCAGGGGATCTGAAACCTTCTTCCCACCTCCCCACAGGCACACACATGATGCAGATACATATGTGCAGCCCAAATACTTATATACATAAAAATAAGTAAAAGCTTAAAAAGAAATAGTATCTTTAGTCATAGCTAAATTTTATAAAATTGATTCTTTCATATATTCAATTTTGCATGCAGCTTTTTCTTGAAAGCTTTCTGACTGAAGATGGAGTGCAAGCAGTTGTTGTGGTACATACCTGTAATCTCAGTGCTCAGGAGGTAGAGGCAAGAGATCATAAGTTAGAGGCCAGCCAGAAGTTCCTGTTTTAGAAAAAAACTCATAGTGTATGTATGTGTGTGTGTGTGTGTGTGCGCGCGCGCGTGCACGCACGCATGCGGGGGGAGGGGGATGTGCATCTTCCTCATTTTGAAATGGAAACATTATAGAAATACAGATTTCAGAAGGTCACTGTTCATTATCAGTTCTTGAATCTGCATATACATATTATGAGTTTATTTGTCTGCAGTTTGATTTAGACATAACACTTGTGGTGGTTTGAAAGAAAATGTCCCCCAAAGGGAGTGGCTCTATTAGGAGGTGTGGTCTTGTTGGAGGAAGTGTGTCATTGTAGGGGCGGGCTTTGAGGTCTCTTATGCTCAAGCTTCCCGCAGTGTGACACTCATTCAGCTTCCTGTTGTGTGGCTGATGTAGCACTCTCAGCTCCAGCACCATGTCTGCCTTCACCTGCCATGCTCATTATCATCATTCATGATGATAATGGAATGAACCTCCGAAACTGTAAGCAAGTCACCCTCAATTAAATGTTTTCTTTGTAAGGATTGCCATGGTCATGGTGTCTTTTTACAGCAGTAGAGACCCTAAGTCACTCATTTTGTCTTAGGGTTCTATGGCTGTGAAGAGACCCCAAGACTATGGCAACTTTTATAAAGGAAAACATTTAATTTGGGCTGGCTTACAGTTCAGAGGTTTAGTCCATTATTGTCATGGCAGGAAACATGGCGGCATGCAGGCAGATACGGTGCTGGAGAAGGAGATGAGAGTTCTACATCTTGATCCCCAGGCAGCAAAAGTGAATGTCACACTAGACCTGGTTTGAGCATTTTAGACCTCAAAGCCTGCCTCCTAGTGATGTACTTCCTCCAACAAGGCCACACTTCCTAATAGTGGTGCTCCCTCTGAGTTTATGGGGACCATTTTTATATGAATCAACATACATACTCAGTAGTTGCATGATATAATAATTTGTAATACCCAATATTCATTATTATTTGAAATTAGTCTATGCCCATTTCTAGCTATTTAAACATATTTACTTCTTTTACTCTAGATTACTAGAAACACACCATTTGATTACAATCTTTACTTTGAAGACAATTCATAATCCTGTATTGCTTGGACAAATTTAATCATTTTTTATATCTGTGAACAATAAAAAAGCTTTTATCATAAAAATTTAGTATTTTAAATAATCTACAAATTTGTTAAGTGAACTTTTATTTCCTCATTATTCATATTTTGTTGGGCATAATGGACATGCTACATTTTTTTTGTGTACTTTTTCTGGATGTATTTTTTCATGTCCTTAGTATAGTCCTAACTTTCTCACTTTTTTTCTAAATGTGAAAAAAGCATTCTATTTTATTGTGCACTTATTTATTTCTTCCATCCTCTATTTTGATTTTTAAATAAATCAACTTGATTGAAATACATAATAGAAGTGAGATGGATGTGGCAACATGGTTGGAACTGGAGGAGGTCATTATGTTTGTAAAGAATAAGTCAGGTGTAGAGTGATAGATGCCACCTGTTTCCACAGAGATTGAGAGTAGAGTGATGGTTAGCGGAAGACTGGAAAGTTGAGAGGCAGGGGTGGGGAAACGTTGACCCACAGATTCTAAGTCGTAGCTAGTAGAAATAAGGTCTGGTGCTCCTGTAGACAGTAGAGATTACAAAGCAGTGGGGTCATGACCCCTTTGGGGTTAAATGACCCTTTCTCAGAGTTCACTTAAGACCATCAAGAAACACAGACATTTACATTACGATTCATCACAACAGCAAAATCACAGTTAAGAAGCAGCAACACAAATAATCTTATGGTTGGGGGTCAGTACAACTGGAGGAACTGTATTAAAGGGCCGCAGCATTAGGAAGATTGAAAGCCACTGCTGTAGACCATGGTAAGGTATTGCATATTTCAAAGAATGAGGGAGGAAGGATTGTCAGTACTTTCACCTTGAAGAAATAATAACAGTTTGAGAGGAGATAGACACATGGATCCTGCTTTGAACATGGCTAAGACTTTATTGCTGAAGACATCACATCTTTTGCATACAAGACTTGCAGGAATCGAGCTGGTATTGGCAGCCTCCTCCCTGAGGACTGATTATCATTATTGAAAGATGTTATGCAAATTATCAAGGGAGAAAACTAACAAATTGTTTTACACAGCAGTAAAGCCTGAAAACAATGACCACCTTGGCAAAAGATCTCCACTAGTACAATAGTGGCACTAATGTCTTGGGTGGTAACCAATAGTTGTCTAATTGTATTTAAGGTCCACTCAATAGGAGGCAGCTCATGTCTGGTACTATCAACATAACCAAGAACCTGTAACTGGAGGGGTCATAGATCCTAAAGGAGAACCTGCTTTTGCCATTTTACTAAATTAATGTGCCTTCCAGCTACATTCTAAATATTTATGTTTGTACTCACAAATAAGTGTGGCTCTCACTTCTCATTAAAGAAGCCTTTTCTTTTTTCTTATTCAGCAGACAGAGTCTGCTCCAGAGAGCCATAATTTGTCAAAAGGTAGAGAATAAATGTTCAAATCCTTAATTGGTGCATCTACAACATTACCCCTCTACCTAAGGCTTAGAGAACATTGTGGGAGAGGGCGGCAGAAAGCAATAAGAACCAGAGAACCAAGATACTTGCTTCTAGATAGTATTTTCTAGACACAACAGGAAAGCTGTATCCATGAAATCTCAACTGCATGGTTACCTAAAAACCTGAACAATGACAACACCAGTCAGCTTTCCAGCTTCACAATACCTCATCCTTAGATGAAAAGCTGTAGGCAATCAGTGGATCCTGAGGGAGGTTCAGTTTTCTCTAGGGACAAGCCTCCTAGTGGTTTATATAATTCTAAGTGGTTAGCCTTAAGCACATGTATATGGATGGTGCTACTTAGACTAAGAGAGTTGAATACATACAGATGTAACAGTAATAAACAAGAGGTTCAAGATGGGGTGGGGAGCATGGGAGGAACTGGAGAGGGAGAAGAAATGGTAAAAATGATCTAAATACAGTATTCACATATGAAATTCTCAAAATAAAGATTAAAGAAGAAATTGTTTGCTCCTGAAGTTCAAACATTAGCATTATTTGTTTGCCAGTGGACAGCTGGAGATTCTATCTTTACTCTGAATCTGTCCATGTTTGAGAATCATTTGAGTCCATTTAAAGTAAGGCGACTGTTTATTTAGGATTTTCTAGAGGAACAGAACCAAGGGGATGAATGTACAACACATAAACACGAATTTATTGTTAGTTTTACTAGAGAAACTGGGAAACTGATAGCTACTTGGTCCTTTTGGCTAGTACCCAACGATCATAACAGTTCCACAATAGCTCTATCTGTCTATCTCTCTGTCTCTCTGTCTATGTCTCTCTGTCTCTCTCTGTAACATGAGAGGGCCTGCTTGTTTGTGTTTCTGTCCTGCCCAGTTCCCCCAGCTGTTTAGTCCCAGAAAAAAATCACACTGAGATCTCTATAAGTTATAAAGCTGATTGGTCCATAAGGTCAGGCTTTCCACTGGCTAACTCTCATATCTTGATTAACCCATTTTTATGATCTATGTTAGCCATGTGGCTCAGTATCTTTTTCAGCTGGGGCAGGTCACATCCTGCTGCTTCGAAGATCTGGGCAGGAGTGGGAGAATCAGCTTCCTCCTCCCTAGAATTCCTCCTGCTCTCCTTGCATCATTTCCACTTCCTGTCTGGGTTTCCCACCTACAGCTCCTGCCTGGCCAATCAGCGTTTATTTAAAACATGATTGACAGAATACAGACAATTCTCCCGCACCATCTCTCTCTCTCTCTCTCTCTCTCTCTCTCTCTCTCTCTCTCTCTCTCTCTCTCTCACACACACACACACACACACACACACACACACACACTGTGGAATTTATTGGAATGACTTATAGTCTGCAGTCCAGCAAACCCAGCAATGATTATCTGTCAATGGAAAGTTCAAGAATCTAGTGGTTGTTCAGTCTCACGAGGCTGGATGTCTCAACTGGTCTTCTGTATGTGCTAGTATCCCAGAGAAGTAGGCTCTGATGCCAGTGAAGGAATAGATGTGGTAGCAAGGTAAGGGCAAGAAGGCAAAGACTGAAAGCTTCCTTCTTCCATGTCCTTATATAGACTTCCAGCAGGAGGTGTGGTCCAGATTAAAGATGTGTCTTCCCACCTCAAGATCTGGATCAAAGGCCTATTTCTCTTCGCCTTAAAATCCGGATCAAAGGCATCCATCTTTCTGCCTCAAAGGTTTGAACTAGAAGTGGATTCATCCTCTTCAAACCAAGCAGAAACTCTCTCACAGGTGTGCCCTCCATTTTTGGATTGTAGTTCATTCCAGATATAGTCAAGATGACAACCAAGAATAGCCATCACAAAGGCCGAGCAAGCAAAAGGCAAAATGCTCTCCCTTCAGCCATGTTCTTTTGTATATGTGCTGCTACCAGAACACAGCACCCACAGTCAGGGTGGGGCTTCCCACATCAATCAAGGCAGACAGGACACTTCCTCAGGTGATGATTATAATTTGTGGCAAGTTGACATTAAAACCAACCATAAAATGCCAACATAGTTCACCCAAATATAGCATATACTTTCCATTAAAAATTAATGGGGGAACAAAAAAAATCACCCAAGCTGCATTGGTGATGTGCATTGACTTATCATATTGAAGGAATAAATAGTTCAGTATGTCACAGACAAGACCCCCAAAACCTTACAGAACTAGTTTCTGTTTTTACATTTTCCTGATTGGCATGCATGCCTCTGAGTATTTGCTATGGAATCCCCACCTGGGAGGTTCAATGAGCATGACGTCACTGTAGCTACCTATCAAGATATCAAATTTGCTGAAACTGTTGAGTTTAGAGATGTGAAATGTCATTGTGTCCAAAGTTTGGAAAGTTGGGCTCCTGACCCTGCCAAATGCACAGAAATACTTGCAGTGTCTTTAGTCTTGTGGCTAGATTAAAGAGCCGTTCCCAGAACAGTGTTTGTCACTAGCAATAACTTTGTTGCTTTTTAACTGTGATTTGATTTAAATAAAGAGACACATGTGCAGTAGCCTCTCCAATTAAAGTCATCACCTGATTGAGTTATCAGTGATTTAGTGCCATCTCCATGCTCCAGTTGTCTTCTGGCATACATCAAGGGGTAAATCAAACGAGTGTATGACAGGAGTCCCCAGTCCTGTATCTTTCAAGTTGTTAATGGCAGCGTTAAGTCCACGCTTTTATGTAAATACATGATACTACTTGTGATGGCTAATTTTATGTCAACTTACACCAGAGTCATCTGAGAGGAGGAAACCCCAGTTGAGAAAATGCTTCCATAAGATTGGGCTATAGACCATTTTCTTAATTCGTGCTTGATGGCATAAGGCTCTGCCTGTAGCTGATGGAGCCATCCCTAGACTGGTGGTCATAGATTGTATAAGGAAGCAGTATGAGCAAGTCATTAGGAGTAATCCAGTAAGCAGCACCCCTCCATGACCTCGACATCAGCTTCTGCCTCCAGGTTCCTGCCCTGTTTGAATTACTGTCCTGACTTCCTTTAGTGATGAACTACAATGTGTAAGCCACATAACCTCTTTCCTCCCCAACTTGTTTTTCTTTTTCTTTTTTTTCCCCAACTTGTTTTTCTGTCAGGATGTTTCATCACAGCAATAGAAATCCTAAATCAGACACCAATTTTTAGTTTAATGTGTTGGTGAGGAGAGGGAGCCCTGGTAACCCTTAATTTTATAAGAACATTTATCAAATGGATCAGGAAGCAATTGTGGGTATTCTATCAGTTGATTCCTATAGGGAGGAAAGGAACCCGGGAGTGAATGTGTAAAGAGAAGATGAAGTACTGAGTGAGTGTGTATTATCTACATGAGTGTGGCTCATGGGTATTTGGCAATGTGCCCTGCCCCCATTCCAGGGATGAGGCAAAGCCTTCCTCTGGTAAGAGTTTTCATTACTGGCAGTGTGTCCATGAAGTAGCATCTTCAGCCTCCTCCTCCTGATAGTTACAGCCCGAGACTGCTCAGATATAGATACTATACTAAGACTCCTCTAGTTTATGCTGTACATAACGTGACAAGGTTCTGGGTCACTGAATGCTGTTCTGTTAGAGTGTGCATGGCCCACCTGACCTCAGGTTTTCTGTATAAATGTCTGTGTGTCTGTCCTTTCTTCATTCCCTCACCACCATAGTCAGGTTTCTGGAACCAACCTAGCAGGGGTGTAGTAGATTCCTGTGTTTTCGTGTCATACACATAGAAACAAGGAAGGCATTTCTGAAATAGGTTCAGCATCCCAATAGACTGACCAGACGGCAGACTTAGATCATAACTCGGCACCTGAATTTTCTAAACTCTCACTTTGACCCGAGGTTGGATAAGTGTGTTCTAGGTTTAGGTATCCTTACATCAGAACCAGTGTAGAAGACTCAATAATCATAAATATGTCCATTATAGCCCATATATATGTGGTTTCTTGATTGGTGGCTATTTTGGTGATAAAAAGACCCTTTTAGTTAATAAGTTGAGTCAGTTAGATAGAAATATAGAAAAATGGATTTTGATTGCCATTTCATATAATGTAGAACATTAGGCTCCAGACAAATCATAGAACTTGATATCTCAGGGAAAACAATATTTTTAGAAAAATGTGGAGGATATTAATAAGGTGAGAGGGGAAACTAAAAAATAGAAGAGTGTTTTAATATGGGCAAAAATTATTTTAACATATACACCCCTGTTTACTCATTAAACATGAAAGCAACGATATATGATGCAAGTCACACAAGGCCTCAAACATATTTCTTGCATTCTTCCCAATAGTACTTGGTAGAATCACCATCAAGATATAAAGAAAGAGAAGAACATGGAAAACAGCAAACAAAAGGCTCAACACAAGGAGAGCATCGTTGAAAACCCCAGCACGGTTGTGAGGAGAGGTCACCAGACCGCTGTTACGTGTTCGACATAGTATGCCTGCAGTGGGACCGACGCTGATGGAGACTGTTGGCATGACGGACATGTATCTGAGAGGATGAAGCTGCTGAGGTACCTGGAATGATGGGTACGAGATGAGAGGGGGCAGAACTTCACGTGATAATTTGACATGATCTAGATTCACCTCGGAGACAAGCTTCCAGGCACACCTGTGCAGAATTGTGTATTAGATTAGCTTCTGGGCATAACCTGGACTGAGGCTCTATATCAAGAACAAAGGAGAAAGTGAGCTAAGCAGTAATATTCCTCAATTTCTACTTTCTGGCTGTGGGTACAATGCGATCGATTATCTGACTTATCCTTTTGGTTCCACGATTTCCCTACAATGACAGTTTACAGCCTTAAACTGTGAACCCAAATCGCTCTTTCCTTCCTTAAGCTGCTCTGGGAAGTTTTGTCCCAGAAATCAGACAAGTAACTAATACACTAGATAATCTCACAGTAATAGGATGGAAGGCAGGAAATATATCCTTGCCTGTGTGTAGTAGGGGGGCTGCTTGTTCGTTTCCTGGCTGCCCAGGCTCCCAAAATAACCACACAGAAACTGTATTAATTAAATCACTGCATACCACCTGTGGTTACTCAAGGAGGGAAGAACTTCGGCCTCAACTCTGATGTAGGTAGTTCTTAATAGTGAACAATAAAAACGTGAATTCCCTCCTTTGGAGTGGACTTGAAGTACAATTAGACAGTTTTGGGTTACCCCCAAGATGTAACTGTCACTGTTGCACTGTTGGGGATATCTTACCATGTTGGTCATTGTTGTGGCTCATAGACTTTGCCACTGGACTATTTGATTATTTTTCTGATACTCCGAAAGTTAGTCCCCAGGGAGGAGGGTTCCATCTTAATTCCTCCTGGGAGAACCTTTATTCACATCATGAACCAGGAAACAGAGCTACTGAGAGACCTAAATTCCATGTGCTCCCTTAGATGTACCTCCAGTGACCTGAAGTCTTCCCAGAAGGCTCCAGTTCTTAAAATTAGACAGCACATCCTAGCACTGCCCACCTTCAGAACACGGGCAGTTGGAGGACATTCACCATATTCAAGCCACAGCAATAGCCCTCAGAGAAATGCAGATTAAGATGTCAAATGATGCTAACACACATATTAGCATTGCTAAATTGAAGAAGTCCATTTAGGTCAAGCGCTGTCAAGGATAGGGCTAACAGAACACTTGTACAATGCTAATGGGAATGTAATTGGTACCCTCCACTTTTGGAAATTGTTTGAAAGTATTTGCTTAAACAATATGTTTGTGTCCCATGACAGTAATTGGTATATACTCCAAAATGTGCACACATTTTCCTCTAAAGACAGGAAAATGACAATAATCACGGGAAATCAGTGAGTAGATAAGACGTTTGAATTCTGAGTGGACCACTACCACCCAACATACCCAGCTCCTCTGTGTGAGTCTCTTTGAACTTCCATTTCAAAACTTAATACATTTTTACTATATACCACACCTTAAATTTTTTTTTTGTTATGATCTGTCCTTTCAGAGAGTAGTTGTGTTTCTTGTCTTATGGCAGAAATCAAAAACTTAAACTTGAGACTCCAGCAATTACTGAATTTGTCTCCTGAATCCTGTAGTGGGTGACTTTCATACATCTGCTCTTATCTTGGCCCTTCCAAAGCAAAATCTCTTTTATGGTCTTGCTTTACTTTTCCCCAGAACATCCTTGCCTTTTTTTTCCCCAGTAAAATTTCCTCAAATCCCTTCAGATCTATTCTATAGCAACATGATAGTATGTGGAGATGGCTCTTGCCCCCTTGGTTTATCGATAGAATCCCCCTAGGAGCTAACATATACATACTTGGTTTTCTGCCAAGAGACATCATCGACCACTGCTAAACCCTTTGATACATTCGACATATATGCAGAGCACCCTTCAGGTCCCAGGACGAGCGGTCCCACAGCTGGATGTATAAACGTTTTGCTCACTCATCCCATCCTACCTCTGTAGGAGGAGGGGGCCACTTGTTTTTCTCGGCCTCCTGGCAAGCTTACACCTGAAATAACCACACAGAAATTGTATTAATTAAAACACTGCTTGGCCATTAGCTCTAACTTCTTGTTGACTAACTCTTTTTTTTTTTTTTTTAGTAAATTTTATTAAATTATAAAAGTTTCCATTTCCACCCCCCCTCCCAACACCCTCCCACTCCCCCTACTCCCCCTCCTCCTCCCTCTTCGTCCCCCAGGGCAGTCAGGGTTTCCTGCCCTGTGGGAAGTTCCAGTTCCTTCCCCCTCCCTCCAGGTCCAGGAAGGTGAGTGTCCAAACAGACTGGATCCCCAAAATCCATTATATGTAGAGGAAACAGGTCCCAGTGTCATAGTCAATGGCTTTTCAGAAAGACTTCGGGTCAGCCACAGTCAGAGAATCCGGCCAAATTCGGAGAGTCTGGTTAGATCACGTCCTCTTTCAGTCCCAGTCCAACTGGCCTTGGTAAACTCTCATCAGATCCGTTCCCTTGTATCAGTGGGTGATAGCATCCCTCGCAGTACTGATTTCGTTTTTCATGTTCTTCCTCCTTCTGCTCCTCATCTGGACCTCGGGGGGCTCAGTCCGGTGCTGCAATATGGGTCACCGACTGTATCGCCGTCCTTCGTCAGATGCAGGATCTATGGTGATAAGCAAAATATACATCAGTATGGACATGGGCCACGGCCTATTCAGGCACCCACTCCTCTGTCCAGAGAGCAATCTGGGGGATCTCTCCTTGGACCTGGGATCCCATATATAATCAAGTCTCCTGTAAACCCTAAAATGGGTCCCTTAGTTGAAATATAATCTTCCCTGATCCCATATTCATCCTTCCTCCCTCCCCCCCCATCCCAGGCCACCAAGCTTTCCCCTTTCTTCCCCTACTCCCTTCTCTCTAACCTTCTCCCCTTCCATCGACCCTCCCTCCCCCCCATGCACCCGAGGTTACCTGGGACTCTTGTCTATTTCCTACCTCCTGGTGGATAGCTAAATAATCTTCATCAGGTTCATCTTCTTATTTAGCTTCTCTAGGATCACGAATAATAGGCTCAAAGACCTTTAATTATGGTTAGAATCCACTTATGAGTGAATACATACCGTGTTCCTCTTTTTGGGTCTGGCTTACCTCACTCAGTAAAGCGTTTTCAATTTCCATCCATTTGCATGCAAAATTCAAGATGTCATTGTTTTTTACCGCTGAGTAAAACTCTAATGTGTATATGTTCCACACCTTTATTAACCATTCTTCTATTGAGGGGCACCTAGGCTGTTTCCAGGTTCTGGATATTACAAATAGTGCTGCTATGAACATAGTAGAACAAATGCTTTTGTAGTATGATCGGGAATCTTTAGGGTATATTCCCAAGAGTGGAATTGCTGGGTCCTGAGGTAGGTTGACTCCCAGTTTCCTGAGAAACCGCCACACTGATTTCCACAGTGGCTGCACGAGTTTGCATTCCCACCAACAATGGATGAGTGTTCCCCTCACCCCACATCCTCTCCAGCATAGGATATCATTGGTGTTTTTGACTTTAGCTATTCTGACAGGTGTAAGATGGTATCTCAAAGTGGTTTTGATTTGCATTTCCCTGATCGCTAAGGAGGTTGAGCATGACCTTAAGTGTCTTCTGGCCATTCGAAGTTCATCTGTTGTGAATTCTCTGTTAAGTTCAGTACCCCATTTTTTAATTGGGTTAATTAGAGTTTTAGTGCCTAGTTTCTTGAGTTCTTTGTATATTTTGGAGATCAGACCTTTGTCTGATGAGGGGTTGGTGAAGATCTTCTCCCAGTCAGAAGGCAGCCTTTTTGTCCTACTGACAGTGTCCTTTGCTTTACAGAAGCTTCCCAGTTTCAGTAGATCCCATTTATTCATTGTTTCTCTTATTGTCTGTGCTGCTGGGGTCTTGCTTAGGAAGAGGCCTCCTGTGCCTAAATCTTGTAGACTACTTCCCACTTTCTCTTCTATCAGGTTCAAAGTGGACGGATTAATGTTGATGTCTTTAATCCATTTGGACTTGATTTTTGTGCATGGTGATAGATATGGATCTACTTTCATTTTTTTACAGGTTGACATCCAGTTATGCCAGCACCATTTGTTAAAGATGCTTTCCTTCTTCCATTGTATACCTTTAGCTCCCTTGTCGAAAATTAGGTGTTCATAAGTTTGTGGGTTAATATCTGGGTCTTCTATTCGATTCCATAGGTCGACTTCTCTGTTCTTATGCCAATACCAAGCTGTTTTCAATACTGTAGCTCTATAATAGAGTTTGAAGTCAGGGATGGTAATGCCTCCAGAAGTTCTTTTATTATATAAGATTGTTTTGGCTATCCTGGGTTTTTTGTTTTGCCATATAAACTTGATTATTGTTCTCTCAAGGTCTGTGAAGAAGTTTGATGGGATTTTGATGGGGATTGCATTGAATCTATAGATTGCTTTTGGTAGAATTGCCATTTTTACTATGTTGATTCTCCCAATCCAAGAGCAGGGGAGGTCTTTCCATTTTCTGGTATCCTCCTCAATTTCTTTCTTCAAAGACTTAAAGTTTTTGTCAAATAGGTCTTTCACTTCCTTGGTTAGAGTAACCCCAAGATATTTTATGCTATTTGTGGCTATCATGAAAGGTGATGCTTCTCTGATTTCCCTCTCTGCTTCTTTATCCTTTGTGTATAGGAGGGCCACTGATTTTTTGGAGTTGATCTTGTATCCTGCCACGTTACTAAAGGTGTTTATCAGCTGTAGGAGTTCTTTGGTAGAGTTTTTGGGGTCCCTTATGTAAACTATCATATCGTCAGCAAATAACGAAAGTTTAACTTCATCCTTTCCAATTCGAATCCCCTTGATCTCCTTATGTTGTCTTATTGCTATTGCTAGAACTTCAAGCACTATATTGAAGAGGTATGGAGAGAGTGGACAGCCTTGTCGCGTTCCTGATTTTAGTGGAAAGGCTTTGAGTTTCTCTCCATTCAGTTTGATGTTAGCTGTCGGCTTGCTGTATATTGCTTTTATTATATTTAGGTATGATCCTTGTATCCCCAGTCTCTCCAACACCTTTATCATAAATGGGTGTTGAATTTTGTCAAATGCTTTTTCAGCATCTAGTGAGATGATCATATGGTTTTTTTCTTTCAGTTTATTTATATGATGGATTACATTGATAGATTTGCGTATGTTGAACCAGCCCTGCATCTCTGGAATGAAGCCGACTTGATCATAATGGATAATTTTTCTAATGTGCTCTTGGATTCGGTTTGCCAGTATTTTATTGAGAATTTTCGCGTCGATGTTCATGAGTGAGATTGGCCTGTAATTCTCTTTCTTGGTTGTGTCTTTGTGTGGTTTTGGTATTAGGGTAACTGTAGCTTCATAAAAGGAGTTAGGCAATGACTCTTCTGTTTCTATATTGTGGAATACGTTAAGGAGTATAGGTATTAGCTCTTCCTGGAAGTTCTGGTAGAATTCTGCATTGAAACCATCTGGTCCTGGGCTTTTTTTGGTAGGGAGATTTTTGATAACAGCTTCTAATTCTTCGCGACTAACAGGTCTATTTAGATTGTTCACCTGTTCTTGGTTCAACTTTGGTATATGGTACTTATCTAAAAAAATGTCCATTTTTTTTACATTTTCCAACTTTGTGGCATATAAACTTTCATAGTAAGATCTAATGATTCTCTGAATTTCCTCTGTGTCTGTGGTTATGTCCCCCTTTTCATTTCTGATCTTATTAATTTGCATGTTCTCTCTCTGCCGTTTGATTAACTTGGCTAGGGGTTTGTCAATCTTGTTGATTTTCTCCAAGAACCAGCTTTTTGATTCATTGATTCTTTGGATTGTTTTCTGTGTTTCTATTTTGTTGATTTCAGCCCTCAGTTTGATTATTTCCAGTCTTCTAGACCTCCTGGGTGAATCAGCTTCTTTTTTTCTAGATCTTTCAATTGTGCTGTTAATTCTCCAATGTGTGCTTTCTCCGCTTTCTTTAATTGGGCACTTAGTGCTATGAACTTTCCTCTTAGCACTGCTTTCATAGTGTCCCATAGGTTTGAGTATGCTGTGTCTTTGTTTTCATTAAATTCAAGGAAGAGTTTAATTTCTTTCTTTATTTCTTCCTTGACCCAGGGGTGATTTAGTAGTTGACTGTTCAGTTTCCATGAGTTTGTTGGCTTCCTGGGGGGAGCATTGTTGTTGAATTCTAATTTTAGTCCATGGTGATCTGACAAGACACAGGTAGTTACTAATATTTTTTTGTATCTGTGGAAGTTTACTTTGTTACCGAGTATGTGGTCAATTTTCGAGAAGGTTCCATGAGCTGCAGAGAAAAAGGTATATTCTTTCCTATTTGGGTGGAGTGTTCTATAGATGTCTGTTAAGTCCATTTGATTCAATACCTCCAATAGGTCTCTCAATTCTCTGTTTGGTTTCTGTCTGATTGACCTTTCCATTGGTGAGAGAGGAGTGTTGAAGTCTCCTACTATTAGTGTGTGTGGTTTGATGACCGCCTTGAGTTCTAGAAGAGTTTCTTTTACATATGTGGGTGCCTTTATATTAGGAGCATAGATATTCAGGATTGATACTTCCTCCTGATGAATTGTTCCTGTTATGAGTATGAAATGTCCATCTCCATTTCTTCTGATTGATTTTAGTTTGAAGTCGATTTTGTTAGATATTAGAATGGCCACGCCCGCTTGTTTCTTAGGTCCATTTGCTTGGAAAACCTTTTCCCAACCCTTTACTCTGAGTAGGTGTCTGTCTTTGTGGTTGAGGTGTGTTTCTTGTAAACAGCAGAATGTTGGATCCTGTTTTCGTATCCAATCTCTAAGTCTGTGCCTCTTTATAGGTGAATTGAGTCCATTGATATTCAGTGATATTAATGACCAGTGGTTGTTGACTCTGGTCATTTTTTTTTTTGTTAGGTAGTAGAGTATATGTGTTTTTCTTCTTTAATTTGTGCTTGTGAATGGTCGCTAGATGTTTGAGTTATTGTAGGCCGTGTTGGGAATGTTGGATTCCTTCGGTAGTGATTTTCCTTCTAATATTCTCTGTAAGGCTGGATTAGTAGCTACGTATTGTTTAAATTTGTTTTTATCCTGGAATATTTTGTTTTCTCCGTTGATAGTGAACAGTAGCTTGGCAGGGTATATTAGTCTGGGTTTGCATCCATGGTCTCTTAGTTTCTGCAGTACCTCTATCCAGGATCTTCTGGCTTTCATGGTTTCCATAGAGAAATCCGGTGTAAGCCTGATAGGTTTACCTTTATAAGTTACTTGACCTTTTTCCTTTGCAGCTCTTAAAATTTTTTCTTTAATATTTATGTTTTGTGTTTTGATTATTATATGACGTGGGGATGTTTTTTTCTGATCCAATCTATTCGGTGTTCTGTATGCTTCTTGAACCTTCATAGGAATATCGTTCTTTAGGTTGGGAAAGTTTTCTTCTATAATTTTGTTGAATATATTTTCTGGGCCTTTGATCTGCAGTTCCTCTCCTTCTTCAATCCCTATTATTCTTAGATTTGGTTTTTTTATTGTGTCCCAGATTTCCTGAATGTTTTGTGAAGAGAATTTGTTGGATTTGCCGTTTTCTCTGACCAGAGCATTTATTTTCTCTATGGTATCTTCAGAATCTGAGATTCGTTCTTCTATCTCTTGTATTCTATTGGTTATGCTTGATTCTGTAGTCTCCGCTCGTTTACCTAGGTTTTCCATATCCAGCCGGTTCTCGTTTTGTGTTTTCTTCATTGCCTCCATTTCAGTTTTCAATTCTTGGACTGTTTCCTTTACTTGTTTGATTGTTTTTTCTTGGTTTCTCAGGGTATCACTCACGGATTTACTTATTTCTTCAAACTTTTTGTTATATTTCTCATCCATTTCTATACTCATTTCTTCAAACTTTTTGTTATACTTCTCGACCAGTTCCTTAAAGGAGTTATTCATATCCTGTTTAAGGGACTCTATTGCTTTCATAATGGCACTTTTTTCCACTTCATCTGGGTTAGAGTGCTCAAATCCTTCTGTTGTAGGGTCGTTGGGATCTGATATTTTCATGTTGTTTTTCAGATTGTTGGAGGAGGTCTTGCCTTGGCGTCTGCCCATCTCTTCGATCCAATGCTCTCTATTGGAACTTCTGGTATCGGGTCAGGTTCCCTTGTTGGGCAGGGAGTTCACTGATAGAATGCCTACCTTTCCCCAGGCAGGGTATTGAAGCACAGGCACTCCCTCTTTCCGGGATGCCCCTACAGAGCAGGCCCAGTGTGCAAGGCAGCTGAACTGGGGAAATTTTATGGCCTCAGTGGGAGGGGAGAAATATAGAAATTTGTACCTGGATGGAAGCTGGGATGGCAGGCGGGAGAGCCTAGCAGTGTGGACACAGCACTGCAAGCTGACCTGGGAGTCTATGGGGTCGGGGAAAGTCCTAGCTCCTCCTCGCTGGGCCCCTGCCGCGGGCCCGAATCAACTCACCACTCCGAAGGCCCTCTGGATGGAAGCTGGGATGGCTGGCGGGAAGCTAGCAGGGTGGAGCAGGTAGAGCAGGCTGACCTGGGGGTCTATGGGGTCGGGGAAAGTCCTAGCTCCCCCTCGCCGGGCCCCTGCCGTGGCCCGAATCAACTCACCACTCAGAAGGCCCTCTGGATGGAAGCTGGGATGGCTGGCAGGAAGCTAGCAGGGTGGAGCCAGCAGGGCAGGCTGACCTGGGAGTCTATGGGGTCGGGGAAAGTCCTAGCTTCCCCTCGCTGGGGCCCCTGCCGTGGCCCGAATCAACTCACCACTCGGGAAGGCCCTCTGGATGGAAGCTGGGATGGCTGGCGGGAAGCTAGCAGGGTGGAGCCAGCAGGGCAGGCTGACCTGGGTGTCTATGGGGTCGGGGAAAGTCCTAGCTCCCCCTCGCCGGGGCCCCTGCCGTGGCCCGAATCAACTCACCACTCGGAAGGCCCTCTGGATGGAAGCTGGGATGGCTGGCGGGAAGCTAGCAGGGTGGAGCCAGCAGGGCAGGCTGACCTGGGTGTCTATGGGGTCGGGGAAAGTCCTAGCTCCCCCTCGCCGGGGCCCCTGCCGTGGCCCGAATCAACTGACCACTCAGAAGACCCTCTGGATGGAAGCTGGGATGGCTGGCGGGAAGCTAGCAGGGTGGAGCCAGCAGGGCAGGCTGACCTTGGAGTCTATGGGGTCGGGGAAAGTCCTAGCTCCCCCTCGCCGGGCCCCTGCTGTGGCCCGAATCAACTCACCACTCGGAAGGCCCTCTGGATGGAAGCTGGGATGGCTGGCGGGAAGCTAGCAGGGTGGAGCCAGCAGGGCAGGCTGACCTGGGAGTCTATGGGGTCGGGGAAAGTCCTAGCTCCTCCTTGCTGGGCCCCTGCCGCGGGCCCGAATCAACTCACCACTCCGAAGGCCCTCTGGATGGAAGCTGGGATGGCTGGCGGGAAGCTAGCAGGGTGGAGCAGGTAGAGCAGGCTGACCTGGGGGTCTATGGGGTCGGGGAAAGTCCTAGCTCCCCCTCGCCGGGGCCCCTGCCGTGGCCCGAATCAACTCACCACTCGGAAGGCCCTCTGGATGGAAGCTGGGATGGCTGGCGGGAAGCTAGCAGGGTGGAGCCAGCAGGGCAGGCTGACCTGGGAGTCTATGGGGTCGGGGAAAGTCCTAGCTCCCCCTCGCCGGGGCCCCTGCCGTGGCCCGAATCAACTCACCACTCGGAAGGCCCTCTGGATGGAAGCTGGGATGGCTGGCGGGAAGTTAGCAGGGTGGAGCCAGCAGGGCAGGCTGACCTGGGTGTCTATGGGGTCGGGGAAAGTCCTAGCTCCCCCTCGCCGGGGCCCCTGCCATGGCCCGAATCAACTCACCACTCCGAAGGCCCTCTGGATGGAAGCTGGGATGGCTGGCGGGAAGCTAGCAGGGTGGAGCCAGCAGGGCAGGCTGACCTGGGAGTCTATGGGGTCGGGGAAAGTCCTAGCTCCCCCTCGCCGGGCCCCTGCTGTGGCCCGAATCAACTCACCACTCGGAAGGCCCTCTGGATGGAAGCTGGGATGGCTGGCGGGAAGCTAGCAGGGTGGAGCCAGCAGGGCAGGCTGACCTGGGTGTCTATGGGGTCGGGGAAAGTCCTAGCTCCCCCTCGCCGGGGCCCCTGCCGTGGCCCGAATCAACTCACCACTCGGAAGGCCCTCTGGATGGAAGCTGGGATGGCTGGCGGGAAGCTAGCAGGGTGGAGCCAGCAGGGCAGGCTGACCTGGGAGTCTATGGGGTCGGGGAAAGTCCTAGCTCCCCCTCGCCGGGCCCCTGCCGTGGCCCGAATCAACTCACCACTCGGAAGGCCCTCTGGATGGAAGCTGGGATCTGTTGACTAACTCTTACATATTAGTTTAATCCATCTCCATTAATCTGTGTATCACCACGTGACAGTGGCTTATCGGAGATTCTAACCGGCATCTACCTCAGGCGGAGGATCCATGGCTTCTCTGATTCTGCCCTTCTCCCTCCCAGCATTCAGTTCTATTTTCTCCACCTACCTAAGTTCTGCCCTATCAACTAGGCCAAGGCAGTTTCTTTATTCATTAACCAATGAAAGCAACATGCAAACAGAAGGAACTGCTACACCATACCTCTTCCTGCGACATGCACATCGAGCTCAGCGAGTAAGTTGAACACCGATGTCCCCACAGTCACGCTACTCTCGAATGCGCATAACCTTAGGTCTTTTCCTGTCCCCTCTCTCAAGGCAGTGGGACCTGGAAGAATGGAGCCCACAGACGAGGTGGATTGACATCTCATGCAATTGCCAACTTTATTCAGAGCCTTAGACAACTTATAGTGAGGGTTAAAAAAGGTCACCCGAGCAAAGTTCTCATGAGTTTAAATTGTAGGCAAACCCAAGGACAAGCTGCATGTGGCAAAAACATGTCTGTCCATAGAGTCCAATAAAGGATGGGTAAATAATTGGGCAGCATTCACAAGCAATAATGAATTATACGAAGTAAACTCACCCCATTTGCTACTCCTTGGGAAGAACACGAGAACATATTCCAATAGTATGCGTTTTGAAGAGACCGAGTTCATAAGATCCTTGCCTTATTTTCTAGGAGTGCTCTTACAAGCACTTGGAATTCTCCTCATCTGACTCCATGCCTGGACCATGTTTCAACACTATACCCTTTATTTTGTGGCTTTGGAGGACTATCATTTTTCTAGCCCTTAATTTCTCTCTGCTAGTCCTAGTGGGTGGCTCTCCTTGGGTGGTACCATTTTTCTATTGCTTCATATCAAAAGTGAAGAGAGAACCAAGAAGCTATTTTGAGATTAAAAACGTGGATTGTTGGCTGTGTTCATGGCTCATTTCTGTTTACCAACTTCACAACGTGTGGTGTGCCACCTCATAGTTAGGTAAATATTTAAATTTGGAAATTTTGAGAGCATTATTTTGAAATGCAAATATTATTCTGCTTTTTTTTCCTTAATTATCTGTCAGTGTAATAATAATCCCATTGTTGTTCGGGAATATAAGAGACTGGGGTAATTTGAAAGATTAATAAATAATAAAGTATCTCAGTAGAAAGTTGTAACCATTTTTGCTCCCAGAAGATGATCCATTCGGGTTCTGTTCCATTACAGTCTGATTTTCACTCATGCTTAGACCAAAGGGTCATATTTGCTGTTCACTGCTTTTAGGGGCTGATCTCAGGCCTCAGAGGTGGTTTGGTGCATACGATCTCTTAATTTTCACACTCTTTAAAGAGACTGTTGTGATCAGATGTGATTGTTAAACTGGTGACTGGATGGACACAGGCTAGAAGCACCCGGGAAGACATCTCAATGAGGCATTGTCTAGACCAGGTTGGCCTGCCGGGTTTGACTGGGTTGCCTTAACTAGTATGGAAAGAGTCAGAGTGAAAGTGGGGGTCACCACTCCTTGGTTTGGGGCCCTGGACTGTATAAGAGGAGAGAAAGCTAGCTGAGTGTCAGACACGCATGCATCATTTCCTTTTGCTGCTGACGGAATTTGCGATGCGACCAGCTGTCTCCAGCTGCGGTGACTTCCCCACAGCGACAGACTGTAAGATGGAATTGTGAGCTAACACCCACCCTCTCTCTACTAAGCTGCTTTTTATTGGAATAATTTTTGTCACCACAGCAGAAATCTAATCGACAGTGGGCCTAGGAACGGTGGTGAAATGTGTCCTCAGTGTCGCGTCGCGCAGTTTCCACAGGGACCCATCCTTGTCTTTTCTCTTCCGCCTTTGTCTCAGGAAGTGTGAGGTAGTAGGAGTTCCTCTGCCAGGAACACTGAGCCATTTCAGCGCTGGCGTTTGGAGCTTGGTGTTCTCTGGGGCTAGGCTTGTTACCATCTGTTACCAGACCTGCTGCTGTTTAGAAGAGTAGTTTCTTCTCTCCCTCTGGGCCCATCCAACCTCCGGGTCCTGGATTCTGGGATTCGGTGTCTTCAATGAGATGAAATGGGTACTGTGGTCTGGATGTTTCTGGCTTTCTCATCTAAAGGAACAGTCTTATCAGAGAAACTTCCAGGCCTTACGTACTTCATGATTTCCAAATCGCTGTTGGGTACCCTGGTGGTCAGAAACTTTTCATGTTGAGGGACCATATGGTACTCATTTTGGGCTTCACATTTCGCGGAACCTCTGCCCATGACTCTTGGATCATTTTAGTTCTACGTTTCCCATTTGCCCTGGGTTTGAGAAAGCAATACAGTAATCAGCAGAAACAGAACCCCGGCTCTTTCTCAGTGCGGGAGCTCAGTGAAGTATCACGGTGATGTTGGAAGACCATTCGGAAACCATTCTTCCGCTCTCGTATTTGTATCTTGACCCCTGGACCACTTAAGGTGATTCCGAGGGCTGCATTTCCAGCCCGTGAATACGTACTAGAAACGGAGACAAGACACCCTCCAGGAACAACAGATGCCTCCGAATGGTACTCATCACCCGTCCAATCGTTGCCTCTGAGGGCAAGGGGCCAACACCCTGTGCTTTTCTTTAGATGAAGCTTTTGCTGTTTGAGGTGTAGGGAGGAGTGTATTTGCTGATAGCCAGGGATGTTCAGCCTATTTTTCAAGCTTGAGCAAACACAGCCTTAAGTTGGGCCACGCTCGGTTGATTTATGACTCAGGAATGCTAAATTCCCACACTGGAATCTGACCAGCGGTTACATTGTTCTGTACCCTGCCTGCTGCTTCCTACATAGATAATTACCAGAGGCTAATTTACAGATGCCAGCAGGAACGGAAATGGAGTGAATGGCTGCCCACAGCGCCAGGAATTGAATTTTATCAGGAGTCACAGAGAACCATGTTTGTTCTCAAAGGAAAAAAAATTCGAGAAGTGTGACTAGTTAAGAACTCTGGCAACAAAATGAGTTATCCAAAGAGAGGGGCAGGGTTTAAAGTATTGTTTGAGAACTGCACAATCTGGATTAAAACCCACATTTCCTCACTTCATAGGTAGATACCTTCGTGATTTTTTAAAAAAATCTCTGTAAAGTCTCAATTCCCCAACAGCATCATCAAAATAATAGTCAAATACTCAAAGTTGTGATAACTGTATTAAAAAATGCACACCTCTATCTCAGTGTCTGGGACCTTAACGGCCTATAAAAACCCTCACTAAGTTCAAGTTTATACCTCATGTCTAGTGGTTATCCTAAATATTGTCCTTTGCTCAGCTCCCTTGAATATTTTATTTATTTGTCCAAAGTTATTGGCGGTTTTTGTGAGCTTGCTTGCCTTACAGAATACAAAATGGAGGTTTGTAACTTTCAGTGAATGGCCCAAGGTTAGGTAGTAATGGAAGTAGAACTGAAATATTTTTTTCTTTTAAGATGGCTTTTACTGTTTGACAGTTTCATGAACATATGTAATGACTCTTAGAATCCTTTCCACCTCCACCCCCTTCCTCCCCCCCCACCCCCCCCGCCCCACCTCCTCTGCCTTGTCCTGCTGGGGGCCCCCTCTCAGCAAATCATCTCCTCCTGCTATGTCTCCTTGCGAGTGGCTCACTGGGCTTAATTATAGCTTCTTGCCTGAGCATGGGCGAAAGGTTATTTACTGGAGTAAGGGTAACTCATCAGTGGCTGCACACTGAAGGAAATGACACTCCCTCCCCAGTAGCCATTAACTGCCAACTGTCCATTGCGGGAAGCTCATGGTATGGGCCCCTCCCACATCTGTGAGGGGATGTCGAGGGGGCTGTCTTGTGCAGGTTGTGTGAAGATAACCACAACCGCAGCGAGTTCATGAGTGTCTCGAACATCTTTGCTCTGCACCTCCCATCCTTTGACTCTCTTCTATAACATTCCCTGAGTCGTGATGGGGGTGATACAGCTATCCCATTTAGGACTGAAGACGCCACCATCATTTTTTAGCAACACTTCAGCCTGTCCCAGGTTTCTTCACTAACTGCTCCCTCCTGAAGTAAGCTCCTTGAATGAAGGCTTGACACAGCAATAATCTCTGGTGTATAAAACATGAGTACTTAGAAGGCAGCTCGACAGTACGACCATCTGGCAAAACATTAGTAGTGGCCTCCCCCAGGGACTAGGATCTCCAAAATCACGGACTCTCTGTCAGGTTTGTAGGAACAGGCATGAGTTCCCTTCTGTGGAGCAAAACTCAAATCCAATCAAAAAGTTGCTGGTTATCTCCCCAACAGTCATGTGACTGTTGGACCACAGGGCACATCTTGTCTGGCAGTTCACTTGTAACTTGCAGGACTCAGGCCGGGGAAGCCTGTTGGTCAGTCTTCTCCTCTAGCAGCCTGCACAGTACCTTATAGAACTATGAAGCCTAACCAACAGGGAAGGAGCTTCCAAATCAGTTCATGTAGCCTAACCAATAGGGAAAAAGATTCCAACTCAGTTCATGTTTGATTTCTTTATGTCCTGTGACCGAAGCATGCAGTGTCTTAAGCAAAACAAGCTTACCATCAAGTTCTGGTGAGTGGCCAAGAGCAATGGCAGGATCTTGTCTTGTCTGGGTAGTACGTGGGGACCCCTTAGACAATAACTTGCAGGGAGGTGTCCAACATCTGGTACTAGTAATTTTGTTTAATAGCCTCTGGCTTCTGGGATGAGCATTATCCATCCATGAAAGACACTTCCATCCAAACTCTCTTATATTTTTACATAAGCTTATAAAACAGTGGATTTCCATATGACTTTTTTCATATGTCATTAGTTTTGGTTACCTTCCCCTCCTCCCTGTTCCTCTTCCCTGTTCTCCCACAGACCTTTCTGCTTAAACCTCCCCACCCCTCCCAATTTTCTTGCTCTCTACTTTCATGATGTATGGGTTCTTCTATCCCCTCTCCCTTAAGGCTGCTTTCCTTCTACCCTCACTCCAGTGTCTCTCCAGCTTTCTGGTCTTTCCCAGCATTCAATGTTAAATGTTGAATTTGTAGTTAGCATCTGTTGTAGTGGTTTGAATGAGCTTGGCATCTCCATGTTCAATGAGTTGTGTAGGTGTTGTCTTTATCAACATGGCCTTATTGCCAGTTTGTGAAGAGCCACAAGAAAGCCTTGCCAACAACCTGGGTTGTTTGTGGGGGGCAGTTACTATGAGTCCCCTTTGGTATCCAACTCCATTAAATGTACCCCATTCCTGGTACCAGAAGCTTCATTTGGTGACAAGGGGTGGTTAATTGGGGTTCTGTCCCTTTTGTTATTTGGCAATTCCATTTAAAACAACATCATATATACATATCTGCCATATTAGGCTTCCATACTACCCTTTAAATGGCCCTTATTTTATCTGTCCCACTCCATATTCCCTACACTTGACCCTTTCCTCACCCTCCCTGTTTGATCCTCCCATTCCAGTTCCTACCCTCTCATCCATCTATCTGTAACTATCTATTTTATTTCTCTTTTCTAGGGAGATCCAACCCTCCCCCTAGTCCTTACCGTATATCTAACCTCTGGGGTTATTTGGATTATAGTTTGCTTATCAATGACTTAACAGCTAACATTCACATATAAGCAGATGCACACCATATTTGTCTTTCTGTGTCTGTTACCTCATTCAAAATGATTTTTCTAGTTTCAGCCATTAACTTGTGGTTTCATTTTTTAAAAAAATTGTCGAGTAATATTTCATTGTAAAGCTTCTGAAATTGTTACACTGATTTGCATAATGGCTGTACAAGTTTGCACTCCTACCAGCAATAGATGAGTCTTCTTAGTCCGCATCCTGAGATACCATTTATTTTATTGATCTTGGCCATTCTGATGGATGTAAATGGAGGCTGTTCTTTGTTTCCCAGCTACCCAAACCCAGATAATCACACAGAAACTATATGAATTACAACACTGCTTGGCCAATGGCTTAGGCATATTTCTAGTTAGCTCTTATATCTTAAATTATCCCATTTCTTTTAATCTATATATTGCCACAAGGCTGTGGCTTACTGGTAAGTTTCCGGCCTGGTGTCTTTCTCCTTCAGAAGCTACATGGCATCTCCTTGACTTTGCCTACTCTTTCTTTCTATCTCTATTCAGATTTCCCACCTGGGTATATTCTGCCCTGCCATAGATCAAAGCAAATTCTTTATTAACATATTAGAACAAAACATATTCACAGCATACAGAAGGGAAATATCACATCTTCCCTTTTCTGTTTAGATAAAAGGAAGGTTTTAACTTTAACATAGTAAAATTGCACATAACAAAACAGATATCAAGCAAGAATTACTGTAACAATATTTAGTCCATTTACATTTGGCAAATTAAGAAATATACTCTGTCATCTATCCTATCTTTGTGGGTCGAAAATTTTATATCTAATTTATCTTTTATCATAACTAAGGAAAATTATAATAAAGCGATCTGTCTTCAATTCCATCAAAGACACCAGAAGGATATAATATCACCTAAGTGAACAGGAAGTGCATTGTAAGCAAATTCCAAAACTCTAGAATTGACGGAGATATCATGCTGCCTAGACAGTCACCCAAAGTTCTTCCGTAATGTTGGGGCATCCATCTTTAGCCTACAGGCCCATAGTATCTCGCAGACTTTTCCTTGAACTTTTTCTGTCAACAAACCACATTTGTTGACAGAGGTTTCTGTCCTGTCTGGTCCTGCAGCTATTCGGTCCCAAAGAAACACACAGTGATCTACATAAGTTATAAAAAGATTGGTCTCTTAGCTCAGGCTTCTCATTAATTCTTTCTTACATATTAAATTAGCCCGTAATTCTTGTCTGTGTTAGCTATGTGGCTTGGTACCTTTTATAAGCGAGGTATTCTCATCTTGCTTCCTTTGTGTCTGGGTGATGACTGCAGACTGAATCGTTCCTCTTCCTAGAATTCTCCTGTTCTCGTCACCCTGCCTCTACTTCCTGCCTTGTCATCCCACCTATACTTCCTTCCTGGCTACTGGCCAATCAGCCTTTTATTAACATACAAGTAACAAATCTTTACAGGGTACAAGACCATTGTCCCACATCACACATTACCCTGGAAGGAACCCACAGGTTCTTATATTCTGTGGAAACGAAAGCAGAACCCTTTTCCCAACCTTTTTGGGAACCCTTTTGGGTCTAACATATCCTTAGACCCAAATTTTGCAGTGAAGATATCTTTACGTTAGTTGAACTTAGTAGCCCCCAGATCAAATGTCCCTCTACAGTCAAAAAAATTAAAGAAAACACAATAATATACATAATCCAGACTCTCTGTGTATTTTCCATCTTTATGAGGCTTATTTTTCTTTACTCCTTAAATTTATGACTGTCTGTACTCTTTTGTATGACTTTTACTGTCTATACTCTTTTTCCTTTCCCTCCCAAGCCTACATACATTTTTTTAAAATATACTGTGACCCGTTCAAAGGTTTATTTTTGTCTGAATCTGTCGTTATTGTATATCTGTAATCATTTTCTGATCAGGAGAGCCTTTTTTTGAAAAGCTAAATGGGCATGGCTAGGACCAAATCCATGGCCCTGCCTGTTGGCTCCGCTTGGTCCTTCATGGCATAGCCATGCTCACTGCCTCTGTAAGCCATGGTCACCACCCCAGCTCCAGGGACGTAGGGTATCTATGTCATCGTTAAGCAATTTGTAACATGCTGCTCACAGACACCATTTAACTGCACCAGCACGGACCAGGAAGCCAGCTCTTAAAGGAGCCATTTATTTTTTGCTGCTAAGGCTGAGTCGGGAAGCCTTCTCTTAAAGGAATCTCACCTCTGCTAACCTCTAACAAATGAGCCCACCTGCAGAAAATGCTGCTACCAAGAAGCCATGCTTAAGCTTAAAGCTATTCTTTTGTGTCTAGAATTCCTCCCCAAGCTCTCAGATTTTATATGGATGTAGTTGGCCCATGTTGGTGCCAGATGGTTATAAGATGAAATGTTAAAGCTGTTTGGATTTGCATTTCTTCGATAACTGTGGATGCTGAACATTTCTTTAAAAGTGTTTCTTAGCCATTTGAATCTTCTCTCTTGAGAAATCTTTACTTGTTTTCGTTATATCTACTTTTTTGAGTTCTTTATATAGTTGGGATATTAGCCCTGTATTGGATGCATGGTTGGTAAAATATTTTCCCATTTTGTAGGTCACTGCTTTATCCAAGTGATGGTGGCCTTTGCTGTGCAGAAGCTGTTCGGTTTCATGAGGCCCCGTTTATTAATTGTTGATCTTAGTGTCTGTGCTATTAATATTTTACTCAGAAAGTCTTTTCCTGCAATAAGTTTAAGGCTATTCCTCACTCACTCTTCCATCATATTCAGTGTACCTGGCCTTATGTTGGGATCTTTGATCCATTTGGAGTTGAGTCTTGTGCAGCGACAAATGTGGATTTATTTGCACTCTTCTTTATGTAGTCATCCAGTTGCACCTTTGTTGAAGATGCTGCCAATGATATAAGTTTTGACAATATTGTTAATTAGAATTAAAGGCAGATGTATGATTGTGATTATTGTCAAGACTTATCTGTAAACACCATTGTGATATGCATTTGATGGCCAGTGCAGAGTACCTCAAGAAATTACAACACACTGTCATTGGAGAAGTTGGCCCATAGGGTTTAGAACTTGGACAAAAGATAAAAGCAAATGATAAACCAGCTATGCAAGTAGCAAAGTGTGCAAATAAATTCCTCTCCTTCCCAGTGAAGAACTACATAGGTGAATTTACTTATATCTGAGAACAATACTTCAAAACCAGACATTTATATTTTTCTCCTTAATAAATGGACAATCTCAAAGTGGGTAATTCTCTTTAATGTGAGATACTATTGCATAAAAGAAATTGTGGCCGGGTGGTGGTGGCACTTGGGAGGCGGAGGCAGGTGGATCTCTGTGAGTTTGAGGCCAGCCTGGTCTATAAGAGCTAGTTCCAGGACAGGCTCTAAAGCTACAGAGAAACCTTGTCTCAAAACACACACACACACACACACACACACACACACACACACACACACACACACACGAAAGAATGTATGAGTACCCTGAATTAGGCAGTTGACTTAAGCAATACCTTTCTATATTAAAGCTCACTATATTTTATCCATATAACATTGCAGTTAAATAAGCAGGTTGTATAGGCAGACAGATTTGCTTTGATTTTGTCCTTTACTGTGTGACCTTCAAGAGATCCTTAGCCCTCTAGGCCTCTGTTTGAAATCAGTGATTCTCAGAAATCAAAGGACATTTGACAATGCCTGTAGATATGTGTGTGTGTGTGTGTGTGCGCGCGCGTGCGCATGCATGTGTGCATGTGTGTATGTATTTATTCATCTTGAGGGTGGGTAGGAGGAAGGGAAATATATGTGATTTAAAGTGATCAGAAGTCAGCATTAGATGTCTCCCTCTATTGTTCTCCACGTTATTATTTTTGAGATAGTTTCTCACTGAACCTGGAGTTCACCATTGTCTAGACTAGCTGGCCAGCAAGTGTTCCCTCTGAATTCACATCCTACCTTCACCCCAGGGTGGGGGCTATAGAGATGAAATCACCATACTTGACTTTTATGTGGGTCCTGGGGATCTGGATTCAGGTCCTTATGCTTGTGTGACAAGCACTTAAGAGACTAAGACATCTTCCTAATCCCTTAAGAAACTGCATTGTCGCAGCAATAAAATTTCTATTGGTATCTAGTGGGTAGTCTTGGAATGTACAGGATGGCCCCACAGCAACGTTATGGCCCAAACTGTCAGTGGTTCTGCTGTCAATGGACTTTTATCACCTGTCCTTTTCAATTGATAAAATTTACTCAAAGCAGTATACTTAATCTAAAAAAATAAATACAGTCATTACACTTAAATTAGAGGTAGGATTGAGCACCACCGAAAGCAAAGTGAATATCCATTTTATGCTAGACAGTTACAGATTCTGATACATTGACTAAATTTTCTAGTTAGTAGTTGTTAACATAGTTAACATTAGGATACTACTAGTTATCTTACCATAGACTAGTAAATGGTTTTCTCTGATTAGTTACTCTGTAGTGTGTTTGTGCGTTTACTCTTTCTTTGTTAACTACTATGTGCTTTGGGTTTAAGAATATGCTCACTATTAGGACTCAATAACTGAAACATTACAAGTTCCCAAAGAAACAGTAAATATCAAATAGATAAAATCAATGCAGATCATATTATGTTCACCAAACAAACGGACGCCCTGGAGGGAACACAGAGAGAAATGAGCAACGGGGCAAAGCTGTGATGCTGAAAGCAGCTAAACAAAATATTATAAAAGGAGCGTTGACAGTCATCAGGCAAGTTGTGTGACTGTGAAGTCAGCTGCATCATAGCTCCTGTTCTCAGTAGGAGGCCCTGCTGGTGCATGGGGAGAATGTTGCTTACGCTGAGGCTCACAGACCCCAGTGTACGGGGAGAATGATTTAATATGTGCTCCGGAAAGTCAATTTCTCTTAATGAGGGTGGATGTAGTTTAGGCACAACTACATTAAATTCATATTTTTTTTAATAGTAACATAACAATGAAGCTGATTATGCCATACATTTGCTTTATAACTTTTAGTGGAGTGCTTTACCATTCAAATTAAACTAAATCCAACTTTGTGGGAGTGTGTGTATATGTATGTGTGTGCGTGCACATGCATGTGTACATGTGCATGTGAATGCACGTGTGTGTGCTTGTGCCTGTATTTGAGATTAAGCCAGGACCTCATGAATGATAAGCCTGCACTCTACCGCTGAGTTGTGTCCCCTTAGCTCCCCAATCCTTGGCAGAACCTAAATAGTTGATAGCTGTAGAAGATGAACACATACCACTGGCTTCTACCTATTGCTGCCCTTCAGTTTGCGCTTTCTGGGGGGAGTTTTCAGATCTTCAAGTCTCTACAGGTCACATTCCTTTTTCTCTCTGTCTCCTCCCCATGGTTTTACTGTCTCCATTTGGAATGTTCTTCACCCTTGTCCCTATGTCTCCTGGCAGACACACCCATCTCATCCCCAGCTTCTGCTTCTTCAGCGTCTACATTTGTGTCTTGTCTCATTGTTAATTTTTAGTTCTCAAGTGTCTCAGTAAGGCCACTTAAATTCCCAAATAAAAATCTATATTCTCAAAACAAAACGAAACTGTTTGCAACACAGCCCTGAGCATTTTCTCAGTGGTGTGTTGTCTCTATTTATACTGCACGGGGAGGATTCACTGTCTACTGAACCATAGACTTTCACTCATACCCTGGGTTTTTCACGGCCTATGCTGGTTTACAGCTGAGCGGAGCCACACAAACAATAATAGGAAAACAAATGGAATCGATAAGAAATGAAAATGAAGGAGGCAGAGTGCACGACTGAGTTCAGACCCTGTGACTAGTCCACGTGGCAGCTTTGATTATTCGCCTCCAGCTTTGTAAGATGGCCGAGGGCTGATCTCTTTCCATGTGTGACCCTGGCTGCCATAGCTTAATCAGTGTATTTGTGCCGTTATCATCTCTAAGCGAATTACTCTGGCATTAAAAAACAGTCTTTCATAAATGAAATATAATCTACCTCTCTAGAATAATACTTGGACTGCCTCTTTAGAATGTTAAAACATAAAAATAATTTTAACCCATGGTGCTTAGGAGGCTGTGCTGACAACCCACCTTGTGATAGCAGGAGTCCATTTTGGCTTGAATTCTGACTTCTCTGAATTTTTCAGTGGTACTGTTAGAAAGCAACCTATACTACTATGTCGAATTGTCATTGACTCTTTCTTTAAATATAGGAGGTTTATGAACAAATTCCAATGCTGTTTGAATTTTATTTTATTTGAATAAAATAAGACATTAGACTGCATAGATAGATTATGATAGTTAAAGATGCATGCTAGAGCAGTAGTTCTCAACTTGTGGGTCGCGACCCCTTTGGGGGCCAAATGACCCTTTCCCAGGGATCATATATCAGATATCCTGAATATCACAAATTTATATCATGATTTATAACAGTAGTAAATTTACAGTTGTGGAGTAACGATGAACCACTTTTATGCTGGTGTGGGGGGAGTCACCACAGCATAAGGAACAGTAGTAAAAGATGGCAGCCTTAGAACGGTTGAGAACTGCTCTAGAGGTTAGAACAAGATAAGGAAGTAAACCTTTCATACAGTGGAGAGATGCATCAGAAACATGAATGCTGAAGGCTGCCCATTTTTGAAAGGTAAAATACGGAATATTAGAGATAGCCTACATGGAAGCCAGGCCGAAGAGATGGCTCGGTGGTTAAGAAAACGGCCTCCTCTCCCAGAGGTTTAATTCCTCTCCCAAATTCTAATCCCAGAAACCACATGGTGGCTCACAACCATGTGTAAGGAGATCTGGTGCCCACTTGAGGAAGAGACCTGGTCAGTTGTTCTCATCAATTTAGACCATGAAACCCAAAATGGACAAGTTCAGCAGAACCACCATATACAGGCTGTCCAGGCAAGCGTCAGCATTTCTAGGGCATAAATTTCAAAATTTCAGTTTCATTCTTGGAAGTCAACTGTGCACTTTAGTCATTAGCCATGTTCACTGTAGGTGGAGACTGTTCTTTCGTTCCCAGCCGCCCACACCAGAAATAATCACTCAGAAACTATATTAATTAAATCACTGCTTGGCCTATTAGCTTATGCATATTTCTGGCTAACTTTTACATCTTAAATTAACCCATTTCCATTATTTTATATTTTTACCTCGAGTCTCAGGGCCTACCGGCAAGTTTCCAACTGGCAGCGAGTATCTTTCTCCTCTGGTGGCTACGTGGTGTCTCACTGACTCCGCCTTCTTTCTCCCAGCATTCAGTTTAGTTTTCCTGCCTACCTCTATTCTGCTAAGCCACTGGCTGAAACATATTTATCCATTAACCAATAAAAGCAACACCCATACAGAAGGACCTCCCACACCAGTTCACTAATAATTCTGTTCCTTTCTATGTACATTCTAGAAACTTAAGTTAGGTATGGCTACGTTTTTTGACTTGACCGATAGAAAGAATATAAATGACAGAGGGGATTTTCTAGACAGAAAAGCTTTTAGAACCAGAGTGAACTTCCCCAAACTTCAGTTTCCACGGCACCTGACTGTGCATGCTCCTCATGGTGGGCTTCTAGCAGCATCTCTGCAACTGTCAGGGATGATGAGCAAGGTGTGTTGAATAGTCAACCTCTTTCCTTTTAGTCGCGTGACTCTGGAATTACTGGCTGTAACAGAGTAAGCAAGACTACTTCATCAACAGAGTGGGCTATTGGTACCTCAGTCAGATCAAAAATTCAGAACGCCAGAAAAGACCATTTGTGATTTATTGGAAGCCATGGGGAAACTAGATAGGGAACAGTGAACAAATGCCAGAGGTGTGATTCTGTGTCCTATCGTTTGAATGAAAAGAGAGTCAAATTACTTAAATTTTTTCCTACTAGTTAATAATTGCTTAGAATAATTAATTATACATTTATTAATTTACAAAACATAAATATCATAACCCCGTGTTTGACTCCTAATAAGTCCCCCAAGTTCTCAGACTCCTTGATTAGGAATGTCCAAATACTTGAAATATGTTAACCCTAGATTCTACAGAATGGTTCTAGTGGAATACATTTTAAAAAACTATCGCCAAATTCTAGCTTTGAAACATGATGTTTACGAATTTTGGACTTTGACTTATAGATTCGAATAAAAAGCACATTTGAGTGCTGGAGAGATGGCTCAATGTTTAAGAACTTGCAGAAGACCTGGGTTCCTGTCCCAGTCCCCACATGGCAGCTCACAGCTGCCTGTAACTCTAGCTTCAGGGGACCCAATGCTGTTTCTGGGTTCTTTGGGTACTAGGCTCACACATGACGCAATACATATGTGCAGGCCAAATATTCATACGCATAAAAATACTAAAAATACATTTGGACACACAGGTACATTGCACATTTCGTTGTGGGCAAAGACCTTTTTAAAGGGGCTTTTACTTGTTTATTTATGTACTTAGCGGTACTGGAGGTTGTGCAGGGGGCCTTGTGTATGTAAGGCAAGCACTCTTGTACTGAGCCACATCTTTTAGCTTATCTGTTTCTGACCGCTACAGTTTGCTCTAAAATGTTTTGAGTATTTAAATACTCAGAATTAAATAAACTGACAAATAGCAGCTGTTGTAGCAATAAAAGGAGATGTGGAAACTACATCAAAATCACAGTGTCAAAGAACAAAGATTTTTACCTTTTGTAAAAAGGAAGGGGTAGCATACGTCCATGCTCAAGAAGACAGCTAGTTGCTTGAGCTCATTTGGAGTAAACTTCTTAAGGCACGGAGAACACCATTTTGTTTACTATTGCAGTTTCAAGAGTTCAGAGAAACACACTGGTAGCCAAGAGGGTTGGCGGGGTTTCAGAATGGAAGCTACCAGTATCATTGTCATTCAGCTGCGGAAGCTGCTCGACTCAAAGAAAGAAGTGTACTCACTGTGAACAAGAGCCTTCACTATCAGTAACACCGGACTGGCTGTGAGCTTGAGAGAAACACCCAGTGGTTGGTAGTCCTACTGTATGAGAAGAGCCAACGTGATTTCTCTGCCAATATAGTCATTCATAAATAGTTTTAGCTTAGTTTACGCTGGAGTTCTACGTATCACTGGATGCTTTACATTTTAGTTATCATGTTTTCCATATTTTTGAGGAACCGTCGGCAAAAAGGATGCTGTGTACTCAAGGTGAACTACCTGTGTTACAGGTGGATGCTGCGGTATGGTCATGCCGACTGTTGCTACTGTGTGGTCACCTTAGAGCTTAGAAAATTTCAAGTACGCAAAGAGCTTCAAAAAGAGTTACACTAGGACATGAGCAATGGATATGACAAATCTTTCCAAAGATTGCATGAAATAATTACAATTATTGGAAAAAAGAATTTACGGGGCTAGAAAAATAGAGATAAAATATTGGGCAACAATTGAGAAGTCGGAAAGGGGAACTGGAGTGAAAAATGCTCTAGGGCTCTCATCTTATTTAGTATTGATTGCATTTGGACTTTGCAAATTTAATCAAGAATATTAAAATCTTTAGGGTAATTAGGTAAAAAAGAAATATAGTGAAACAGTTTCCAAAGTTATAAAAGGAAAAATATGGGAAAGCAAAATTAAAACCCTTAGTCTATCCAAAAATGGCTAGAAGGAGTTGGTGTAAGTCCACTGGGGTGAGGCAACCTAAATTAAACCTAAATACAACATACAATTGGCCTGTGGGTCTTTTTCTAATCTGTGTGTCCTTTTCTTGACTAATTATTGATTATTGACCCCCAGGCTGGTGGTCCTGATGTATAAGAAAGCAGATTGATGGAGATAAGGGGAACAAGCCACTAAGGAGTGTTCCTCTACGGTCTCTGCTTGAGTTCTGCCTCCAGGGTCCTACCTTGTTTAACTATGCTCTGATGTGGAAGCCCAGTAAACTTTTCCCTCCCCAAGTTACTTTGGGTCATGATGTCAATCACAGCAACAGAAAGCAAACAAAAACCATAGACTAAGTACTTTTTAAAACAGATGCAAAGCATTTTTAGAGATAAAGACCATCTTCACTGATTAAGTTTCAGACCACTAAGTAGATGTAACCACCCATTTTAATGTTCCTAACACCACAAATTTGAAATCTATGAAACAAAACATATGCATTGTGATAAGAAATGAAAAAAATACGCAGTCATAGTGAGTATTTTTTAACAGATTTCTTTATCTAATGTCAAACACAACATTGGTGAAAATATAAATGACTTAAACTATGTAATTGTTATAACTTTTAAAATGTCAATGGCTCCAGACAATCTAGGTTTACTTTTTGTTTAAATAAATAGTCTAACACAGGTGTTCCTAATTGGTAGGCAGGCATGTGGAGGTTCTGTCCAATATAGTCATACAGAGACCCAGGACAACAGATGGCCTAACATGTGATTTCTAAGACCATACTGAGTATCAAACTCTGGCCAGCAGACAAGGAGAGAAGTACAAGAGATCTCCCGGGGAGTTTATATGAGAATGGGTTGAAAGTGGTTTATTTCACTTTTGTCTACATTCGTTTGCCAGAGCTCACACATACCGCTACAACCAATTGCAAGGAAGGCTGAGAAACGCATGCCTGTCTAGGCGTAAGAACAACATTTTCAATAGGCAAATTACATTTTGTGTAGAATATTCATTCAAAGAGTTAAGAAATAAAAGAAAGATGGTGTCTTGCATAATAGCAACAAGTGTGTGGAGGGCTAGAAATAATTCTAATAAAAGATACACGGTTTTCTTAGGAGACTTTTAGAGAACTTATACACAGAAAGATAAATTATGCTTATAGAAGCATCTGTTCTCCCTCAAATAATACATGGGATCAGTAGAGGAAACTGAGGAAAAACGGTCCCCATTGGAGTTTCTGTAGAATTTGACAAACTGACTGCAAAATTTGTCTGAAAGCTCAAAGAGTGCAGAAAAGTCAAGATCCTCCCTGAAGAAGATGAATCGGATAGTGGTGGGTGTTGGTGATGACATTGGGGACAGCAAAAACTGGCCAGACTGGAAGCAAGATTAGTTAAACTCACACAAATAGCATTACATTGATAGAAGTTCAAAGCCAGACCATAGTGTATTAGGAAATCTGATTTATGACAGAGCCACCACTGGGTATTAAGCACCACTATGCACGGTGCTGCAACAGTCTCCTGGGAGGGAAGACAGGGATGGAGATTTGAAAACACTTTCACAGAAATTGACCAGAACCAGACACGAATCATAGGCAGAACTCTGAAAGTCAGTACTTAAAATACTCAGAGGCAAATAAAAGAGGCCATCTCTGTGATCTTTGAGTAAGGAAAGGGCTTAATAAGGCAACAGAGAAAAAGACTGAAGCATTGTGTGTAAGTTATATGAAATTAACATTAAAACAAAGCTTGTGCTCATCAGAAGATACCTAATGGTGAAAATAAAATAAAGATTTTAAGTGATAAATTAGAAGAAAAACTTTCTACACATATTAATAGCACATAGTTACTCGATAATATGTGAGAAAAATAAGTGATCTAAAATAGGCAAAATATCTACATGGCCAACTTATAGAAGAGGAAATGTGTACGGAGAGTATCTGTGAGATATTTGTATCCGTAGCTAAGACTCAAGATGTTTAAGCCTAGTTTTCTTCTTAAAAACATTGCTTCCACTGCTGCACAGCACCGGTCTGGTCTCCTTCATTAACGTTTCCACCTTTCTCGTACACTGCTTGGCATACAATCCAGTGAGGGAAATGTGATTTGTATCATCTCCGCTGGCTGCAGACCTGCTTCAGACACCGTTCGCCACTCAGGCCCATTTCCTAATTTTACCTTTCTCGCAACTGAATGAGTCATGCTTGCCAGCTTGACGGTAGACAAAAGAGGAAATTGGTCAGTTTTTTTTTTTTTTTTTTTTTTTTTGTTGCTGTTGTTTAAAGAATCATTAGGTTTAGGGCTAGAGAGATGTCTCAGCCATTAAAGGCTTGGCTCACAATAAAAAAAAAATCCGCAGGTTTTACTGCACCTTCTGAGCTATCTGGTTTTTAACAATAGGAAGAGGGACTGAGGTTAAGAGAGCTCCGTGGCTTTGACTATTGATCCATGCCCCGGGTCTCTGATGCACAGTTGCACTACTGTTCCCAGAAACTGCTTTCCTGTTCTGCCCTTTGTCATTTTCTATCATCAGTTCACTTACAAATACTTGAAGTTTTGACACAAACTCGGCACCATGGAGACGCTGGGCTTTTATTGTCCAGGGTAAAATGTTCTGACTTACCAGTGAAAAGAAACAACATCTTCATCTTTGCATATTCAGAGCGTCCAAGCCCCTGGAACACAGAACCCCCTGCCTTTGCTGGCAGTTCCTCATCCCCACCTGCTTTAGCTGTATGTTGTCACTACAGAGTCAAGAGAGATACAATTGTTTTAAAGAGGGAAGTGCAATGAGATCATGGGGAAGCTTGAGGAAGACAGCAAGATGCTGTCATGCAAGATCTAAAACCTAGTTTGGACAAGGCTTAGTTCTTTCTTCCTTTTAAAATGTCACATGATTTCTGCTTGTACTTACCACTTTTCTGTTGCTTCTACCAAATCCCCTGACGTGGAGAACTTAAAGGAGGGAGATTTGTTTTTCTCATGGTTTCAGAAGGTTCAGTCCATGTTCCTTTTATCCCATATGCTCGGACAGGACATCATGAGAAGAGCATGGGGTGGAGAAAGCTGAGCAGGGGGCAGGGAACTAGGAAGTAGCCAGAGGTAAGCATGCCTTTCCAGGGATACCACTGCTCTGTAATCATAGAGGATTTCAGTGTCAGACTTTTAGTATATCTGATAAAATATCAAAATGCCCCCAAACAATAGCAAAAGTACAACAATAACAAAACAACAAAACACACCTCCTAGCAACAATAACAATACTTCTAACATCAATACCCAGTAACAATATATTGTCCCTCTCTTAACAACCGAACACTCCTGCCCTCAACAACAAAACCCACTTAGACATTTGAACAGCACTTCTGTCTAGGTGGGGTGGTTGCTTCATTTTCTGTTTCTTTAAGAAATGTGAAAAATGATACCAGACGATAAATGTGCTCCAGTTCCTACTAGGTGACCCTGTGTAAATATCGTAGGCGGCTTGTTATGACATGGTCTGGAACTTTAGAAAGCAAATCCCAGTTTCTGTATTGGCTCAAATTTAGATGCTCAAAACCTCAGCGTTTCAATGTCTCAGAACGTTTGCTGCTTCCTGGTGCCATTTACTGCCTGTTTGGAATTTATCTCCCATTCTTAAGCTTGAGGTTTGAGAGTGTCAATAAAGGAAGAAAGAAATACTGTGAAGAAATAAGAGTAACTCATGTGATTTAACTACTGCCATTAATGGAATTACGGCGATCACATGATGATATTGCTGTCATTACACCCCTTTGTGAACAAAGGCTTTATGAAGTGGAATCTGATCCTCAGTGGTTATTGCTCACATTCCTCAGGGATGCGGGGAACTCTGGGGACTTTTAATAACCTTCATCACTCTCTAATTCAGATGTTTATACCTGGATACCAGTAAAATGCATCGGTGGAGACCCCAGCAGCAAAGGTATAAAACCTTTGATTTACAGTGTTGGGGCTGTCCGGAGTGAAGTTGTTTTTCCATTGTGGGTTAGCATGGGGCGGGGGGAGGGGTTGGGGTGGGTAGGAGAGACAAGAGAACTCATCATTGGTAGGAGAGAGGTTTGAGCTTTTTTCATTTCCAAGGTAGATCAATTTTCATTTATTAGTAATATAATAGTATGTCATTATGCATCGCTTAAGTGGAGGATAAATAATTCTTTTTTGTGTTGTGGGTATTCCATGGTGCTTTGTTAAACAAATAACTTCTGAAGAAGCCTGAGCTTAGGACTTGACTATAAGTTGTGTCTCCTGACATTTTTTTTTTTTATTTTTGGATATGCTCAGAGGAAAGGAGGTGGTAAAAAAGAAAATACAATGGTAATCTTTCCCCCGCATTGGCTAGGAAGCACCAGTGTCCAAAGCCTTCAATACATGAAGTCTTCTCAGTAACACAGTTAATTAGGAGAGAGGATACTGGGAATGATGACCTTTCTACAATGACAGAACAAGACGAAGATGAAATTGGTTTGAAGTTGAAAAAGAAAAAGGATAAAAAACATAAATAATGAGATTCATTAGACAGTCTAAGGTTGCTGTAGAAGGTGACTTTTTCCTTCACTAATGATTAAAAGGTTCTTAGCAGTTCCTAGAAATGGTTCAATTCAGTGCCTAATGGATTGGTTCCCAAGATCTAGAGAATCTTGGAAGGTAGAAGATATCACAAAATAAATGTTTATTGCTCTCCAAAATCGAGGTGTCAAAACCCAATCGTCAATGTATAGGTATGAAGAGGTTATGCTATTGGGAGGGGATTAGGTCATAGGGTGGATTCCCTATGAACAGGATTAGTGCCCTTATGAAATAAGCCAGAGGGAGACATCCCTTCTTTTCTTCCATAAGAAGAAACAACAGAAAGAAGATATGAACCGAGGCAGGCCTTCACCAGACATCAATTCTACTAGAGCTTTGATTTGGGATTTTCTAACGTCCATAAATGTGAGCAATGAATCTTTGTTGTTTAAAAGGAGCTCTGTCAGTAGTGTTTGGTTAAAGCAGCCTGAAGGGCATAAGAAAGGGAGAATGGGGTAATTCCCGTGATCTAGTTTAGAAAAGTGGACATGTGCAGACAGTCCGTCTCACTTTACAGAGACATGAGAAAATGAGCAGTCAGAGGACCTGGATTCAGACTTTATGTCATCTAGTTTACAAGGAATTTATCTCCTTTCTCTGGTCCTGCATGACTCCGTTTTTTAGTTCAGACCCAGGGAAGCAACTTGGGATGAATATTGAGAAGGGTCCTGTGGTCATATCACTTTCAGTGGGCAGAAAGACTTGGTTGATGAAAAGGAAGGGCAGTGGCGCTTCAGGATGAGCCCATTGCCTAGGGATGATCTAACTTCTCCTGCCAAAGGCCAGAGAGTAAGTATTTCAGGCTTTCTAGGGTCTATCATCATTCCTCAACTCCCTCCACAGTACCATTGTGTATGACAGGAGTCACAGGTCATGAAAACTACTCTCATTAGGAAACATGGAAGCGGCTGCATTCCAGAAAAGCTTTATTTACAATATCAGGGGCCAGGATAGATTGGAATAGGAAGTCTTAGTGCTGCAACCTCTGTCTTATGTATTATTAACCTCATATCACCCGAGTCAGACTTACTCACTTCATACTAACACAGAGATAAAAACAACACTTTCTTGGCATCCTGTGTAGACACTTCCTCCAGTATTGAATGCATGGTGCTTTTTCCAGTCAAATTTGACTGACAGCACAGTACCCCTGGGGGGAAATGCTGCAGAGGGAAGAAGGGCATGGTAAAAACTGATACGTCATCAAAGGAAATAGCATCCTAGAACCCGAAATGCATATGTGCAGCGCTCCATTGGAAACCAACTTCTGGGGAGTTGTCAGAGCATAAAATAAGAGAAGATAAATGAGACTCAAGGTACAGTTCGGCAGAGGCAGGATGAAAGAAATTAATTCTGGGGTAGTTTATGGCACTCAGACTTCAATATTTTGCTCAGAAATCAGTGTATCTTGACAAAGATACTTATGCATTGTATTGGATCTGGTCTTTATTGCTCAAGTATGTTAGAAATGCTACAATCAGAATAAAACGATTTCAATTATAACAATGCCAGCTATTTTTCTGCCTTTCAGATTCTGCCATGTCATACTTGCGTAGGTCCGGCCCTGAGCAGACTGGTATAGAGAGAGCGTTTTCTAGATAGGAAATTCTAATCCATTTCTGGTTAAAAGGAAACTCTATTTTTTTTTTTGCCAACACAATCATGCATTCCGGCCTAAGTATGAGCCAAACCAATACCTTCCTATGTTATAAGATTTGTGCAAGGTAGCCCGATCTATAGAAAAAGCATCCTTTAAATGTACTAAAAGGCATGCAGTTTCCCAAATTAGAATGTTTTAAAGTATTGAAAATTATGCAACAACTATAGGAAAAATCTTCTAGCTTTTTGCTGAGAACAGGACTAAAGATATAATTACGTGTTCAACGTGTCAGTTGCAAGAGAGTTGCCAAGATTCCTTTTTGAAAGGCTAAGACTCCCAATTTCATGATGAGTGGTATTCAGGGTCTTTGGTGCTACTGTTTTTACAGAATGATCTTTCCAGTTGCCATAATTCACAGGTGGAAAATAGAAATCGTTCTGATCTGAAGGATGCATTTGGAACTAATATGGAGAACATGCACAGTAAAGGAAGCGTGATTGAATACCGTGGAAATATGACAGAGTTCAATTTCTTAGATGGCTCAGACATATGTGATAATTTTCTGTATTTACTTAGAATTGAAAGTAGTAGGGAAAGGAATTCAGAATCCTTGGTTTTGCTGCTAGTAGGGAAAAATGACAACCACCAACACCTGTTTCTAATGCTAACATGGTTTCCAGCCAATTACAAGATAGGGTTGCCAATTTCCTTACCAGGGTGTTTCTCTTCCCCAGAAGATCTCCCCACTCCTCCCTTTCAGTGGTGAAGAAGCTTGGGTTACAAGTACTGGCACACGTGTCCTCTGCTGCTCTTACAAAGCCGTGGCTCTTACAAAGCCGTGGCTCATCTCTAGATTTTGGTATCATGTCTTCATATTTTACTGAAGAGACTGTGACTCATTTTTTCTCCCCGAGCTCTCTTTTCTCTGTATGTTTAGAACCACCTTCTTACCCAAATATTCTTCCCAGGCCCCAGCTTTGATCCCCGACATCAAGGCTCAACATAGAATAGTTTTGTTCAGGCCTTGGATAGACAACCGTTGACAATTATGCCGACATTCCTACCCCAATGCAGCTAATACGCATCTGCCCATAGTGTTCCTAAAGATTTATCCCTTCTGAAGGCACCAGCTGGGAAGTAGAGTTAAGTTACTCTACTTGACCTGCTCCCCCTCCTCTCCGCTTAGTTAGTGTCCCATTGCTGTGAAAAGACACCATGACCAAGGCAGCTTATAAAATGAAGTATGTGGTTGAGGGATTGCTTATAGTCTCAAAAGGCTGGTCCATGATGATCTTGTCAGAAAGCATGGCAGTAGGCAGGCAGGCAGGCATGGTGGTGGGGAGTAGCTGAGAGCTTACATCTCATCTACAAGCTGGCTACAGAAAGGCAGCCGACTGGGCCTGGCATAGGCTTTTGAAACCTCAAAGCCCACTCCCTGGAACACACCTCCTCTAACAAGTCCTCAGCTCCCAATCCTAAACAGTCTGCCAAACAGGAAGCAAATATTCAAATATTCGTTGGGGCCATTTTTGTTCAAATCACCACACCTTTTCAAGTCGCTTTTTAAACTTTTATATTCTTAAAGTTCCCTTCTCTTCAGGCCTGAAAGCTAGAGCCCTAGGGTTGATGATGCTGGATTCTGAGTGAGCTTGACATAATCCTAGTCTTCATTTCTACCCTTAGAGTTTACTTCCTCCTCCTCCTTCTCCTCCTCCTCCTCCTCCTTCTCTTAATGAGACAGGGTTTCTCTTTGGAGTTTGTCCTGGAACTAGTTCACCAGGCTGGCCTTGAACTCATAGAGATCCATCTGCCTCTGCCTCCCGAGTGCTGGAATCAAAGGCGTGCACCACCATGATCCAACGAGAGTTTACTTTCTGTTCCTTATGTTAGGATTCTACTTCCCCTTTGTACTTGGTTTTATAGTAACTTTTGATGTTCTTTCGTTTACTTAATTCTCATAAATTGTAGACCTAAATTGGTCAGCTCTCTTGGTTGCCTGGGACTGTCCTGGTTTTAAAATGGAAGGTTAGGAAATTTCCTCTATCTCAGGCAGATTGGGACGGTTGTCACCTTACCAGTGCTAAATTAATTTCACAACTAAGCATTATGGGCCAAACTGCTTCAGGGGAAGGAAAAATAGGTTACCTAGGGAGAAATCACATAAAAAAGTACTCAGCTGAAAAATATTTTTTTTTTATTATAGAAATAATAGTAGAAAGCTTGTTTCTACCTAGCAACTAACTTGTTGGAAAGGAGCTGATGTCACTGCAGAAGGATTAGAAGCTAAAGACTGGTCTGCTGAAAAGAAAATAGTGCCACATTTCTGAAAACTTTCCTCTTGTTACAGAAGTTTACAGTCTAGACCTCCTATCAAATTCAAAAGTTTGAGCAATGTGAGTCATTTAAAAAACAATTTGATGGAAAAATAGCTTTGAAATGGAACTTTGAAGTTAAGTCTCAAGCATCAACATCCAAATGGATATTTACATTGTGATATGCAAAATTGTACCTGCTAAGTTTAACAATTATAACAACGTTTGTAATAGAATTTTAGAGATGAGGAAAGAAAGCTACTGTCAGACACTCGAAACCATCCCTGGCTTTGTGAAACCTAATGAAGTTCAGGCTACTTATCCCGGGCGTAGACATGACTGCTCTTTGAGTTAGTAAGGGCAATAGTCGGCTTTGAATTCTTACAGAGGACAGTTGCATTCCATCAGACCAGGGAGGATGGAGCCCAGGTGAGAGGGCATGGGTACTGAGGGGAGGATGCTGAGCAGGTGGGCAGTAATTCTGTAGTAAAGAAGCTGGGTTCAGAGAACAGGGCAGGGTTCAAAACAGGTAGAGATCAGTAGAATCGAAGTGAATCAGTTAGCTCAGTAGAAGTTAGATCCTGAAATGAGTGCAGGGGTTAAAATGTGATGACTAAGAGATCATTGGGGGACGCAGTGACCTTCTGGAGCATCACCGACTTGGGGTCAGGTACAAAGCTGCGAACACCTACTGTGTTATCCGTCAACTTTCCTCACGACAGCAGACAGCACAATACCCAAGGTCATTAATTTACAAAAATGTTTATTTTGGCTCCCAGGCTTGGAGGCTTCAGCCCAGGATTAGTTTTCCTCATTGCTTTGGGGCTTGTGGTGAGGAAGCACATTATGGCAGGGAACACCTTATCTCCAAGAAACAAAAGAGACAAAGTGTAGCAGGCTGGGGACCCGTAATCTCTTTCATGGACAAAGCCTCTTTAACCTAAGTCCAATAGACTCCAGCTCTTAAAGTTTTCAGATCTCCCAGTAGTGCCATGGGAATCGGTAGGGACAGGCAAAGACCTGGTCTATAACTTGCAAAGTGATAGATAGTCAGCTTTCCAAGTATAAATACTGTTTGTCTAGATGTTTGGATAGAGCCTCAGGATGGACAGATTTTGAGGAGCAGGGGAAGGACTAGCGAGCAGGATTGCAGACAGCTGCCAGAGCGGGTTAGAACGTTCTGAGAGGCTGCCTGAGCCACCACGAGCCTTATTCATCAGGATATGATTGAAAGATGAGTTCAAGGGCTGCTGCAGATCTGTTCATCCACATACTTGTTTTTAATAAATATTCGTTGATTTTTTTCTCTATTATTTGTGCTGGATGTGAGAAATTCATTGGTGAAAATAATTGGAGTTGGAGCAAACTGAAGAGAGACTTTTCTTCAGTGCTGAGTCAGAAACATCCGCAAACACTTGACTCTGTGATGGGGATCCAGAGGGCCCAGGAGGGCATGTTAGAAGTGCACCGGTTAATCTAGACTGGAGTGTCACACGGGACTTTCCGCTGCTAGAACCGTCTCATTTTGTGGGGCAAGAACAGAAAGGTTGAGTAAGTTACTCACTTCGAGCTTAAGTCTTTCGCAGTGAGGAACACTGACCTGTCCTTACTAAACAAAACCTGGCCAAATTCTAGATATGCGAAGTGGCTCCGGCATCTTCCTTCGCCTGGATAGTCTCGTCTCTTCCCAAAGTCTCCTGGTGATGTCAACACGTTCAGCTGACACACAAGCTCGCTTCACACCTGCCCTCAGGATTACCTTACCTGTCCTGTCTGAACAGGGATTCTAGTCCTGTAGCATACGACACATGTCATGTCTTCCTCATACCTTTCTGAGTTGCTGACAACATGGAATGGCATGCTTCATCCAGATCACTGCTTGTGAGTGCCCCTTATACAATCATCTTCCATCTGCTTCATGTACTGTGGTACAGCTTTAATTGAACATACCACACTTGCTTTTGTGTCTGCCATACATCCAATGTACTGCTAAGTTTCCAAGATAAACCTCTGAGTTATTGTTTATATTAGAAAAGCAACGAAAAAGCTAGAATTTGAAAAGCGTCGCTCAGTTTTATGCATAGATTGGGAAGCAGAGAGGTCATGACCCGACTTCCATACAGTAACCCCCATTAAGAAATTAAATCACCTACAGAACGTTGTGCTAAGCGCTCTGGTTGTCTTAGGTGAGAGTGATAAGGGAAGGACGTAACATTCCTTCTCTCCGACTACAAAAGCTATTTAATGAAACAAGCATGCAGTCCTGGAAATATGAGACCTATGATTAGATTTCTGTTCTGCCACCTTGATCTCGAGCAAGTCACTCGACCTTTGGCGACCTCCGAAAATTGCTCGCGAGTCCCAAGTATGTTCAGGCTGCGGCGATGACGGAATAGGAAGCCAACGGACAGTAGCAGGACACAGGGCCTGCAGCAGAATGGGCGCTTCCTCGTGGTTCCTGGATTCAGGGATGCCAGCAGCTGCACAGGCCGCAAAGGAGCCCAAACGGCTCACCAGATAATGTGTAATCGAGTGCTAAATTGTGTGGAACACAGCGGAGGGAGCCACGGAGGCTTATTCATGAGTTGGCGTGATAACAAATTAGCTGTCATACTGGGGTAATGAATTTCACATGGACTCAGTCACAGAGTTCAGCCATCCGGGCTGAATCCATAATTAGAGTTTTTTTTTATATATAAGATTAAAAAGTATTTACATATTTTTTTCTGACTTTAAAGTGATGTGGAAGAACCGTAGAAAGAAGTGAGCCAAACAAATATGTATAATCAAATTGAGTACATGATTAGTCTTTAGAAATAACCACTATTAATATTTTCAAATATATCCATAGTCTATGTTGATCATGCTTGAGTCTTACAAAAAGATTTCTTCTTTTTTATTTGTATGTGTGTGTGTTTGAGTTTATGTGTATCATGTGTGCACAGGCCAGGGGAGGCCAGAAGAGGGTGTCAGATCTCCTGCAACTGGAGTTAAAGGAAGTTGTGAGTTGCTATGGGAACCAGTCCTCTGTGAGAGGGACCAACACTCTTCATCACTGAGCCATTCCTCCAGCCCCATCACACCTTCTATAAATATCTAGCTTCATGCTAACTTGCATTGTGTGGCAAGAAATTTATCACTATATTTTAACTTCTTAGAAAATAAAATTTTCTACAAGGTGTGAAATACAGTATTTCATTATGGATGAATGACATTGTGTTCTTATCTTCTTATTTGTTAAAACCTTCCCCCCACCAAGAAGAAAAAAACTTTTCCTTTCTCTCTTTTAACATTTCTGAGATGGAACTTTTACTTTTTCACTTTGGCATGATAGTTTTAGATTAGAATCCTGGGGAAGGACTTAGACCATAAGTTCAAAGTGTATGACTATTTAGGGTTCCTAATATGAAATTCCCAGTTGCTTTGCTGAGAAATTTTTCCAGTGAATGTCAGTTTGTAAACAGGTCCACCTCGCCCATCCACCCAGAAATGCAGAGCTGTAACTGACTTCTCCCCTGGTGATATGGCAAGCAAGAAGTATCTAGAGGAGCAGAATGTGCTCCAAAGGAGCTTGTGGGTAGAAGTCAGGCCACGGGAATACACTCTTCTGTGTTTCTGCTTGTAACTGTCGTGCATGAAATACTGAGACCTTGGCCTCTCCTGTCTCTCTTCTCCAAGATGCTGGAAAGGGAACAGCTTTGTTTTTCCATGGCCTATGCCTTAGAGATCCCTGAAATAAAAACGCCTCTGATCTGCCAGCCTCTGGCCCAAGGACAGACAGTTCCTGGAATGCTGGGAGCTGTTGTTTGTGGGAGACAAACAGCCACATGTTTTTCACTCCCGTAAACAAGTTTGTTTGACCCATCAGACAGGATGTTCTTGATCATATGTGGGTGGAAGATACATAGGCAGGAAATAGTCAGTATATGTGCTTGCCCCTGATTGGACCTGATGGCAAAAGCAATGAATTATGGGTTTTCCTTCTTAAGCCCTTGCCATACTTGATTCTGAGTCATTTTTCAGTTACCTGGTTATGGATCTGGCTAGAGCCCATTCATGTGGCCAGTATTTAATTAAAGCTTGCTTCAAATTTGCCTTTAAACTGTAGTAGTGGTCTTATTCTCAATTGGGTGGCATTCATACTACCATGACGGTCTTGGGTGCTGCAGGCCCTAAAGCAACGGGGCCAAGTTCAACAGAGCCATGTAACTGCATGAAGTCCGGAGTGACGGTGCCTAGGCCGGAAGTAACCTTTTGTAAATAGTCAGAGGTCATTCTCTGAGGTTTATGGAGCTTCATGGAGCCTTTGCATAACTTAGTCTGGAGACAGGAAGTCTGGTCTGGCTGACGATTGGTTAGGTAATGGTTCTTCGCAAAGAAGAGATTTTGGTTACTCGCTACAAGTGCCTTTTGTGTAACGATAAAGAGGCTTCTCCAGAGCTCCAGACCTTCAGACTCTTCCACTGTTGCTGCTGAGGAAGCCTCAAAACATCCTGCAGGGTCTCTGTTTCTTCAACTGACATGCATAACTCAGAAGGACACCAAGAGGCCATGGGTCACTGATATCAGGAACTGAACTAGTCCTTTCTGCTAGGAAAGTTGCTCATCTCGGGCATTAGTCACAATGAAAGCATTCTGCATGCGTGAAGATTTTATATGCTGCATGGCTAGGTATAGCGCTCTGCAAATGTCTGTTGGATCCTGTGGGTACAATACAATCTATTGTTACTCTATTTCTTTTTTGTATTATGTTAGTATAGATTCCTATAAACTGATTTTGTATACTATGTACATGAAATATTATTTTCCAACTTTTTACTTTCAGCCTATTTGTGTTTTCGATCTAAAGTGAGTCTCTGGTTAATAAAATGCAGTTGGACATAATTTTATGTTCTATTAATCACTGTTCTTTTTGTAGTGGGGTAGAGAGAACTCAAGGTCTAACAAGTCCCTGGCTAGGCAGATATTCTACTACCGAAGTACTCTAACAGTCATGGGTTCTGTCTTGGAAAAGAGAATTAATCCACTGACATTTAAAGTAATTATAGCCTGGAAGGAAGTATTTTGTCACTTTGTTACTCATTTTCTATGTGGTTTATAGTTTTTTAAAAATATCTTATTTATTACAGCGTCATCTTCAGACATACACATACACACACATACACACACACAGTGAAATGGTTAAACTGCTTCCTCATTTCTTTTGGTGTATTTTCTATAGCTATTTTCTTCGTAGTTACTATGGGAATTATATTTTATTTCCTAAATTTATAGCATTCTGTTTTAAATATATAGCCATTTTAACTTCAGTAGCATACAAAATCTCTGCTCCTTTACAGGCCCGTGTATTCCTTTCAATTGTTGAAGCAAAAAAATATTTATCCTTATTTATTTATTGGGTGCCATAAAACATGAAATAGCAGTATATCAAAATATGTTATCTTCGGCACACATCTAGGCACGCTGATACTTTTTGACTAGTATTTGTTCTCTTTAAATAGATTACCTCCCCTAAACAGGTTGACAATAAGATTGGTTATAAATTATTGCTGTGGCAATTATCCAATTATTATTGAGATCTTTATTTTTTGCTCATGTCTTTGAATTACTGTCTAATGTCCCTTTCTTTCAACTGGTAGTATGACCCTCTCGTGTATTTTTATTTTTTTTTTATTTTTTTATTTTTTTAGTAAATTTTATTAAATTATAAAAGTTTCCATTTCCGCCCCCCCCTCCCAACACCCTCCCACTCCCCCCACTCCCCCCCTCCTTCCCCTCCGTCCCCCAGGGCAGTCAGGGTTTCCTGCCCTGTGGGAAGCTCCAGCTCCCTCCCCCTCCCTCCAGGTCCAGGAAGGCGAGCGTCCAAACAGACTGGATCCCCAAAATCCAGCATATGCAGAGGAAACAGGTCCCAGTGTCATAGTCAATGGCTTTTCAGAAAGACCCCGGGCCAGCCACAGTCAGAGAATCCGGCCAAATTCCGAGAATCTGGCTAGATCACGTCCTCGTTCAGTCCCAGTCCGACTGGCCCTGGTAAATTCTCATCAGATCCGTTCCCTTGTATCAGTGGGTGATAGCATCCCTCGCAGTACTGATTTCGTCTTTCATGTTCCTCCTCCTTCTGCTCCCCCTCCGGACCTCGGGGGGCTCAATCCGTTGCTCCAATGTGGGCCTCCGACTGCATAGCCGTCCTTCGCCAGACGAAGGATCTATGGTGATAAGCAAAATATACATCAGTATGGTCATGGGCCACGGCCGGTTCAGGCACCCTCTCCTCTGTCCAGAGAGCAATCTGGGGGATTTCTCCTTGGACCTGGGATCCCATATATAATCAAGTCTCCTGTAAACCCTAAAATGGCTCCCTTAGTTGAAATATATTGTTCCCTGATCCCATATTCATCCTACCTCCCTCCCCCCCCATCCCCGGCCACCAAGATTTCCCCGTTCCTCCCCTACTCCCTTCTCTCTAGCCCTCTCCCCCTCCATCGACCCTCCCACCCCCCCATGCACCCGAGGTTACCTGGGACTCTTGTCTATTTCCTACCTCCTGGTGGATAGCTAAATAATCTTCATCAGGTTCATCTTCTTATTTAGCTTCTCTAGGATCACGAATAATAGGCTCAAAGACCTTTAATTATGGTTAGAATCCACTTATGAGTGAATACATACCGTATTCCTCTTTTTGGGTCTGGCTTACCTCACTCAGTAAAGCGTTTTCTATTTCCATCCATTTGCATGCAAAATTCAAGATGTCATTGTTTTTAACCGCCGAGTAAAACTCTAATGTATATATGTTCCACACCTTTTTTAACCATTCTTCTATTGAGGGGCACCTAGGTTGTTTCCATGTTCTGGCTATTACAAATAGTGCAGCTATGAACATAGTTGAACAAATGCTTTTGTAGTATGTTAGGGAATCTTTAGGGTATATTCCCAAGAGTGGTATTGCTGGGTCCTGAGGGAGGTTGACTCCCAGTTTCCTGAGAAACCGCCACACTGATTTCCACAGTGGCTGCACGAGTTTGCATTCCCACCAACAATGGATGAGTGTTCCCCTCACCCCACATCCTCTCCAGCATAGGCTATCGTTGGTGTTTTTGACTTTAGCTATTCTGACAGGTGTAAGATGGTATCTCAAAGTGGTTTTGATTTGCATTTCCCTGATTGCTAAGGAGGTTGAGCATGACCTTAAGTGTCTTCTGGCCATTCGAAGTTCATCTGTTGTGAATTCTCTGTTAAGTTCAGTACCCCCATTTTTTAATTGGGTTAATTAGAGTTTTAGTGCCTAGTTTCTTGAGTTCTTTGTATATTTTGGAGATCAGACCTTTGTCTGATGAGGGGTTGGTGAAGATCTTCTCCCAGTCAGAAGGCAGCCTTTTTGTCCTACTGACAGTGTCCTTTGCTTTACAGAAGCTTCCCAGTTTCAGTAGATCCCATTTATTCATTGTTTCTCTTATTGTCTATGCTGCTGGGGTCCTACTTAGGAAGAGGCCTCCTGTGCCTAAATCTTGTAGACTACTTCCCACTTTCTCTTCTATCAGGTTCAAAGTGGACGGATTAATGTTGATGTCTTTAATCCATTTGGACTTGATTTTTGTGCATGGTGATAGATATGGATCTACTTTCATTTTTTTACAGGTTGACATCCAGTTATGCCAGCACCATTTGTTAAAGATGCTTTCCTTCTTCCATTGTATACCTTTAGCTCCCTTGTCGAAAATTAGGTGTTCATAAGTTTGTGGGTTAATATCTGGGTCTTCTATTCGATTCCATAGGTCGACTTCTCTGTTCTTATGCCAATACCAAGCTGTTTTCAATACTGTAGCTCTATAATAGAGTTTGAAGTCAGGGATGGTAATGCCTCCAGAAGTTCTTTTATTGTATAAGATTGTTTTGGCTATCCTGGGTTTTTTGTTCAGCCATATAAACTTGATTATTGTTCTCTCAAGGTCTGTGAAGAAGTTTGATGGGATTTTGATGGGGATTGCATTGAATCTATAGATTGCTTTTGGTAGAATTGCCATTTTTACTATGTTGATTCTCCCAATCCAAGAGCAGGGGAGGTCTTTCCATTTTCTGGTATCCTCCTCAATTTCTTTCTTCAAAGACTTAAAGTTTTTGTCAAATAGGTCTTTCACTTCCTTGGTTAGAGTAACCCCAAGATATTTTATGCTATTTGTGGCTATCATGAAAGGTGATGCTTCTCTCATTTCCCTCTCTGCTTCTTTATCCTTTGTGTATAGGAGGGCCACTGATTTTTTGGAGTTGATCTTGTATCCTGCCATGTTACTAAAGGTGTTTATCAGCTGTAGGAGTTCTTTGGTAGAGTTTTTGGGGTCGCTTATGTACACTATCATATCGTCAGCAAATAACGAAAGTTTAACTTCATCCTTTCCAATTCGAATCCCCGTGATCCCCTTATGTTGTCTTATTGCTATTGCTAGAACTTCAAGCACTATATTGAAGAGGTATGGAGAGAGTGGACAGCCTTGTCGCGTTCCTGATTTTAGTGGAAAGGCTTTGAGTTTCTCTCCATTCAGTTTGATGTTAGCTGTCGGCTTGCTGTATATTGCTTTTATTATATTTAGGTATGATCCTTGTATCCCCAGTCTCTCCAACACCTTTATCATAAATGGGTGTTGAATTTTGTCAAATGCTTTTTCAGCATCTAGTGAGATGATCATATGGTTTTTTTCTTTCAGTTTATTTATATGATGGATTACATTGATAGATTTGCGTATGTTGAACCAGCCCTGCATCTCTGGAATGAAGCCGACTTGATCATAATGGATAATTTTTCTAATGTGCTCTTGGATTCGGTTTGCCAGTATTTTATTGAGAATTTTCGCGTCGATGTTCATGAGTGAGATTGGCCTGTAATTCTCTTTCTTGGTTGTGTCTTTGTGTCGTTTTGGTATTAGGGTAACTTTAGCTTCATAAAAGGAGTTAGGCAGTGACTCTTCTGTTTCTATATTGTGGAATACGTTAAGGAGTATAGGTATTAGCTCTTCCTGGAAGTTCTGGTAGAATTCTGCATTGAAACCATCTGGTCCTGGGCTTTTTTTGGTAGGGAGATTTTTGATAACAGCTTCTAACTCTTCGCGACTAACAGGTCTATTTAGATTGTTCACCTGTTCTTGGTTCAACTTTGGTATATGGTATTTATCTAAAAAAATGTCCATTTCTTTTACATTTTCCAACTTTGTGGCATATAAACTTTCATAGTAAGATCTAATGATTCTCTGAATTTCCTCTGTGTCTGTGGTTATGTCCCCCTTTTCATTTCTGATCTTATTAATTTGCATGTTCTCTCTCTGCCGTTTGATTAACTTGGCTAGGGGTTTGTCAATCTTGTTGATTTTCTCCAAGAACCAGCTTTTTGATTCATTGATTCTTTGGATTGTTTTCTGTGTTTCTATTTTGTTGATTTCAGCCCTCAGTTTGATTATTTCCAGTCTTCTAGACCTCCTGGGTGAATCAGCTTCTTTTTTTTCTAGATCTTTCAAGTGTGCTGTTAAGTCTCCAATGTGTGCTTTCTCTGCTTTCTTTAATTGGGCACTTAGTGCTATGAACTTTCCTCTTAGCACTGCTTTCATAGTGTCCCATAGGTTTGAGTATGTTGTGTCTTTGTTTTCATTAAATTCAAGGAAGAGATTAATTTCTTTCTTTATTTCTTCCTTGACCCAGGGGTGATTTAGTAGTTGACTGTTCAGTTTCCATGAGTTTGTTGGCTTCCTGGGGGGAGCATTGTTGTTGAATTCTAATTTTAGTCCATGGTGATCTGACAAGACACAGGTAGTTACTAATATTTTTCTGTATCTGTGGAAGTTTGCTTTGTTACCGAGTATGTGGTCAATTTTTGAGAAGGTTCCATGAGCTGCAGAGAAAAAGGTATATTCTTTCCTATTTGGGTGGAGTGTTCTATAGATGTCTGTTAAGTCCATTTGATTCAATACCTCCAATAGGTCTCTCAATTCTCTGTTTGGTTTCTGTCTGATTGACCTTTCCATTGGTGAGAGAGGAGTGTTGAAGTCTCCTACTATTAGTGTGTGTGGTTTGATGACCGCCTTGAGTTCTAGAAGAGTTTCTTTTACATATGTGGGTGCCTTTATATTAGGAGCATAGATATTCAGGATTGAGACTTCCTCCTGATGAATTGTTCCAGTTATGAGTATGAAATGTCCATCTCCATTTCTTCTGATTGATTTTAGTTTGAAGTCGATTTTGTTAGATATTAGAATGGCCACGCCCGCTTGTTTCTTAGGTCCATTTGCTTGGAAAACCTTTTCCCAACCCTTTACTCTGAGTAAGTGTCTGTCTTTGTGGTTGAGGTGTGTTTCTTGTAAACAGCAGAATGTTGGATCCTGTTTTCGTATCCAATCTCTAAGTCTGTGCCTCTTTATAGGTGAATTGAGTCCATTGATATTAAGTGATATTAATGACCAGTGGTTGTTGACTCCGGTCATTTTTTTTTTTTAAGTAGTAGAGTGTATGTGTTTTTCTTCTTTGATTTGTGCTTGTGAATGGTCGCTAGATGTTCGAGTTATTGTAGATCGTGTTGGGAATGTTGGATTCCTTCGGTAGTGATTTTCCTTCTAATATTCTCTGTAAGGCTGGATTAGTAGTTACGTATTGTTTAAATTTGTTTTTATCCTGGAATATTTTGTTTTCTCCGTTGATAGTGAACAATAGCTTGGCTGTGTATAGTAGTCTGGGTTTGCATCCATGGTCTCTTAGTTTCTGCAGTACCTCTATCCAGGATCTTCTGGCTTTCATGGTTTCCATAGAGAAATCCGGTGTAAGCCTGATAGGTTTACCTTTATAAGTTACTTGACCTTTTTCCTTTGCAGCTCTTAAAATTTTTTCTTTAATATTTATGTTTTGTGTTTTGATTATTATATGGCGCGGGGATGTTTTTTTCTGATCCAATCTATTCGGTGTTCTGTATGCTTCTTGAACCTTCATAGGAATATCGTTCTTTAGGTTGGGAAAGTTTTCTTCTATAATTTTGTTGAATATATTTTCTGGGCCTTCGATCTGCAGTTCTTCTCCTTCTTCAATCCCTATTATTCTTAGATTTGGTTTTTTTTATTGTGTCCCAGATTTCCTGAATGTTTTGTGAAGAGAATTTGTTGGATTTGCCGTTTTCTCTGACCAGAGCATTTATTTTCTCTATGGTATCTTCAGAATCTGAGATTCGTTCTTCTATCTCTTGTATTCTATTGGTTATGCTTGATTCTGTAGTCTCCGCTCGTTTACCTAGGTTTTCCATATCCAGCCGGTTCTCGTTTTGTGTTTTCTTCATTGCCTCCATTTCAGTTTTCAATTCTTGGACTGTTTCCTTTACTTGTTTGATTGTTTTTTCTTGGTTTCTCAGGGTATCACTCACGGATTTACTTATTTCTTCAAACTTTTTGTTATATTTCTCATCCATTTCTATACTCATTTCTTCAAACTTTTTGTTATACTTCTCGACCAGTTCCTTAAGGGAGTTATTCATATCCTGTTTAAGGGACTCTATTGCTTTCATAATGGCACTTTTTTCCACTTCATCTGGGTTAGAGTGTTCAAATCCTTCTGTTGTAGGGTCATTGGGATCTGATATTTTCATGTTGTTTTTCAGATTGTTGGAGGAGGTCTTGCCTTGGCGTCTGCCCATCTCTTCGATCAAATGCTCTCTATTGGAACTTCTGGTATCGGGTCAGGTTCCCTTGTTGGGCAGGGAGTTCACTGATAGAATGCCTACCTTTCCCCAAGCAGGGTATTGAACCACAGGCACTGCCTCTTTCCGGGATGCCCCTATAGAGCAGGCCCAGTGTGCAAGGCAGCTGAGCTGGGGAAATTTTATGGGCTCAGTGGGAGGGGAGAAATATAGAAATTTGTACCTGGATGGAAGCTGGGATGGCAGGTGGGAGAGCCTAGCAGGGTGGAAACAGCACTGCAGGCTGACCTGGGAGTCTATGGGGTCGGGGAGAGTCCTAGCTTCCCCTCGCCGGGCCCCTGTCGTGGGCCCGATTCAACTCACCACTCCGAAGGCCCTCTGGATGGAAGCTGGGATGGCTGGCGGGGAAGCTAGCAGGGTGGAGCCAGCAGAGCAGGCTGACCTGGGAGTCTATGGGGTCGGGGAGAGTCCTAGCTCCCCCTCGCTGGGCCCGCGGGGACCCGAATCAACTCACCACTCCGAAGGCCCTCTGGATAGAAGCTGGGATGGCTGGCGGGGAAGCTAGCAGGGTGGAGCCAGCAGAGCAGGCTGACCTGGGAGTCTATGGGGTCGGGGAGAGTCCTAGCTCCCCCTCGCAGGGCCTGCGGGGGCCCGAATCAACTCACCACTCCGAAGGCCCTCTGGATGGAAGCTGGGATGGCTGGCGGGGAAGCTAGCAGGGTGGAGCCAGCAGAGCAGGCTGACCTGGGAGTCTATGGGGTCGGGGAGAGTCCTAGCTTCCCCTCGCCGTGCCCCTGTCGTGGGCCCGATTCAACTCACCACTCCAAAGGCCCTCTGGATGGAAGCTGGGATCCTCTCGTGTATTTTTAGAAGGGCGTGTATAGTCGCAATAAATCCCCCTAGCTTTTGTTTATTTAGAGACGGTTCAATTTCTCCTTTGGTTTTGAAGGCTTGAGTTGAATATATGGCTCTTGGTAGACACTGTATTTTCTTTGAGCTTTTAAAATATATTGTCTAATTGCCTTTTCATTCCCCAAGTTTCTTTTGTTTTTTAAACATTTTTTTTTAAATTGCATTTTATTTATTGAGTTTTATGTCATGTGGAGGTCAGAGGACAAGCTGCTACGAAGCGGGGTAACTGCGACAAACTCAGCAGTCACGAAGGCCTTTGTCTGATAAGGCTTTACTTGCTGCTTGTTAAGTTTCTGATGAGAAATGTGTTTGGGTCTCTTTCTGCAGGATCCTATGTATGCCATGGGTAATCTCTTCCTCACTGACTTCAAAATCCTCTCTTAATGAGACGCCCTATGGTTCCCTTTGAGGCTCTCTCTCGGAGTTTGTGGAATTGCTTGGAATTTTATAACCTTGCCTTTCAAGTTTGAGAGACTTCCAATCATATTTCAGCAGTCTCTCTTCTCTTTCTGGAGTCCTCAGAGCACCCATGCTGGTTCCTCTGACGATGTTCGCATGCCCTCCCTGCTCTGTATACCTGCCTTCAACCTTGTTTCTGCTCCTCCTACACAACAATTTCTGTTGTGGTCTGCTCACCTTCACTGATTCCTTTTTGGCCTGGACAAAGCTGCCCTGGAGACCCTTTCTAGCTTCAGAATTTCTTGTAGGATCTAGAAAAATCTCCTTGTTATTAGTATTTCCACCCATCCATGTGGAAATTTCTTACCAGCTTTCACATCCCCCCCTTAGTGATGCGAAACTTTCTTTTTGTCTGTCTCCTCGGTCGTTTTCGGAGTCTACACTTTTCTGTGCATGTATGTGATCACTTTCTAGCTTCTCCAAGACATTAGAGATGAAGAGTTCTTAAACATGGCAAACGAATTTACTTTTTTCATTTTTTCTGTAATGGCCGATTGTTAAAAGAAGAAAAATAGAAAAATGAAAGTCAGAAGAAAAAAAAGACTCTATCCTTGTGAATACCCTGGAAGTTATTTTAGCCGGATGGGGAGGAGCTTGCATCAAGGGGAGGAGCTTGTGTCAAGAGGTGGAGCCTGGGGCAAGGCAGAGGTACAGCAGCAGTGGGGCTTCCTGGCTTCTACCCACACCTCTCGGATCAGAAGCCATTTTCAGAGGTCAGAACCTGAGTCCTCGCTGTCTGCGTCACAGCCTTTGTTTTCTACCCTGGACCCTGCTCCCGCTCCGGGGCTGTTCTCAGACTGAGCTTGATCAGACAGTACGCTAGTCCACAGTCTGTACAGGTGTCCTAGAATTTTCCCAGCACCGGTAGATTCCGGTGTGGTACAGTAGCTGCCGCAGGCAGCTGTTTCTGGCGCTGTTGTAGAGGAGGGAGATAGATGAGCATTGCTTCCTGTTCTGTATTTTCTCTGACCATCAGTTATCTAAACTTATTTAAAAACAAAAATAAGGAAAGCTTATTTTGTTTTCATCTTTGTTATCCATGCATAATACCGCGATTAGAGAAAAAAATAAAATGTTTTCTTATTGAAATAGCCATTGACATTGCTCTATTGAAATCCAGTCTATATTTTAAATACACCTGGGGCCAATTTGATTTTCATTTATTTTTATATTACTTCTGTTTTGTAAAGCTGGACATGTGAAATCATTATAAACCATAAATCATTTGGATGTAGGTTTGCTCTCATTAACTTTTCTTCATATATAGCAAACCATTTCCATCTAAGACTTTTTTATATACATTGTTTTTTTTTTTTTGCAATAGCCGACTTTATTTAGAGCATCAGACAGTTTATACTCTGAGGGTTAAGAAGAATCATCTAAATAAAGCTTGCAATCACAAGGACTGGTCACATGAGGCAAAAGCATGTGTTTTCATAGAGGCATATAAACAATCACAATAACCAGTTGTAATGAATGTTCTGAAGTGAGCCCACTCCTGTCAGCTCGCTACACCTGGGTGGGATGTGGTTGTGCTTTCCAAGAACAACTCATGCTATGAAGGAACAGAGGTTCCGAGACTCTTGTCTGGTTGACTTGGGGTTTTCTCACAAGCACTCAGAATTCCCCTCACACAGCTCTATTCTTCCGACAATATTCTGACAATATATCATTGCATTTTGTTACAACACCTAGTTGTCCCACCTCCCTTCTAAATCCTTATTTGTCCCCCTAGTACCCCCAAATAGTCTTCCCCTTTTTTTTGTATTTATTTACTTATTTTTGTTTGTTACATCCTGATGGTAGTTTTTCTCCTTCCTCCTCTCCTCCCAGTCTTCACCGCTTCTCCCCTTTCACCACTCCCCCCATCCATTCTTCCTCAGTTTCTCTTCAGATAAGGGAAGGCCTCCCATGAATGGCCTATCAAGCAGCAGTGAGACTAGGCACCTCCGCTCTTTATTAAGGTTGAACAAGGTAGTCTGGTGGGAGGAAAGGGTCCCCAAACCAGGCAGCAGAGTCAGAGGCAGCCCCTGCTCCAACTGTTGAGTATCGCTCTTTCATTAGACCTTTATACTTTTATTGTGGGTACGTCTCAAGATGTGCTATGATGAAATTAAAAAGCCTTTGAACTGTATAGGAAATACCTACCTGAGTGGTGAGGCAGCCTATAGAATGGAAGAAAATATTTTCTAAATATGCCTCTGACAGAAGATTAATGTCTAGAATATATAGACACTCACAAAACTAAACAGTGTGAACTCAACAATGGCAATGCTGAAAATAAATGAGCTCATGGAACCACCGCACAGCTCTCCAAACATAAGTGGGCCATAAACATACGAATACGTCTTCAACCTCACTAGCCAATAAATAGGCAAATGAATGAGAGGAAGTGCAGAGATGTGAAATATTTTAGAAATGCAAACGTCAGCAGTTCCTTTCTCAGCCATTATGCAGTGTTATCCTCCTCATGCTGCTCCAAAATGAAAGTTTGAATTATAATATTTTTTCATGAAAGTGTAACTGTTATAAAAGTTGCCTTATTATAAATTCGTCACTAAATGTTTAGTTTATTAAGTAGCAATAAACATTGGGAAGGCGAGTGTGGTGACTCACACCTATAAACACATAATAGGGAGGCTGAGATAGGAACATAGCCATGAGTTTGAGGCTAGTCTAGGCTACACAGTCTGTTCCAGGTCAACCTAGACTAAGTGACATGATCACAACCAACCAACCAAACAAACAAACCAGAATGAGCAAGATGAACATTTGTTCCATGTAGTGCCAACAACTCTATAAGAGAAAAAAAATGCCATACAGAACACCCATTTTTGAATTAAAATAAAATTCCAAGAAAGACAAATACTAAATCACAGTGCTTTATATGTTCCTCTGAGTTTATGGACAAGAACACATTTCAGGTAATTTGGGTGTTTCTATGCTGGGACACAAGGCTCCTTTGTGCAATGGAATAACATGGGATCATGTGTCAGTAATGAAATAAAACATATGCAATAGTGTGAGCCATTCACCTAAGGGTAAACTGAATTTTAATGGATTAAAGTAACTTACTTTTTAAATAAAATATTGTTAATTTTTGGGACCCACTTTATCCAAATAAAACAACAACCAAACTCAAATCCTCTTGTTTCTCTTCTTTGTAATCGTATCTAATTTGGCTTTGCTACAGTAAGATGAAGAGTCAACTTAAGTGAATGATACAGGGAATTCTTTTTTACATACAAGACTGATGCATCTATATCTGCCAGCCACTGGACTAGAGTCTGCTCAGAGAAAGAAATGCCAGCCCTTCAGCTGGACCACACTGTGTGGAAAAGGAGAGTGATTCGTGCTTGATCCTAGCTGTTTCAGAGGCTGAGAAGGATGTGAGAGTGGGGAGCGGGAGAGGGGCTCGTTCTCCCAGCTACCACTGCTGCCTTGTTCAGAAGCACAATGGGAAAGTCCTGGCGTCACCTTAAGTCCTTAAAAGACCTTCCTCTCACTTTCTGGTTCTGCTCTAGAATTGAATTGGAACAACTTTGTGATTTGCCAAGGAGTGAATGAAAATGAGGGTTGTTTCCAAGGTTAGACCCCCCCCCCAGTGATGTTTTCTAGGTTAACCCCCCAGCACTCCCTCCCCAACCACGAAGACACCAGCTGTAATCACTGACTAGTCCAGATTTGCTTCAGCATGGCTTTTTCTGAATTTCCCACCAGTGGTACTGTTAATGTTCTTAGGGAATAATTGGAAAAAGTAAGATTATTTTTTTCCTGAAAGAGAGGACCTTACACTTTTGTTTAAGGACACAGTTTCCTTTGCTGATACTGACTTACCCTTGGATCCACATGCTTGTTTTGCAGCGTCCCCCAGGGAGATCAAAAGTTACTTTCATGAAGGTAGGAACCAAGGTGGGAGAAAGGAAGGAGGTGGACTTTGTTCTGCACAGATTCAGTGTAGGAAGCCTCCGTGAGCTGAAACGTCTCAGTCAGGATGGAGAACGGGATGCAGTGGATGCTGCTTGATTTCTATGGAAAGGGGGCGGGATCCAAGGTGCAATAAGTGGATATGTCAGGGGGTTCCGTGACAAGACTAGTGGATGTTAGTTGTGGATACTGTCAGGGGAATGGCCCTCCATGCATCAGATGCTGGAAAAAGATATTAAAACATGAAGTAGTTGCAAGGTTTCTGGAGGGTAGGTTGAGGCTTGAATTCTGTTCTAGGTTCTTGCATTGATTTCATGAGTCTGGTCTAAATGGCTTCTCTGGTGAATTCAGTGACAACGCAGAGCTTTGGGATATATCCCCTACTTTCTGGTTGCAAGAGATTTTTGTTTTGGTTTTACCTCAAAGTTCTCGGGTCTCTACAACAGCGTAAGGGCCCACTTTTCTCCGGTGTGGTCACTGATGGAACGGCACAGGATCGCCTAGTCTTACATTAGCCAGAAAATTGTGGCAGCTTTGCCGATGGAAGCTTCTCCCCAGACATGGTGATTATTGGCTGAGAGAAGTAGTTTTGAGCTCTCAGGAACTGAATAAACCTGCAGGGAAGTTGTTAGCTGATGACGGTTGTGGGGGCAGAAACAGCAGTCAGGGCTGGTGTGGTTGTTTGCAACTAAAAGCGCTGATTCTAGAGTGTGTCAGGTCAAGATGTCACAAGAAATGAAAGGATGCTAAGGTGATGGATTTGATTTGATCACCATGCAAAGTACTCATGAATCAACACATCACATACGATAAATACGTATAACCTTTAAATGTCAATTGATAGTAAAAATTAAAAAAAACCCACAAAAATGTTTGATTATTTTAAAAAGAGAAACTGATTATTCAATGTTTGTCATTTATGGACGTTTTACTAAGGCAGTGTTTTTCAAGCGTTAAACATCTTAGAACATCTTTATAGTCTTAAAGACAGTTGAGGGTCTCTGAGAGTTTTTGTTTGCATAGTTTGTAAATCAATATTTACTATGCTGAAAGGAACACTTATAAACAAAATGTTTTCTCTGTGGGTGGTGGTGGCACACGCCCTTAATCCTAGCACTTGGAGGCGTAGGCAGGCAGATCTCTGCGTTCAAGGTCAGCCTGGTCCACAGAGAGAGTTTCAGGACAGCCAGGGCTACACAGAGAAATACTGCCTTGGAAAATTAAAAAAAAGTATCATTAGTTTATTTAAACACTTTAATAAAGTTAATATATGCAATTATAAATATTATTTTGTAAAATTCATTATAAAAAACTTCTCAAAAAACACACACTGAGGAAATTAACTGGACCCAAAGTCTAGACATCCAGATGAACTTCTGCAAGGTTAGAATAGTAAATAATCTTCTCTTCAAGCAAAAATCTCTACTGTCAGAACAAAAAGAGTGAATGGGATAGCATTGTTTGTTCTTTCAAGTCTTTCAAATTTCTCAGTACAAGACAGCTGGTTTCTCTGGCGGTAAGTTCTGATTGAATTATAAGAAGACAATGTGTGTTCATTGAGCTTAAAGGCAAAAATTTTTCCTATTTCATTGTTTCTCTTACTCTCCAATTACAAATTTTATTATTATGACTTAATTTTAAGCTTGATGTGCTTATATGAAGAAAACAGTTTATAAAACTAAGCCCAGTGAAAAATAAAATGAAGTTCTATGATCACTTACATGAAAAAGACATAAAGGACTACATCATATGACACAGTTTTCTTCCCAGAATAGATTAGTTGTATGTTGTAGAAGAGATATTATTAAATAATGCATATTTCTATTTATAAATAAGATTGAGATTATAAATTAAGGATTTGTAATACATATACAACCTAATAATCCAAATAAATAATAACTTGGTAGATATAAGTACATCTTATCACACATAATTTTTGAAATATCATGTCATATTTGGCAAAATACCAGATGTACTAGACTGATTGATTGATAGTCACCGAGGGCCTGATATGGGGAAGACATGCCAGATGGGCACAGAGTACTTTATGAATATCAGTGTATGTATACCAAGGTATATGTTCTTCTTTGGAAGAACAGAACTGAGAGAATGAATACATCTATCTATATATGTAGAGGGATTTGTTGGAGTGGTTTACAAGCTGTCATCCAGCTAGTCCGACGATGGCTATCAGTGGGAGGCCCAAGGATCCAGTAATTGTTCAGTCCATGACGCTGGATGTCTCTGCTGGTCTTCAGTATAAGCTGGAATTCTGAAGAAGATGCTCCAAAGCCAGCGAAGGGATGGACTCGCCCGTGAGACTAGAACAAGCAGGCAAAGAGAGCAAGCTTCCTTCTTCCCTGTCCTTTGTGTAGGCTTCCAGCAGAAGGTGTGGCCCAGATTAAAGGTGGATCTTTCCACCTCAAAAGATCTGGGTTCAAAGAGGGTCTTTTCATATCAAGTGAGTTAATCGAGAAAAAAATCTTTGGGGTGTGCCCAGATGCTTAGGTTATAATTAATTCCAGATGTAGTCATTGTGGCATATTATTTTAACTAGGCAAAGCTGTGTTACCTTTGTTTATGCTGAGAAATGACTTTAACTGCATAAAGCTGTGTTACTTTTGTTTATGTTGCATTTGCTTAACTGTGTAAAGATGTGTTGAATCTGTAGCACCTTGCCTGGTTTAATCAGTAGCCAGGATGAGAGAGAGGATAGGCAGGGTTGGCAGGGAGAGAGAATAAATAGGAGGAGAAATAAGAGGAGAAAGGAGAGGAGAGAAGGAGGGAGATGCCCGGGGCCAGCTAATTAAGCAGCTGCCAGTCAGCAGTCACAAGGAGCAATGAAAGTAAGTTATACAGAAGGAAAGAAAAGTAAAAGCCCCGAGGCAAAATGTAAATAAAGAGAAACAGGTTAATTTATGTTAAAAGAGGTAGCCAGAAATGAGCTTAAACTAGGCTCGGCATTCATAACTAGTAATAAGTCTCCATGTCAGGATTTGGGAGCTGGTTAGTGGCCCCAAAGAAAAAGCCCAGTACATGTTGAGTGGACAGCCAAGATCAGCCATTACAGCACACTAGTTCTTTAGGTTGTAGAGATTTTGAGAGCGGAAAAAAGGGGCTGTTTCTCAACTGTGTGTTCTTAATACACATTTGGTAAGTGTGCGAGTTACTGTGTAGGTGAGGCATTAAGTGAATGAGCAAACAATGAAGTAAAAACTGTAGTCCCACCATCAGAGACATCTAATGTGTCTGTGTGGACGCATGAGCATGTACACACGTGTAGAGAGGGCCATAGGAGGATAGAATTGATACAGAGTCCCTCCTCTGAAGGGAGGACTCTCTTGAAGCCAGAAAATTAAAAAAATAAAAAGTTTTCAAGGATGACACAGTGTGTGATACCTTCCATTTTTTTCCCATCTCCCCATTCCTCATCTCTGCTTAACACATGCCCATCCCCCAGCCCAAATATCCCCCCTTTTACTTTAAAATCATGAGCATCCATTCACCCTCCCTACTGCTGGTCCTTAAATTACTGTCTTTACTTCTCACGGGTCCTTACCCAGTTTCGTGGCATCTCCCCCACTCATTCCCACACAGATACACACATGAAGACTAGAAGTTTATATGAGAGGACATATGCTGTCTGTCATTCCAAGACTGGTCTGCCTCCCTGGGTGTATTTTCTCATTCCATCTGTTTTCCTATAAAGTTTACATTTTCATTTTTTACGACTAAACAAAATGTTCACTATTCCTTCGTCAGCTGATGGGTGTCGGGTTATCTCATTTTAATGCTGGGTGAAGGCAGCAGCAATGACTATGCATGAAGACATGTGTATATAGTACGAAGTAGAGTCCTTAGGGTCTATCTCTAGAGCTGTCTCCAAGAGTGGGATGGCTAGGCTATGTGGTACTTCTGTTTTTAGCGTTTTGTTTTGGGGAACCTCAGCACTGGTTCATATAGAGGCTGTATCCCCCACCTACAGGGAATTACGGGGTTCCATCCTTACCCTCTGCCTAGTGTTTGTTATCATTTGTTTTACTTATGACAGCCATTGCCACAGTGGTGAGGTGAAATCTCAGTCGTTTTAATTTGACTTTCCCTGATGGTGAAGGATGTTTAACACTTTAAAACATTTTATTGTCTAGTATTGCTTTTCTTTTCTTTCTTTTTATTTTTTTTTTTGAAAACTCACTGCTCAGTTTACTTGCCGATTTATTTTTTAAATTGAGTTGTTTTCTTGCTTAGGTTTTTTGAGTTCTTTGTACAGTCTAAGTAACAGTTCTCTGTCGGATGTATAGCTGATAAGGATCTTCTACCATTCTGCAGGATGTATCTTCACCCTTTCTCAAGGAGAAGACAGAATATGCAAGTTTGGAGACAAGGTAGGGGAATTGGAACATTCCAACAAGGACAAGATAAATTAATAAGGTGACTTTATATAATTAATGAATGGCTCCTAAGAGATTCAGGGCACTGCAAAAGACCAAATCTCTGCACCACATTACATATTTATGTTTTATTTCTTTCTATTTGTCTCTCGCTGTCCCCACCCCCAACAGTGTTTCACTATGCTGCCCATTTTGGATCTGATCCCTTAGAGTTAAATGATATTTCTGTCTCAACCTCCTATAGAGACTATAGACTATAGCGAGGCCACTGTGCCTAGCTCATAAATGAGAATTTCATACATTTTCAGATAGCTGTAGATGTTTCTCTTTGACATTCTCTAATAATTTGATGAGTTATTATTTATTTAAAATTAGCTGCAAATAGACTCTATTATGTTTTACTCTGAGTAATTCTTTATTAGTACCAGACTTTCCAACACTATCTCTGTACCATTTAGGAGACACTGATTTACTGGTGGTACAGATCAAACTGGAGATATTTTTATCCTAAGATGGTGTGGGAGAATTGTCTGTATTCTGTCAGTCATATTTTAATAAAACGCTGATTGGCCAGGCAGGCAGGATAGGCGGGAAAGCCAGACAGGAAGTAGAGGTGGAGCAAAGAGACTGGGAGTATTCTGGGAAGCAGGAAGCTCCCTCTGCAGTTCTGCCCAGACCACTGGAGAGAAAAGATGTAAGCTGCCCCGCTGGAAAAGGTACCAAGCCATATGACTAATATAGATAAGGATAATGGGGTAACATAAATTATAAGAGCTAATAAGTAGCCTGACCTAATGGGCCAATCAGTTTTATAACTTATGGTGATCTCTGTGTGATTTTTCTTTGGGATATGCTGGTTGTGGGGTACCGTGTGGGACAGAAACCCCAACAAGCCGGCCCTCATGTTACACTAAGATAGGAATCGCATTTATTATAATCAACGCTGTTCTTTTAAAAGTCACGTTTGGGAACTGTTTAAACTCATTATGGTGGGTGCATGTTTTGCCTGATAATTTTTGTTATAAATATCAAATTTTCCTAGCAACAAACATTTCCCTCAAAGAAAAGACTTTTATCATTTCTTTTTGAGAAAATACCTTGAAAAGTTGATCTAACAATTATTATTTGTCCGTTAGTCATTTTTTGTCCAGTTTTAAAAATAACTGTCCGGGAAGAATTAGCGAGTGGGGTCACGGCTTTAATTGCACAATGCTTTGTCTCCATCTACACACGGAGCAGCCCAAGAGTGCTACATGTACTGCCAGTCTTGGCACATAGCGTGCTAAGTTGTGCTCAAGGGCTTAGAATTAATAAGATTAAAAGTATTGCATCATCAAGGACATTTCTATATGAAACTGGAACTTGGTTTTCCTACAAAGGCTTGCTGGTAAAGAGTACAAACGACAGGAAGCATTTGGTACCACACTCTGATTTCTATGTGTTGGTAAAGAATAAAATGACACGGAGGAGTTTATTAGACACTGATGGTTTTATCCACCATTGCTTTTGTACCCTCAATGGACATGCCAACACAGTTTTAAAGGAAAATGATATCAGTGTTATGAAAAAATAGTTTTGACCTTTGAACTCCTTGAAAGTGCTTTTACAAAATCTCCTGGAGTTCATCTGGACTCTAGGGGCTCTGGGAGCCACATTCTGGGAACTGCTGCTCTGGAGGCTAAATATGGTTTTCATAGCAACTGATCCTTAAACTTTTGTGTCTGTCACATTTTTCAATTACTGACAATTGGATGACACCAGTGAAGGGATTTAGAAGTAAATCCAGAGTTTTCACAAACCAATATGTATTGATCAGTTAAAAGAGATTCTGAGCTCAGATCGATTCCTTCAGGATTGTAAGTCTTGATCTTCCCTAAACTCTGCTGTGTAGTTGTAAGTCAGAATCATGTCAGGGGCTTAATGATGGGGCACATGGCACCACTGACACATGAGTGAGGTCGTCTTCCAGTGCGAGATGGAGCCCAAGCCCCAAACACACATTTTATATCGATTCAGTGTATGCTTTCAGGGGCGGGAAGAAAGGGCAGAAGACGTACCAAAAGTGTGATTTTGTACTATGACATCTATCAAAAAAATATGAACAATTAGAATATGTAGACAATTACAGTACAGTCAAGGGAAAATTCTCTAAATTCCAAGAAGGCTTAAGCCTAATAGTAAACAACAACAACAACAACAACAACAACAATAACAAACCTGACTGGGTAGTTAGGATATGGAGGGAGATTTATCTCACTAAGAACTTCATTCTTATTCATAAGGTAAGCCACATAGCAAACAAACACCCAAAACCTAGACTCTTTGGGAGAGGCAGTGTTAGAAATTGAACTCAGAGCCTCATGTTCTCTCTCTTTTGGCTGTGATAATTTGTCACAACAGTAGAAACCCTAGGAAACTATATATCCTGATTTTTATCAGAATAGCTCTACTTAGTGTCTTTACTTGGCTATTGTTTTAAGAGCTCCCCCTGCCAAAATTATTCTGAAGGGTGAATGATTTGGTATAATTCTCATGACTGATCTAGAGAAAGACATCATAGATGTGTCAGAATGTTAATTGGCAAAATAATCAATCCCAGTCATATTATTAATTTATGCTTTTCTGTAACAGAAGCCAGGAAGAAAAGACTCATGATTCTCATGCTTGAAGCTTCTCGTGCAGCTACGATTGATTGCGCTATATAATTTTGGTCATGGAAAATTTTCTGGCAACGTTTTTTTTGGGGGAGGGGGAGTTGGGGATTCAAGACAGGGTTTTTCTGTAGTTTTTGGAGTCTGTCCTGGAACTAGCTCTTGTAGACCAATCTGGCCTTGAACTCACAGAGATCCACCTGCCTCTGCCTCCCAAGTGCTGGGAATAAAGGCATGAGCCACCACTGTCCAGCTCTGTCAAAGTTTACAGATACATTAGAACTGAATTCTCTTTTTGTTTGACTGCCTAGACTTGTAGCAATCACCGTGGACCTCTAAAGAGTTCAAAGAAACTTTAAAGACCCCAACTCTCAGGATATTGAGCTGCTGGTCAGACATCAGCAATTGATTATCTGGAAAGAGATTGTTTCTGTTGTTTCTTTTGCTGTCCGAAAGCTGAAATTATTTCATTTGATACAGTGGATAATTTTCTTTTCTTGTTTTATTTTTATTCAATCGCTTGTGTCAGGTCTGGATAATCAGTGGCTGGAATGCTAGCGCCCTTTGCCACACAAAATTACTCCTTTTCCTTTCTACCATTCATGGGTCCCATGTATACAAATCAAACTATAAGGTGATTGAAAGACCAAAGAGAAGTTGAAGAATGAGGGAACCAGAGTGAGGCTACAAGCTTTTCTTCTTTAGTCAGTTCTTATTTTAGAGACACAGCATTTATTTTCTGAGAACTCCAAGGGCTGTGCATTTGGTCAGGGCTGTTCATTTTTCATCTTCTACGCTAATTTCTTAAGGGAGAGGAAGATAAATCTGAGTGTCACTGGGATGCAGATGAAGTTGAGGACCGCAGTTACTAATATCGTGTTTTCCACAGACCTATTCGGCTGTTCTATCAAAGGAGGAAAACTGTGTATGAAATGATGTCTTCCTTTTCTAGGACTTGAAAGACCCCAAATCAGCATTCCCTAACGAAAGTGGCATGAAAAGACTAGGACCCGTCCCAGTCACCCCACGGTGTTGGCAAATCTGATAACTGCAGAGTCCAGGTGCTATGTATCTCAATGTAGTGTCACCAAGGAGACAGATTCCAATCACTCGGGCCCTGAAACATTTTAAGTATTGTCAACTAACCCCAAACAGAATCCACTCAGACCTTGCAAAAACCAAGAATGCTATTTTCTTGAAGCATAAATGGAGAAAAAAAGTAATTTCTGGAATCAGAGAAGTACTTTGCAATATAGTTTGCCTTCCTGAGGTTCATCGTCTCAGAGCCTAGAAATGGGCCATTCAAGAGAATCTATTTTATTCTGTTTCTCCCAAAGGATTTGTATTGTCTCTTCCTAGTTACTTTACTTGGCACACACTAGGAACTTGAGAGGGACTCACCAGTGCTTTCCCTGAGTTTGCTCTGGTTACTCTGATATGATTTGTCAAAATCATGATAAAATTATTCCAGACTTCATCTCTGAGTTCTAGCTTGAATTGTTGGTAAGCCAGCAAAAGAGATAGGACTTACATACTTTTTTTTTTTTTTTTAGAAAAAAAAAAACAACAACTCGTTTTTGTGACGTTGGGGATGGAATCTAGGGCCTTGTTCATACATGCTAGACGGGTGCTCTACCACCAAGCTATATCCCCAGGGACTCCTTCCCATTTTAACATAAAAGCTGCTGAACCTGAAAAAAAAAAAAAAGAAAGTCATGAATTTGCCCTTAGACAATTTTAATTTCAATACATGGATGAATTCCCTGGATAAAGGTCTAGTTCTCTATGAAGTTTATTGTATAAAATGGATGTGAGAACCTGCAAGGTGTTTTGGATCCGATCATGGAAGAGGAAGCTCACTTAGCCCAAGGTGCCTCTCGACTCATCTTTCTCAATGTTGACTCTTCCTTTCAGAAAGAGATTTCCAAGTCATTCGCAGAAGCACATCCCTACGAGAATCTATTTTTCTATTTAGTTAAAGGAGAATAAAACATTTACAATTCCGGGTGTTCTCTGATGTGGCAGTGCAATTACTCTATGCACATTGCAGACTGCCAGCCCATGAAGGTTCAAAATGAAACTGACTTGACAATATCTAACCAAATATCAGAGGGGAGCAGGCTCATCACAAAAACAAAGCCAGGTCTTATTTTAGCAGCCAGCTCAGCAGGGGCAAGGAGATAAATTACTTGGAGTTTTGTTTTGGGATAAAAACAAACACGTGTTTTATTGGATTTTGCAGACTGAAAATGGTGTTCCAACAAACTTCTTAGTTTATAGCCAATTTCTAACATTTGCTGAATGTCTATAAATTCTCTGATCATTAGGGGATAATTATTTTCTGTATGGCAGATGGAGCTCTGTCATCCTTATGGCCTTCAATAAGAAATGACACCATTTCTTAATAAAAACAAATTTATTTGGTACAATTTCTAACACAGCTATGTTGTTGCTTTCTGAAGATCTAAAAATTATTCTCTGTTTTTTTGTTTGGGAATCAATTTGCCTAATTGTGAGGTGGGTTGACATCTTCCTGGAACTCTGCTTAGAGAGACAACATGAGATGAAATATCACTTAAACTATAGGAAGTTGCCTTTCAAGCATGTCTCCTTTTATTCTTCTATCCTGCCACGTGGGTCCCTGGAGGAAGTCAGGAATAGGTGGATTTCATTGAGCTAGTTTCTTAATGGTAATAAAAGTTAAGACCCACTAGCAGATGGTCTAGAATGAGGGTAAAGATTCAAAAAGGCAGAATGTGTTCATGGGTACCCAACGGCTAACACTGTTCTGTGGCGAGTCCTGAAGACACACAGTTTGATCTTGTAGAAATAAGGAAGACATTGGTGGGAAATGTGCTACTATCATAGCGAAGCTGAAAGCTCTTAATGAGGCTGATGGTTGGACAGAGAGTGGTGGGGACTGCCCAGTGTCAAGACAGAGATTTCCTTTGCCTATTACCGTTTCCCAATTCCCTTTGCCCTCCATTATCTGGCGGTTTCTGTTTGAACCTGAAGGAACTCTGAGTGATCCAGAGTGAGGTTAGAGATCTACTAGTTAGTTCCCTACCCATGTGCCCACCTCTAGGTTCCTGTCAGAGACACTGGGTCTTCTGCCTGATTCTGTGTGAGATTCACAACCCACGGTCTATAACCTGATCCAGTTTTTACCTCAATTTCTGGGCTTTCGTTAAGACTCACAGGAATTGTAAGACTTGCAGTGTGAGGTCAGAGATCTGTAATCCAGTATTCTAATCCTTTGTCTGATTCAAACCCCTTCTGGGACTTGCAGGAACTCCTACCATGAGGTCTGAGACCCCACACTCTTATTTCCATGTGTATTTCTACAGTGTGACTTTAGCCTGCTTGACATTTTCAATATGAAAACTAGATTAAACCATGTCTATTCTGTGCTATATTGAACTAGGCTTGACTCACTGTGGGCCCACATTTTCCTATCAACTGTTTTGTTTCCCTTTGAATCTTTTCACACCATGGCTATGTGTTGCCACAATATTCCTGCACTGTAAGGTAGGCATGCATGTTTCAAGATTACCTCAGACATTATTGTCAGGAGAGTACCCTGAGTAGCTTCTGAATTGTGGTTATTACAGTCATGAGAAGGAACCAGGGGGCAGGAGAAATCTAAGTCTTTATCAGTCGTTACAGCAACTCCATGAATTCAGTCATACCCTGCGAACTTGGAGTAAGCAATGCATTGTGTCATCTGCCTCCTATCGCTTGCCACCTTGACCCTTGCTTAACCTCGTCCTCTGCACATGGACCAAAGCCAGCATCCGAGATGAGTAAACAGCTTCAAGAAAATCACGAACCAAGTGTGGACCCAGACCACAGGTGGGAACGAGAAAGAAGATTGCTGCAGAATCAGGAAGCCCCTGAAACCTCAGACGAATAAAACATTCATGCAGCAGCAGCACTTGGGATAGACGAATTCTGTATTTCATAGGAGTTTCCTTCAAAATCAGTAACTGGGATGGATTTTGGAGGAAACTTTCCTACTACCCTTTCCTTATACTGCATACTCACACACATAAACACACACAAACACACACACATAAACACACACAAACACACATACAACATACATAAGTATACGCAAGCACACATTCACATACAAACATGCAAAATATACAAACAAACACATACACACATATATGAACACTTATATACAAGAACACAAACACACACACACACAAATACACTAACACAACATTCATATCATATTCTATCAATTGTCTAGGACATTCCAGTATTTATCTCCCTGGTTTTGTTAGGTCAGAGCTCTCTAACCAAATGAGGACTTTGGGTTGAACATGGCAAAATGTAGATGAAAGATATGGCTGGCTTATTGCAAGGGTGCAAAGAGTTTGGACACATTAGGATATGGTCCTTGGCTTGTTTGTGCCTGTAGTTTGTGACTTACAAAGAACCCCCCAAGGTTTTTGGTCATACTGAATGTGGTATGTTTGAGGTCTATTCTGGCTCACAGGCAGTGGTTTTTGTATTTGCAAATGGAGAATAGTGTTTTAGTTTTTTTTTTTTTTTGTGCCTCCAGAGCCTGTCTGACTCTTTTTTTTTTTTGTAAATTTTATTAAATTATAAAAGTTTCCATTTCCGCCCCCCCCTCCCAACACCCTCCCACTCCCCCCACTCCCCCCCTCCTTCCCCTCCGTCCCCCAGGGCAGTCAGGGTTTCCTGCCCTGTGGGAAGCTCCAGCTCCCTCCCCCTCCCTCCAGGTCCAGGAAGGCGAGCGTCCAAACAGACTGGATCCCCAAAATCCAGCATATGCAGAGGAAACAGGTCCCAGTGTCATAGTCAATGGCTTTTCAGAAAGACCCCGGGCCAGCCACAGTTAGAGAATCCGGCCAAATTCCGAGAATCTGGCTAGATCACGTCCTCGTTCAGTCCCAGTCCGACTGGCCCTGGTAAATTCTCATCAGATCCGTTCCCTTGTATCAGAGGGTGATAGCATCCCTCGCAGTACTGATTTCGTCTTTCATGTTCCTCCTCCTTCTGCTCCCCCTCCGGACCTCGGGGGGCTCAATCCGTTGCTCCAATGTGGGCCTCCGACTGCATAGCCGTCCTTCGCCAGACGAAGGATCTATGGTGATAAGCAAAATATACATCAGTATGATCATGGGCCACGGCCGGTTCAGGCACCCTCTCCTCTGTCCAGAGAGCAATCTGGGGGATTTCTCCTTGGACCTGGGATCCCATATATAATCAAGTCTCCTGTAAACCCTAAAATGGCTCCCTTAGTTGAAATATATTGTTCCCTGATCCCATATTCATTCTACCTCCCTCCCCCCCCATCCCCGGCCACCAAGCTTTCCCCGTTCCTCCCCTACTCCCTTCTCTCTAGCCCTCTCCCCCTCCATCGACCCTCCCACCCCCCCATGCACCCGAGGTTACCTGGAACTCTTGTCTATTTCCTACCTCCTGGCGGATAGCTAAATAATCTTCATCAGGTTCATCTTCTTATTTAGCTTCTCTAGGATCACGAATAATAGGCTCAAAAAGCCCAAAAACTTCTGTTGTAACCACTATAAAGTCATAAGACCCAACTCTTAGGGTGTATGTAAAGGTTTTTATCATTTTATTCTTAGACATCTGTGAAGCGATGCTTATATTTATATATGACTCCCTTCAAATTCTCTTCTCCTCATTTTTAGGGACTAATCATTTTGCCATGGTAAGATGGAATTGTCTGACAATGGAATTTGTTTAAGTAAAGTGAAAATAGGCATTATGTTATACTGATCATTTGTCCTATTCTTGTTGTGTGGTTTGAATGAAATGTCTCCCAGAAGTTCATATGTTTGGACACTTGGTTTCTAGTTGGTTATACTCTTTTGGAATGTTGTAGAACATTTAGGAAGTATGGCATTGCTGTAAGAAGAGTCACTGAGGCAAGTCCTGAGGTGGCATAGCCTACCCCCACTTCTTGTTCACCCTCTACTTCATGACCATGAATATCATGTGACCATGTTCCTTATACTTCTGCCCCATGCTGTAATAGACTCTGTCTCTTAAAACTGTGAGCCAACGTAACCATTTCTCCCTTCAGTTCCTTCCTGTGAGGTATTGAGTTATAGGAACAAGACCTGACATTAACAGCGGCATTTTGGAGCATTTCCATCATGGCAGGGACTTTGGGAAATTTCCAACTATATCATCTCACTTTTTAGAACTGGGAGTGGATACTTTATCTTACAGACAAGTAAATATAATTTTAATAAAGACCAACAATACTAATCAAGGTCAAATTATAAGTGTCTGAGCAAATCTTAAGTGCAGAGATGTCTGATGTCAGTGTCTGTACTATTTCCAGTATAAAATGTTGCATCTTAAGACTCTAAGTTTTAAATTTTATTACAAGTCTGTGAGTCACTGTATCAATGACAAAGGTGAAAGAGTCTGGATTTTGGCTCTTTTTCCTTCTGAACCATGGCCAGTCTACATTTCTAAGCCTTGGTGGCAATAATTTACAGCTTGGTCAGAGAGCTCTGGCTGATAGATTATACAAAGAGGAAATACACATACAGGCTTCAGGTAGGATCTACACATTCTTTTCCACAAGTCCTTTGCATTTCTTGTCCATCTTCCATGGGATGAGAGCACTCAGAGCAACCTTGAAAGTCAGGCAAACCATTTGTAGACGACGGCATACCAGCTGTCTACCTGAGGGCCGAATGATCCAAATGGAACACGATTCTGTGTTGGCAGAATATTGGTGTGAGAGGTCAGCGTTGTGAGTGAACTTTGGAATTTCTAAGGTAGAAAATTGCCTTAGTTCATCTTTGGCTGCTATTTATAAGGTACAGATGTTTATTTTTCCCAGGGTTGCACAGGCTGAGAAGTCTAAGCGAATGAGATGCTTGATGCGCTGTAACATGATGAACGTTACATGTGAAACATGCTTACATGTCAAGACACAGGTGTGCTAGCTTGGCTCGTTCTTTTTTAAAACAATGAATTATTTAATTTTTGAAATGATAATATAATGACATAACTTCCCCTTCCTTTTCTTCCTGCCCTCTCATCCTCTCTGCTCTCTCTCTCTCTCTCTCTCTCTCTCTCTCTCTCTCCCTCAAATTCATAGCCTCTTTTTTTTGGTTTTACATACACACACATTTTACATATATATGCTTTATACATATATGTTTTACACACACATGCACACGTACATATATATTCCTAAATATAGAAATACAACATGCTCCATCTGTGTACTGTTACTTGGATGCATAATTTCAGGGCTGACCACTGGGTGTTGGATAGCTAGCCGGTGGACTTTTCCGCTGTTTCTCCAGCTCTCAGCATTCCTTAGTTGCCTGTGGTTTGTTGTCTAGGATTGAGATTTTGTGAGCTTCTCCTCTCTGTGTAGCAAGTTTATTGGCACTATCCTTGTTCCAATCTTGTCAGGCAGCCATGTAATTGAGACCATGGATGTAGCATGTCTGGAATTTCTAGGAGACAGTCTCATAGCAAACTTCCTCTTCTGACCTTTCTAACCTTTCTGCCCAGAAAATATAACTTTAAACAGGTTAGCAATAACAAGATTCTGATTCTGATTATTCTGGTTATATATTTAATTATGCAGATGCTCACTGATAAAACCATGGGTTCAATCTGCCACACAGCACAAAATCAGGCATGGTGGCACAAACATGAAATCCTACCACTTGGGAGCTGGAGGCAGAAGGATCAGGAGTTCATTGTCATCCTTGGCTTCATGTAAATTAGAGGCTAGCTTAGGCTACATGGGACCCTGTCTCTAGCGGAAAATTCATTGAGTATCTGCTATATAGCTAGAACTACTTTGCTTTTTTAAAAAAAAACACAAAAGAAACAAAGTTCATTCATGGTTAAGTTCCCTTCTGTCTAATTTCTGTTATTTTTATTTGAACCATTTCACTGCTCCTTAGCAGATAAAAAAAGAAAGAAATAAAAAGAAAGCAAGGAAAAGAGATGAATTTCAAAGAAGTGGACTGTTTTTAAGTTTTGAAAAATGATTGAAATTTTTGGCTAAAATTGATCACTAAATTACAGTAGATTTATTAACTCTCTTTCCTTTCTGATGAAAGTAGACTGGTGTACTTGGATGAGAAATTACTTGTACAAACACGGAGTAGACCTCATCTTATTCTCTTTAGGGTGGAATGTTCTCAGGTGCAGGTCTGGAGAGAAATGTAATGGTACAGGAATCTTTGAACAAAGTAAGGTTTTAAATGCGGGCAGTTATTTGCTCATACATATGACAATCCTCATAGAGTTCTTTTCCAGCTACCTCGGTAAATGAATTGTATAATTATCCTCAAAGTCTCAGCTATAGAAAATATAACCCGATACAGCTAAGGGTTGTTTTATTTGATTTTCTACTGAATCACAAACACCAAGGACATCTTGATCATTTTAAGCCTGGTTGTCTAAATGCCTTCCAGTCAAAGAGCTATTTTACAGCATTGATTTACTTCTGAACATGCTGTGAAGTGTGTGTGTGTGTGTGTGTGTGTGTGTGTGTGTGTGCACGCGCATGTGCTTAAAGGTAGGGAAAGGGAGGAAGGAATAAAGGAGGAAGAAGTACAATGGATTTACTACAGCAAAGTAAGAACGTCAATGATTTCCTTAACACCAAAAAGGAATTATGCTCAGACATCTACTTGAACAAGGCCAACAGTACCAAATTATAGAGATAACTCCATAGTGTGAATCATAAAAAATGCATGTCGTCATTATTTTACTATAGGCAAGACAAATATCACAAACAAATCATTGGGTCAAAGGAGTCTCAACAGAGATTTTAGAACTACAGCATGATAGAAGACCTCTTTATTCAGGTCACTAACCAATGGAAATAACTAGGCATGTACGATCCATCCTTACCCACGTCTCATCACTAGAAATTAAGGATTCTATTAGCAAGGCCTATGAACATCCATTTTATGGAGTTGGCAGGGACTACTCTAGGGCAAATGGATACATTTAGTTCTTGTTTTTTTTTGTCAAAGATTAAGTTATAAAAAAGATGTATTTCAAGTTTATATATATTGGTGTTGTATCTACATGCATGTCTGTGCACCACTTGTATGCAATGTCCATGAAGGCCAGAAGAGGGTGCTAGACCCACTGGAACTGGAGTTGCAGATGGTTATGTGCCACCATAAGGTGCTGGGTTCTAAACCCAGGTATTACAGCCAATGTTCCTACCCTGGAAATGGCTACACATTTATGTATTAGAGTCCACAGATTGGGTGCCGAGGGATTTACCTAACAGAGTCTTTGTAGCCAGTATTCTAGACAATGTCTTCCACAATCTGTTTCTCACGTGGGTTGAGGGAATGGTATAAGACTTAGACTTAACAGACCTGTCTACAGAGATGAAGGGTCTGCATCTGAACAGAAACTTAAGCCAGGGTCTGAGGACATTAGAGGGAGGAACAGAGAAGATTTAGAGGGGATAGTACAATAATAAGACACATCTCACTGTGCACTGAGGCATATGCTCTCAAAAACACACAAAGCAAAAGTCAGCATGATAGAAACACATGGCAAGTTCATGACTTGCAGACATACAGAAGCAAGAAGAAACTCAAAACTCAGAAATGTAAGTTTAGTCATAGAAGTGCACTGGTTCTCAACATGTGGGTCATGACCCTCCTTTGGGGGGGGTTAAACAAATCTTTCACGAGGATCACGTATCAGATATTCTGGATATCAGATATTTTTTATTATGATTCAAAACAGTGACAAAGTTACACTTATGAGGTAACAAAGATAATGTTATGGTTGGGGTCACCACAACACGAGGAACTGTATTACAGGGCTGCAGCACTAGGAAGGTCGAGAACCACTGGAAAGGTATCTTCCATTTCTTTCAAGAGAAGTCAGTTTGTGTCTCTAGGAAAAAAAACTGAAATTATTTGAAAATTAAGAATATGAAAACACAGAAGTTAAGCTTAAAAAAGGTAAATTGGTAAACTGAAAATATATTTGTTATCTGAATGAAAGAAATGCCTCTATGTTTGTTGTCCCCCTGGATAAACTCCAAGAGGAGACGAGAGTTTAAATGATAAATAAATGAACATTCTTCTAAGAGATGGAAATTTTTGTTATTGGATGTAATTCACCGATGGGAGATGTCTCCTGTAGTTAGAAGTTAGTGGAACGGGAAAACGATCCTGGGTTGACCTGATTGAAAGCGAAGCTGGACCCATAAAGCGTCATTGTTAGGTTTGGCCATCCTTTTCTCTAGGCCTCTTGCGTCCTGACTGTGTCTCTGATTATCAATAGGAAAGGTCCAGCCCAGTACTTCTCGACTTCATTTGTGTAGTGGCACATTTTTTGTGTGTCATAATTTTTGGCACTCAAAAAACACTAATAGTAAACAAGCCAGGAATAATTGCCGCGCAAATAGCACTAGTGAATAACAGGGTGTCTCTCTTTGACAAATGCTGTACCATCCCACACGTCAGTCTTTCACACTACCCCTTTAAAAAAATAACCCTCAGAGGCAGGACCACACCATTAGAAGGCAAAATCCCATTAACTCCTGATTCCTGCCCACGTTCTCTTTGACACTGCCTTGGTGTGGTGCTGTTCTCCAAGGCGCTTACACTCAGCTTAGCATCTCTACTGCCTGTCTTGTTACCTGCTTATCCTAGCATTACATTAAAAAAAAAGACAGCATCCTGTCAAAGTACATCATCACTGTAGCAAAAAAAAGTCCAAGTTTCTAAGAACAAGTATATAATGCAGCAGGGGCTCGAAGGTCGCTGTTCTAAATGCATGCTTCTCACCCAAACATAAACAAATATGAACTTCAGCAGAGGAAAAAACTTGAACGTCGCTAGGGATCAGGAACTCGAGGTTTTAGAGGGGTATCATTAGCGTATATCTCACTTCCCAAAGAAGGTATCTTTGTATGTATTGGCCTCCTGGTGTCAGAGCTAAGGACTGCTCCATACATCTCCATGGCACAGAAGACGGAACAGGGCCCACATCTCAGGCAGTCCAGCCTAGAGCTGTGGTTCTGAACACGGAACAAAAGACAGAACAGGGCCACCTCAAGCTACATATTTAAATCCTCCCTTTAAAAAGGATTTAATACTGAACCACAATTCACAGATGGAATAAAATGTCCCATGGTGTGATTATAAAATAACGAAAGTGTGTAATTCAGTCACGAGAACTGAAGAGACCTTCCAAGGCTCCTCCAAGGGCCTCTATGACAGAGGGGTCCAGTGAAATGAGGAAAAAAATAAGTTTATTGCTATTTGCTTAGTTTCATTTTGGTTCGTGTTCTTGGTCTTATGAGAGAGAATTTATGGTCGAGGGGCTTGGGACAACCTTAATTAGCTCTGCGGATCAGAGGATGCTGGACAGAGACCCATGGAGCACAGAAGGATGCCAGCACAAAAACAAGATATGCTCAGCCCCTGGGAGAAACTGAGGAATGGATTCTCTTCAGCGTGCAGAGGCTCCGGACAGGTCCAGTCTCAACACAACTGTGTCCTCCCTTACAGTTTAGGATGCGCATCATTTACAAGCAGCTTAGAATGTCTGGAAAATCCCGATCATAGAAGAGAAGGGATGTGGGGAAGAACCTGTTCTTTCTGGTTCCCTGAGATATTGAGTCTCCATATCCAGTTACTACTGAGGACCAGTGGCTCCAAACCAGGACCCGCCTGCCGTGGACCAGCAGAAGTGGGTATGTTTTTAGATTCACTGGGCAGAGCCAATATTGGAGGGGCTCTGGTAAGGGTCAGGAATGGGGCCATGGTTGACTGTTCTTCATTTGTAGCTGAAATAATTATGCATATGGCTCACGGGAACCCAGTTCTGCATGTTCCTGGGTTCACACAGTGTTCAGGCTAGCCCTATTTTTTTTTAAATTATGGCTGAAGTAACAAACCTAACTTCTGTATAATTTCATTATAGAAACTGTGTTTTAAGGACAGCAAAATGACTCAGAGGGTAAAGACCCTCGCCACCAAGCCTGACAGCCTAAGTTCAGTGTACACACACACACACACACACACACACACACATGAATACATTAATAATTATAAATAAACATTTGTAAAAAAGACTGGAGTTAACTAATAGGACCTGTAAGCTCCACCTTAGATTGCTTTCCTGAGAAACCACGTGCTTTTCCCAATCTTCAGACTCACTGAGACAGACACCAGCATGATAGGGAAGTTTGCTTCCAAGTTCTGTGCTGCTTTGGCAGGGCAACCTATAGGAATTTTTTTCTTTCTGCTCCAGCCAATGACAGACCATTTCCTAGGTGTCACTCTGTCTTGGTATTTATGTCATGGGTTATAGTGCCCTGGGGCAAAGTAGCCTTGAAAAGTCCCATAAAGGATAATTTGCTAAAGTTACATGGTTATTTCATTGATGGGGGAATTTATAAGGACTAAAGCTGTGACAACAATATAGTTGCTTTATGCAATAATTCCGCACTGCCGGGAGCATCTAAACTGGGGTTTGCATGAAGGGCTCTGTATTAGGTGGCGTGTGGTCCCAGCTGGAATTCAGGCTGAGTCATGTTGGGCTACCTGGGTGCTGTGGGATATTTGTACTCTGTGTGAAGATGTATTGTTGTGATAAAAAGCTGAACGGTCAATAGTTAGGCAGTAGGTATAGCTGGGGAGAGAAAGAGAGAGAGAAAGAGAGAGAGAGAGAGAGAGAGAGAGAGAGAGAGAGAGAGAGAGAGAGACAAGAGAGTGAGAGGGGAAAGAAGAAGGGAGGGAGAGAGAGAGAGAGAGGGAGAGAGAGAGAGAGAGAGAGAGAGAGAGAGAGAGAGAGAGAGAGAGAGAACACAGAAGAAGAAGAATGACAGAGTCACCAGCTAGTCACCTGGGAGCCACTGAAGAGGTTGGACATACAATATGGAGTAGAGATAACCTAGTCACAGGACAGAGCATAGATGAATAGAAACAGGTTAATTTAAATGATAAGAGCTAGTTGGAGAAAACCTAAGCTAATAATAAAAAATAAGTCCTCATGTCATTATTGTGAGCTGGTGGTCTGACAAGAAAACTTGTTACACCTGGGCAATTATTAGTGCTATTTGTTCAACTGGGCCTCAGTTTCCCCAAATATGAGATACAAATAATAGTATATACTCTGTCTACATTAATTACACACTTGATTCAATGATACGGGGGTATATTTTTAAAATGACAGACATACATTTATAAACTAAATGGGTAAATGCAGTTTCACAACTAATACTTCACAAAACAGCACAATACAAAAGAACTTTCTTTGGCAACAAAAATGCCCTGTATGTGTGCTGCCTGGTACAGGGTAGCTACTGAGCAATTGAAATGTGGCGAATGTAATTTAGAAAGTCAAGTTTCATCTTCAGTAATATAGCAGGATACAAGATTAAGTTAAAAAAATGAGTAACTCTCCTTTATACAGATTATAAATGGGCTGAGAAGGAAATCAGAGAAACATCACCCTTCACAATAGCCACAAACAACATAAAATATCATGGGTAACTCTAACCAAACAAGTGGAAGACCTGTATGACAAGAACGCTAAATCTTTGAAGAAAGAAATTGAAGAAGATACCAGAAAATGGAAAGATCTCCCATGCTCTTGGGTAGATAGAATTAACATAGTAAAAATGGCAATCTTACCAAAAGCGATCTACAGATTCTATACAATGCCCATCAAAATCCCAGCAAAATTCTTCACAGATCTCCAAAGAACAATACTTAACTTCACATGGAAAAACAAAACAAAATTAAACAAAACAGGATAGCCAAAACAATTTTGTACAAAAAGAAATTTCTAGAGGCATCACAATCCCTGATTTCAAACTCTACTATAGAACTACAGTAATGAAAACAGCCTGGTATTGGCATAAAAACAGACAGGAGGACTAATGGAATCTAAATGAAGACCTGGATATCAGTCCACACACCTACGAACACCTGATTTTTAACAAAGAAGCTAAAAGTATAAAATGGAAAAAAGAAAGTCTATTCAACAAATGGTGTTGGCATAACTGGATATCAACATGTAGAAGAATGAAAATAGACCCATATCTATGACCATGCATAAAATTCAAGTCAAAATGGATCAAAGACCTTAACCACACTGAACCTCATAGAAGAGAAAGTGGAAAGTACACTTTAATGCATTGGCACAGGAGACCACTTCCTAAATGTAACCCCAGTAGCATAGATGCTGAGAGCAACAACTAATAAATTCAACCTCCTGAAACTGAGAGGCTTCTGTAAAGCAAAGGACATGGTCAACAAGACAAAATGGCAACCTACAGAATGGGAAAAGATCGTTACCAACCTCACATCTGACAGAGGACTGATTTCCAAAATATACAAAGAACTCAAGAAACTTGACATCAACAGAACAAATAATCCAATAAAAAATGGGGTACAGACCTAAAAAGAGAACTTTAAACAGATGAAACTCAAATGGCTGAAAGACACTTAAGGAAATGCTCAACATCCTTAGTCATCAGAGAAATGCAAAGCAAAACAACTCTGAGATTCCATCTTATACCTTCCAGAATGGCCAAGATCAAAAACACCAATGACAACTTAAACTGAAGGGTATATTGGGTAAGGGGAACACTCCTGCATTGTTGGTGGGAGTTCAAACTTGTACAGTTCTTTGGAAACTAGAATGGTGATTTCTCAGAAAATTAGGAAACAACCTACCTCAAGATCCAGCAATACCACTCTTGGGCATATACCCAAAGGATGCTCAATCATACCACAAGGAAATGTGCTCAGCTATGTTCATAGCAGCATTATTCATAATAGCCAGAACCTGGAAAGAACCTAAATGCCCCGCAACTGAAGAATGGATAAAGAAAATGTGGTATATGTACACAGTGGAATACTACTCAGTGGTAAAATATAATGACATCTTGAAATTTGTCAAACGGTAAATGGATGGATCTTGAAAACATCATATTGAGTGAGTAACCCAGACCCAGAAAGACAAAGATAATACATACTCACTCATAAGTGGCTTTTAGACATAAAGCAAAGAAAACCAGCCTACAAATCACAATCCCAGAGAGCCTAGACAACAATGAGGACCCTAAGAGAGACATACATGGATCTAATCTATATGGGAAGTAGAAAAAGACATGATTTCCTGAGTAAATTGGGAGCATGGAGGTCATAGGAGAGGGGAGGAAGGGAGGGAAGCAGAGAAAACTGTATAGTTCAATAAAAACAATAAAAAAAGAAAGTCAAGGTTCTCTTTTCTTTAATATCACTTTAGAATCTTAATGACCCATAGTAAGTGAACCAGCGGATACAGATAAAGACTAGTGTCATCTGTTGTTTGAGCTTGCTCAACATTCATTTTGTATTTCTCCAACAGTAGCACCTAATAGTGCCTAGGTTTCCCTTTAATGGAGTTATGGTTTGAATGTGAGATGTCTCCCTCGGACTCATGTTTCAACAACGCTTGTTTCCTGAAAAGAGTGATATCTGGGAACTTTCATGAGAAGGTTCCTGACAGAAACAGGTCACTAAAGCAGGACCTTTTGACTATGCAATTCAACCCTTGACTTCTCTCTTTCCTGGCCCAACATATGAGCAATCTCAGTCTCTCACTTCTGCCAGGAACAGTGCTGCTCAACGTGTTGTGTGGACTGAAAACCTATGAAGCTGTAAGTTAGATTAAACCCTTCCACCTTTGTATTGCTTCGGTCGTGTATTTTGGTCACAACCATGTCAAACTAACACAAAAGGATCATCTCTCATTGACTGTGTGCAGTCTTTGGAGACATGATACCTTACTCCAGAGACTATAGGTGCCTGACCCTGCTGAGGCTAGAGACCCACCTTCCCTGCCATGACTTTGAATTCTGAGTTCAGTTTACAGGGACTGGGAGCAAACAAAACTGAGTGGGGCTGGTTCTGATCAAGGATGGTGGCACCTCCGAGTCTCCTGCTGGCACCAGGTTCTTTGTTTTCAAAGCCCCGTTATTTGACCACCATTTCTTTGAAGACTGCCTCATTTTACAGGCATCCCATGGCACATGTGCTTGCGTGTGTGCATGTATGTGTGTGTGTGTGTGTGTGTGTGCGTGTGCGTGTGTGTGTGATTAATCTCTAGATTTATTCAACTCTATTTAAGTAAAATGTTAGGTGTTTCTTTTGTCTTTTGGTGTAGAAATACCCCCTTAAAGTAAATTATATAGACACATTGGCAGAAATGATTATGCTTAAAATTTCCCCAGGTCCCACATTCTTTTCAGTGCTTCCCCATTTTTTTTGGTAAGGTTCAGTGATTTCTGCTGTTTTCAGTTTCATTACATCTTTGCCAGAAATCCCCCCAGTGGCTTCCTGTCTCATGCAAAGTAAAACATCTTCAGGAAATTCTCACAGAATTAATAAAAAGTTTTAGAGTGGGGAGGGATAACTGAACCCCTCAGGTTTTACAGACAGTATCTGTAGATTGAGAGAGTCACACAGGACATCCACGGTGATCCCACTAGAGTGAGCTGTGGGCCATAAGGGTGAAATGAGACTTTCTCAACTAGGCTATGGTTTGGCAAATCCCCCAGCTTCAGAATACGTAGTTGCAGCTAATACATGTGCTCTTCTTTGGCAAATAAACCATAAAATAAAGGAAGTTATCACAGTGATTGTGCTGTCAATATCTCAAAGTATAATTTTATTTTATTGGGATAAAAAATTAGATCTAGAGGAACAGTAGCTAGTCACGTACCAAGCAATTAATGAGCAGTCTTGTGCATGTAAATAAGAAATATTTATACAAAAAATTAATGGTCTAAGAACATGAGTAAAATTACTTGTCTTAAAAAAGGGGGTGATCTGCCGGGACCTGTAGGGATGACCCCGCCCCAGCACACCTGATGTGTTCTGCAGATTTCTTCTGACACACGTCCCTGAACTCTCACCCTTGATCGCCCACTGTAGCAGCTGGCCTAATAAGCCAACCATGGTCCTTCTACCCGCTCTTTCTCCACTTTGGGTTTTCCTCCATGGCTATCTTCAAGGTCATTCCCTGACTTTATTCAGTCACCTTCTGAGTGTTCCTATGCCTTCTTCCTCAGCTCCTCCCTCTAGATCCCCATTTTTGTTACATTTTCTTCCTACCAAGCATACTATAAAATTATTTTCCTTATCATTTTCTCCCTTCCTCTTGACTCCAAACCTCTGGTGAGTACAGAACCCTGTGTTTTTTCTTTGCTGTGTTCTTTACAACTTAGACCAGTACCCTAAGAGGCACTCAACAAATGTATTCCAAATGAACCAATCTTCCCCAACCTGCATAGATTTCCCCCCCCCCCCATTTCTATATCTTTTCTTCTTCAGACTTTGTCTTTCTATTTCTTCTCCTTGGCAAATCTGCCAACCTAAAAAGGATGCCCTACCTGTAAACTGCTTTAGTCTAGATTATAATGAAATGCTTTTTATATTCAACACATTCAATTAATGTTGTTGAGTCTCTTTTAAGTTCCTGGCTCTATTTTAAATGCCAGGATGTGGTGGCTTCTGTTGGTGTCTTTGGCTATATCCCTTGACCCAGATAACTGTACTTGCAGGTATAAGTACCAAATCCCTGAACTTTGGGCAGTCTTCCACTTTATCTAACTTCTGGGTCTTTCTTATCAGTCAGTAGCCTTTGTCTGGCATTAGCAGACCTTGCTAATATAACCATAAATATGAGATAATACCATTTGCTCAAGGGAGACAGAGTGGGTAGGAAAATGTCCTGTCTTCACGTCACCTCATAGGACACACACCTTCATCAAGGATTCCAAGCCATAAGCGCCTTTAGGAGAAACCTTTCACCATATTCCCGCATCAGCCCTGTTCTCTTTGTCTACCTCACATGGCCATTTCTTCACCTGAAGTTCTTAGGATTATCGCCCAGCTGGGCTCTCTGCCCCTAACTCCATCTCTCAGATAGTCAGGAATAGAGATAGAAAAGGACAGGACTACTACGCACAACTTGCTTCACCCAGGGTGATCAGAAGATACAGGATGCTAGGAAGTTTGTGGGGCCCTCTGACTAAGCAGAGATTATATCCATGCCCTGAGAAATAGCTTGTGATGTGAGAGGCAGCTGAATGTTGAAACAGGGGAGGTTTTCTGGCCCACCCTGCAACTTTGACCTAGACTTAATGCAGCGATGCATTTGCACAGGACTGGTCGTTCATTTTATGTTGCCTTAACAAAATGCCCAAGATCGAGTCACTTACAAGGCAAAGAGTATTGTTAATCCCATGGTTCTGAAGGCTGGCAAGTCCAAGACTAGGTAGCCATGTCTGTCAAATGTCTTATTGGCTGCAGCCTACAATGGGAAGGCAGAGGCAATGGGCACACTTAGACAGTGAGCTCATGCACAAGAGGGATTGATGAGGTACTAGGGTGTCCTTATAGAACTGGCCTTAGTTACACCTAACTGATTCTTGTGGGACCCACCTAGATACCTCAGCAGGGTGAAGCTCCACCAAATCTCAACGATGTTCCATCGGGAAGAATCAGATCTCGTGATGAATTTTAATAGAAGCTAACTGCATCATGTTCAAACTGTAACACTGTCCACAAGTACGGTGGTACTTGAGAGAGTGCAAGTCGCCTTCCTCCGTCATCTTCTGCGTTCATGTATCCTTGAAGGATGTCCTTTACTCTTTGTCCTTGTTCTCTTTCCTTCTTCCCTCACTTCTTAGTGTGTCTCCAGAAAAATAAAACCCAGAAGGATGAAGAGACTGGGAATCTAAGTTTCCATCACTGCAGAGGATGCTCACAGAGGGATGGGTGGCTCAACCATGATTCCCACCCCAGGTTGAGTACACACTGGCTTAGAAGAACAACTAGATCATTCAGAGCACATCCGAGTGGAGTTTGCCAGCAATGACATAATCACTGGATGACAGCAAGCCTAGCCCAGTATGCACAGCTGCTACTAACTACAAAATGAAGTTGAGATTGATTGATTATCATATCACAGGTCATAAATCCCAATTTCAATTAACATGCAAAAGAGAAGCAGTTATCCTGTTTGGAACTTCAAAAGAAAGTTGTTTTTTTTTTACATAGAATTTATTCTTTTATTTTTGTTTCCCTAGCATTCTAGATAGATGAGAACACAGGCTTCAATTTATTTGGCACTCCCTCCCCTCCCTTTCCCTCCCCTCTCCTCTTCTCTCCTCTCCTCCTCTCTTCCTCCCCCTCTTCTGCTTTCTCTTTCTCTCTCTCTCTCTCTCTCTCTCTCTCTCTCTCTCTCTTTCTCTCCCTCCCTCTCTCTCTCTCTCTCTCTCTCTCTCTCTCTCTCTGTGTGTGTGTGTGTGTGTGTGTGTGTATGTGTCTCAGTCCAGTACTGATGGTTTAAGTGATTAATACATCAGAAATTCAGGATCTAATGCAAAGCAGTCATTGCAAACAATGGTCCAGGAGCCCTAGCACCATGATGAGATGTCTCATAGCCAGTGAGATGCTACAAGGAACAACATTAAGAACATTAAGCAGCATAATCCTGGGCCCCACTCATATTTCACTGAAGCATACTAATACATCAGTGCTCCCAAAGGATTTTTTGAGAAGACCCTATTGCTAACATTATATTGCAATGCATCCTTACATTCTTATGTTTAATGTCGTCTTTATAGTCTCCTTGAGTGATGCTCACTCAGAAAGCATTACTCCAGTATTGGGTATTCTAGGCATCTTTGCACATGTCTTTATGTCCTAGATCTCTCAGTTATATGAATCTGATTGCTTTCAAACTTCACAAGAATGATGTTATGGTTTGCTAAGCGCACTGGATGTTTGTCGATAACTTCCATGTATTGTTTGTCAACTTTGCTCTGTAAATCATATCCTCATATGTGTGTGTGTTGCATGTGCACATGTGTAAGCATGTAAACATATCTGTATACATATGTATTGGGTGCACTTGGCCACTGCGTGCACAGGTCAGAGGTCAACATTGCTATCTTCTTCTGTTACTCTCCACTTCATTTTTTTTTTTTTGTGGCAGGGTCTGTCAGTGAACTCAAAGCCTATTGATCAGGCAGGCTGACTGGCCATCAATTCCCTGAGATGTGCCTGACTTTACCCTACCACAACTCTAACATTGGCATTAGAGATGCATGCTACCATGCCCAACTCTTTATGAGTAGTGGGACTCCAAACTCATGCTTGGACAAAAGCACTGTACCAACTGAACCATTTCATTTTCAGGAAACTCTCCCATTGTATGCAAAGATGGAGTGGAATCTGCTTTCCTAACTGGTGGTGGACTTACGATGATGTGGGGATACCCAATTGCATGGAATTCCTATGATTATATGGGGATACCCAACTGGATGAAGGCTCTATGATGATGTGGGAGAATGTTGCAAGGCTGCCTGGCTAGTTTACACCCGAAATAACCACACAGAAACTGTATTAATTAAAACACTGCTTGGCCATTAGCTCTAACTTCTTATTGGCTAACTCTTACATGTTAGTTTAACCCATCTCTGTTAATCTGTGTATTGCCATGTGGCAGTGGCTTACCGGAGATTCTAACCAGAGTCCATCTCCAGTAGAGGATCTATGGCTTCTCTCTGACTCTGTTTTCTTCCTCCCAGAATTCAGTTGTCTCCCTTGCCTACCTAAGTTCTGTCCTATCAACGAAGCCAAGGTAGTTTCTTTTCTTTATTCATTTACCAATGAAAGCGACACACAAACAGAAGGGACTTCTACAGCATTGGGATGCCCAACTGGATGCAGGCCCTAAGATGATGCGGGGATAGACAACTAGATGCAGGCCCTATGATGATGCAGGGATAGACAACTGGATGCAGGGATGTTGCTCACAATCATGAGCCCAGACTTCATCTCCACACAGAAAAGGTAAAACTGTACATCCATGGCAACTTTTCCCTGTTATAAAATTTAGATAATAAATAAATCAATACTTCTATGTTTATGCTTATTAATTTTAAATAGATTGTAGATACAAAATACAAATTGTTCTTTGTGATCAGTAAGCTTTGCTTCTGAATTGTGAACTGGAAGTTTTTCTCTATAGGATCAGTTCCCCACAAACCAGTTGTGGTTGAGAGTTGGGAAACTGTTTAACTCTTTCAGCACAGTGGCCATCTTTTTGGAATTTGGAATTAAAATGAACTCGATTTCCCTGTAGCTTATAGATTAAGCTTCTAAAAACCACTATATCAAGGCTAATTATTTCCAAACACAACCTTGAATCTAGAGATCAACCCAATGAGTGACAAATGTTTTCAACTCAAGTTGACTTAGCCATGGAGAGGTCCCCGATGCTTAACATATGACAAAACATGACAATGAAGACTTATGAATGAGTATGTGTGTATTCACGTGTACTGCATGCTACATCATTGTAGTAAAGTCACAATCTTTCTGGCTGTGCAACAAGGTTTGATTCTCCCCTCTCACTTCTAGTAGGTCATTTCCTGTGGCAGCTGCTTCTGTCCTCCAACAAACACCTTATTCATTACTACTTGTTAAGTCTCTGAGTCACGTGGTACCATATGACCCCAGATTCTTGTAAATCTCCTCTGATTTTTTTTCTTTTAAATTCTCCAAGTAGCAGTCAGAGCAGCACGAATACCGCCTGCTGCCACACTGTTGTTTTCTGTTATTTATGATTGCTATTATTGTCAGTATTTATAGCAATCATTAGGCAACAGGCATTTTGGCAGTCTCAGCCAGCAATCTGTCACAATCCTCCTTGGTTGAAAAACTGGAAAGGACACTAGAGGCTACACAGCACCCAGATAGTTTATGTTAAGAATGATGCAATCCTCTCTTGAGAGCCGATGAGGTCTGAGCGGGGAAGGGGACAAGAAGTGACGAATATCTGACATTGTCTCCAAACCTTAGAAGTCAGAGCATCAGAGATGAAAAAGGAACCGGTCACAGCAGACTCTGAATCCAAGGAAGGACTTCAAAGGCTGCCTGCACCCAGAGCCGAAACAAAAGATTCCTTTCCTCACAGCAAACAACAAAATTAGATATGCCAAAGAAGGTTTGTTTTCATTTTGAGGCCAGAAGCAACTCCAGCTCCTTGGTCCCAATTTAGCATTCACAGCACCAAACCCACGCCTGCCCTATGACTCAGAAACTAATAAAAGGAAGACTTCATCTGGTCAAGAACATAACTGCCCAAGCCGAAAGGCATTGCGCCAGACACAGCAATTAGCTTCACAGGTTAATTTGAATGATTATCAATTTATGGGCAGTATCTTTCAGGAATACAAATCCTTAGATCTTACCTGAACAGTGGTCCATCTTCCTCTTGGCCCCAACACCAATAGATGGGAAAATGGAATAAACCGTTCGCTGCCCTGGGGTTGCGACGAGTGTGATATTAATGTTACTACAACCTCTTACGTTTGAAGATAGATGCCGTTGCCTTTTCCAAAGTGCCTTTAATATATTATCTCATTTGAGTTTTATGAGAACTCCCTGCATTATATTTTATTTTCAGGAGCATGAGATAATGCCTCCAGAAGAAGATAACACTTTAGTAGGCTACACATCTCTGATCTACCCTGACTTCTGCTTGGCGCCACTCAGTCACTCCTACCAACCACGCCTTCTCAACCACGATGCACTGCATTTGTCTGACTTGTGAGCCAGAAAAAAGACCTCCCCCTTCAGTTGCTTCTCAGATATTTGGTCGTAGCGATGAGAAAAGTAGTTAATACACCTGCGCACGTTCTCTCCACCTCTCCAAAAGGAGATCTGATCACCACGACTGCTAAGCAAATGGGGGAGGACAGCACTGGAAGATGGAAGCCCTGAATGGAAGAATAAGTCACACCCCAGACTCAATGTAGGAAGAGAGCAAATTCCATCAGGCCATGCAAAACAGCATGCAACTTAAAACTTAGAGTTTGTTTCTAGAGTTGGCTATTTAATATATCAAGCCATGGATGACCACAGGCAACAAAAGTTATTCAAGGATAAACCTCGGTGTGGGGGGAGGGATTGTTGTACGTTTCCAGATCTCTGTAGGGTCCTTCCTACGGCTATGTAGTTTCTCACCCAGTGTACCAGGCTATGAGTGATACAATTCCAGGACACAGATTTCTAAAGTTGAGACTTGAGTTCCGATTTGGTCTTTCTCTTATCAAGCAAGATATTGGGAATCTGTGGCATGCAGGGACAGTGCAATTAACCAAGTTATCAGCTGTGACTGGTCATAATGAAATGTTAGTTGAAGCAAGAACTTGGAAGTCTCAGTGTCGCTGAGCTTGACAATTCTGGACAGCTGCCCTAACAGCGACCTCCATCTTTGATGTGGGGTTGTTTCACCAGAATAGACTGTACCACTTACAGAAAGACAATGATTAACTCTGTTACTTTACTCAATTCGTGGCAGTCTTAGATGAACTTTGGTTTTCTTGTAGCACTGGGACTGACATTTTTAAAAGTAAAATTCAAAAATTAATTGCAAGAGGCTGTGTTGTATCAATTGAATTTAATCTGGTGGATTATGTCCATTTTAGGACTTAATTAAGAATTATTGATATTCTGAAGTTATAATAGAAAAAATAAAAAAAAACTGGTCGAACATAGAAACTGGGGTCTTGATTCCTCTAAGTTACTCTGAGTTTTTAAGAATAAGTATGGCTTCCATTAGGCTCCAGAATTCTCTATGGTTTGAGCCAAACCTACCATCTTTGCCTGGCATCACAGTCTCACTTCACCTCTTTCTCCTCTCAACCAGTTTGCCCAGGGATTCTCCTGATTTCATTAACCTCCGGATCCTTCCTCCCAGGGTGATTCTGGTGAACTCAACCTTTCAGAAATTCGTATATTGTCATTTTCCCTAATATGTTAAAGTGAATCTTGGTCCCAAAATCAGAATAATTGCCATTTCTGTCAATGTTCCAAAGCAAGAGACCTCTGGATAAAAATAAGACACAGAGTAATTAATAATAGCAGTACTCACAGAGGTAACTTTCTAGAAACACAAATATCTGGAAAAGAGAAAATAAAGCTTTGAGATCAATTATTTTTCCAGACACTTTAGGACTTAAATGGGAGAATTAACTTTTGGCTTCAAAATTTACTTACTTGGCTACATCTAAAAAGACTCAGCTCTCTGGCTCAGTGTTTTGAGTTCTAAAAAGGTCTGTCAATGCTGTCAAGAGACAAGATGCAGCAGGATAATCAACTTTATTCAACCAGCTTGTGTGGGGCTGATTTTCTTCCTATCACAAATAGCTTGTTCACTTGACACTGAATGACGAGCCTGTTCCTGGGAACTTGGCACTGTGAAATTCAATGTCTTTTTAAATAAATTCATTAAGTTTATATTTCTATCTGAATGTAGATAAAGACCTCAATTTTTATTGGGTAATCTCCGTAGAGTTTAAAGTACTTAATTTTAATGTAAAATAGAGTATCTAATATTCATTTGTTTACTTTTGTGGAAGATACAATGAATTATTTAGAAATCTGTGGAAAGAACAAATACTTTTAAGTTAGAAAATGGTTTCCAAAGAAGGTCTTTTAAATTATCCAAAATTGGGTTGGATGTGGTAATCCCAGCATTCAGGAGGCAGAGGCAGACAGATCTGTCAGTTAGAGGCCAACCTGTCTACATAGCAAGTTTTGGATTAGTCAAGGCTACACAGTGAGACCCTGTCTCCAAAAATTCATCATCATCCCTATCATCATCACCATCATCATCATCACCTTCATCATCATTACCATCATCCTCAACACCACCATCATTATCATCACCATCATCATCATAATCACCACCACCATCATCATTACCATCACCTTCATCAACATCATCACCATCATCATCACCACCATAAGCATCATCACCACCATCATCACCATCATCATCACCATCATCATCATCATTTCCATCGCCATTATCAAATCACAAGATCATCTCATGACGGCTTCTGATCTCCAGCCTAGTGATTTATGCCCCACTTTAATGCCATGAGCAATGTGTCTTTATTTTTATAACTACTAACACATATTAATCACACAAATTAGGGACTTTCACCATAATTAATGCACATGAGCAAGTTTTATATCTTTGGTCAACCAAGTGAGCTGGACATTTTTATGGAATTTTCATGGGTTTAATATCAAGGCAGGGCTAATAGCACTAAACAATTTACCACTGACCTGCATCTCCAATAGATCTTTATCTATTCACTCTTCGTGTTTTGAGACACAGACTCACTACGTTGCTCAGGCTAGCCATCAACTGTCTTCCAGTTCTGGCCGTAAAGCTGGAATGCCTATGCCTCATCCTTTCAAGTAGCTGGGATTACAGATCTGTGCCACAGGGCCTGACTTACTTCACTTAGCATGATGTACTTAGGTTCTATCCACTTTGCTTCAAATAATAGGATATTGTTCTTTTGATGGCTAAATAGTATGCCATTGTGTATATATATATATATCACTTTTCTCCATTATCACCATTTCTATGCCAATGAGTACCAAGATTGATTCAATACCTTAGCTAGTATGAGTAGTGCAGAAACAAGCTTGGATATGGAATTGATATCCTACCACAGTTTCTTTTGGATTTACACCTAGGAGTGGGTTAACATATTAATAGTTACTCAAATACATTTAGGCAGAAAGCATAAGATCTAGTATATTATAGAAAAGCAGGGTGACTATAATTCATAACAGTCCAGTATATATTTTATAAATCACTAAAGGAGTGGAGCTCAAAGGCTTCAAACACAAAAGAGTGATACACAATAGGGGCTGGGTAGACCAGCAATGGCAGTTTGCTTGTTGGAGAGGCAGAGTGCTTGGAAGCTCTGTTTAAGAATCTGGGTGTCTGAGTGCCCTCAATATCTCACTGAAAGCACACATGCCCATATCCACATACTACTGCTGCTATCCTAGGCAACCCCGCCTAGCACGCTGACTCAAATACGATTCAGACTGGATTTGACCCAATCTGTGCCCAGAATTCAGAAACTACATTTTCACAGATAGATGATCTATAAAAAATGATAAAAAATTAAATACAATATAAATTACTTAACTATGAAAAGTCCCAGAGGTCCCTATCATATGAAGTCATTATATCCTTCACGGGTAAAGACAGTCATGTGCATGCTCTCCATGAGTTGCTCTGTTCCCTCTTGGGTACCCTCCCCATTCACAGACTATCACCATGACTACAGATGCACTGGCTGGTTTAGAAGTGACAATGAGACCCGTGAGTGTGGCAACTGTCAGAACGTCTTCACGTGCATAGTAAGTGGAACAATTCATCTACTTACATGCTTCTAGACTGTTCACAAAAGCATCATTTTTGACATATAGCTTTGAAAAGGAATTATTTCTACCAAAATATCTGATAGAGAGTTACAGATGAAGTAAACATCATCGTGGTCCAGAACCTGCAAGGTCAGCAGTGAAGCTTTCGCATAAATACCAGATAGGAAGATTGGACAGAGACTATGAAATCCAAAATATCACTGAAGTTATGCTTTTTATGATGATAGCTGGACCGACATTTATAGATGTTTTAAGTGCTTGAAGAAATAGTTTATAAAATTATATTTTCATCCTTTGTCTCTTTCTTTATATCACCTTAGTATTTTATAATTAAATAGTTAGGAAGAGTAAATGTCCAAGAATGTAATTTGCAAGGGATCATTTAGTTAGTCAGTGGCTGTTCTCGATATTTCTGTTGCCTTCCAAATCCATTCATCACTCTTGCTTACCTAACTGTGCACTGGGCAGCTGGCCTCCACCTAGTGCATAAACTGATTTCTTTTGTCCTCTAGCATCTTCTGGATTGAGTCAAGGTAAGACAACAGGAAATTGTAAGGCAGGAGAAGATGAAAGTAATGAAGGCAATTCCTGACCTGGTTCCTTTCCTGCTTTGCCACAGGAAGACAGTGATTATTTTCTTCTCCTGGAGTTGGCAAATGAGGGGAGAAAAAGATCTCAACTTCCTGTCATGATGCCCTTGGCCATACTTCAGCCATGGCCCGTCACTCTTCTGTTTCTGGCAGCCATTCCCGTTCCTTGCCAGTTTTGACAGAGTGTAGCTGTCCAGTATGGATGGTGCTAAGAAGACTTTTCAAGTTTTGGCTTTACTCTTTTTATTCACCGGGAGCCTTGCCTTATACATGTTGAGGGAGAGCCATGAATGGAACCCAGGCTTGATGGCGATGTGGTCAGGGCTCTTCCCACTGGCCCGCACTGTGTCTGCCTGCGTGTCCGCCTTTCTTAACATTCACGCTGACTTTATTAAAAGGAAAATGTTCCAGACTACCAGGGCTCTCAAAATTGGCAGAGATTTTGGTTGTAAACAATTCAGAGAAGGGTTATAGGTGTATGGGGGCAACAAGCGAAGCACCAGGCAAGTTCGTTTGTCAGAGAGAGCCTAAAGAAGAAACAGGCAGTTAATAGGCAGCCACCAGAAAAACAGCATATTGCTTCTAGCAGACATCCATTGGAGGAGGGGTGAGTGTGCTCCTGGCCCGAGGGCTTTGGCTAGGAGGAATTCAGACTTTCCCCGCCCCCCTCGACTTCCTGGTCACCCTGTAAGAGAAATAAGAGAATTATTGGAGGTATTGAATCAAATGGACTTAACAGACATCTATAGAACATTCCACCAAAATAGGAAAGAATATACCTTCTTCTCTGCAGCTCATGGAACCTTCTCAAAAATTGACCACATACTTGGTAACAAAGCAAACTTCCACAGATACAAAAAAAATATTAGTAACCACCTGTGTCTTGTCAGACCACCATGGATTAAAGTTAGAATTCAACAACAGTGCTACCCCCAGGAAGCCAACAAACTCATGGAAGTTGAACAGTCAACTACTGAATCACCCCTGGGTCAAGGAAGAAATAAAGAAAGAAATTAAAGTCTTCCTTGAATTTAATGAAAATAAAGACACAACATACTCAAACATATGGGACACTATGAAAGCAGTGCTAAGAGGAAAGTTCATAGCACTAAGTGCCCAATTAAAGAAAGCGGAGAAAGCACACATTGGAGACTTAACAGCACACTTGAAAGATCTAGAAAAAAAGAAGCTGATTCACCCAGGAGGTCTAGAAGACTTGAAATAATCAAACTGAGGGCTGAAATCAACAAAATAGAAACACAGAAAACAATCCAAAGAATCAATGAATCAAAAAGCTGGTTCTTGGAGAAAATCAACAAGATTGACAAACCCCTATCCAAATTAATCAAACGGCAGAGAGAGAACATGCAAATTAATAAGATCAGAAATGAAAAGGGGGACATAACCACAGACACAGAGGAAATTCAGGGAATCATTAGATCTTACTACGAAAGTTTATATGCCACAAAGTTGAAAAACGTAAAAGATATGGACATTTTTTTAGATAAGTACCATATACCAAAGTTGAACCAAGACCAGGTCAACAATCTAAATAGACCTGTTAGTCGTGAAGAATTAGAAGTTGTTATCAAAAATCTCCCTACCAAAAAAAGCCCAGGACCAGATGGTTTCAATGCAGAATTCTACCAGAACTTCCAGGAAGAGCTAATACCTATACTCCTTAATGTATTTCACAATATAGAAACAGAAGAATCATTGTCAAACTCTTTTTATGAAGCTACAGTTACCCTGATACCAAAACCACACAAAGACACAACCAAGAAAGAGAATTACAGACCAATCTCACTCATGAACATTGATGCAAAAATACTCAATAAAATACTGGCAAACCAAATCCAAGAACACATTAGAAAAATTATCCATTATGATCAAGTGGGCTTCATCCCAGAGATGCAGAGCTGGTTCAACATACGCAAATCTATCAATGTAATCCATCATATAAATAAACTGAAAGAAAAAAACCATATGATCATTTCATTGGATGCTGAAAAAGCATTTGACAAAATTCAACACCCCTTTATGATAAAAGTGTTGCAGAGATTGGGTATACGAGGATCATACCTAAATATAATAAAAGCAATATATAGCAAGCCGACAGCTAACATCAAATTGAACAGAGAGAAACTCAAAGCCATTCCACTAAAATCAGGAACACGACAAGGCTGTCCACTCTCTCCATACCTCTTCAATATAGTGCTTGAAGTTCTAGCAATAGCAATAAGACAACATAAGGGGATTAAGGGGATTCGAATTGGAAAGGAAGAAGTTAAACTTTCGTTATTTGCAGACGATATGATAGTGTACATAAGCGACCCCAAAAACTCTACCAAAGAACTCCTACAGTTGATAAACACCTTTAGTAATGTGGCAGGATACAAGATCAACTCCAAAAAATCGGTTGCCCTCCTATACACAAAGGATGAAGAAGCAGAGAGGGAAATCAGAGAAACATCACCTTTCATGATAGCCACAAATAGCATAAAATATCTTGGGGTAACTCTGACCAAGGAAGTGAACGACCTATTTGACAAGAACTTTAAGTCCTTGAAGAAAGAAATTGAGGAGGATACCAGAAAATGGAAAAACCTCCCCTGCTCTTGGATTGGGAGAATCAACATAGTAAAAATGCCAATTCTACCAAAAGCAATCTATAGATTCAATGCAATTCCCATCAAAATCCCATCAAACTTCTTCACAGGCCTTGAGAGAACAATAATCAAGTTTATATGGCTGAACAAAAAACCCAGGATAGCCAAAACAATCTTATACAATAAAGGAACTTCTGGAGGCATCACCATCCCTGACTTCAAACTCTATTACAGAGCAACAGTTTTGAAAACAGCTTGGTATTGGCATAACAACAGAGAAGTCGAACTATGGAATCGAATAGAAGACCCGGATATTAACCCACAAACTTATGAACACCTGATTTTCGACAAGGGAGCTAAAGGTATACAATGGAAGAAGGAAAGCATCTTTAACAAATGGTGCCGACATAACTGGATGTCAACCTGTAGAAGAATGAAAGTAGATCCATATCTATCACCATGCACAAAACTCAGGTCCAAATGGATTAAAGACATCAACATTAATCTGTCCACTTTGAACCTGATAGAAGAGAAAGTGGGAAGTAGTCTACAAGATACAGGCACAGGAGACCACTTCCTAAGCAGAACCCCAGGAGCACAGACAATAAGAGAATCAATGAAGAAATGGGACCTACTGAAATTGAGAAACTTCTGTAAAGCAAAGGACACTGTCAGTAAGACAAAAAGGCTGCCTTCTGACTGGGAGAAGATCTTCACAAACCCCTCATCAGACAAAGGTCTGATCTCCAAAATATACAAAGAACTCAAGAAACTAGACACTAAAACTCTAATTAACCCAATTAAAAAATGGGGTACTGAACTGAACAGAGAATTCACAACAGATGAACTTCGAATGGCCAAAAGGTACTTAAGGTCATGCTCAACCTCCTTAGTGATCAGGGAAATGCAAATCAAAACAACTTTGAGATATCATCTTACACCTGTCAGAATAGCCAAACTCAAAAACACCAATGATAGCCTATGCTGGAGAGGATGTGGAATGAGGGGAACACTCATCCATTGTTGGTGGGAATGCAAACTTGTGCAACCACTGTGGAAATCAGTGTGGTGGTTTCTCAGGAAACTGGGAGTCAACCTCCCTCAGGACCCAGCAATTCCACTCTTGGGAATATACCCAAGAGATGCCCTATCATACTACAAAAGCATTTGTTCAACTATGTTCATAGCAGCACTATTTGTAATATCCAGAACCTGGAAACAACCTAGGTGCCCCTCAATAGAAGAATGGTTAAAAAAGGTGTGGAACATATACACATTAGAGTTTTACTCAGCGGTAAAAAACAATGACATCTTGAATTTTGCATGCAAATGGATGGAAATAGAAAACGTTTTACTGATTGAGGTAACCCAGACCCAAAAAGAGGAAAATGGTATGTACTCATTCATAAGTGGATTCTAGCCATAGTTAAAGGTCTTTGAGCCTATAATTCGTGATCCTAGAGAAGCTAAATAAGAAGGTGAACATGAAGAAAATCTTATAGTTATCCTCTTGGATATTGGAAGTAGACAAAATTGCCAGGCAAACTTGGGTGCAGGGGGTGGGTGGGGTGGGGGGGTGGAAGTAAGGGGAGATGGTTAGAGAGAAGGGAGAGGGGGAGGATTGGGGATGGCTTGGGGGAATCGGAGGGGGGAGGAAGGATGGATATGGGACTAGGGAAGTATATGTCTCATCTAAGGGACTCATTTTAGGGTTTGCATGAGTCTTGATTCTGAAGGGGTTCCCAGGCCCAAGGAGAGGTCCCCAGATTGTTCCCTGGGCAGCAGAGAAGAGCGTACCTCAACTGGCCCTGGTCCATAACCATACTGATGAATATTTTGTAAATCACCATAGATCCTTCATCGGGCGATGGAAGGAGATAGAGATAGAGACACACATTGGAACACTGGACTTAACTCCCTAGGTCCAAATGAGAAGCAGAAGGAGGGACAACGTGAGCAAGAAAGGCAGGACTAGAGGGAACCTTCATCTGACGATAGATGGAGATAGAGACGGAGACCCACATTGGAGCACTGGACTGAGCCCCCAAGGTCCAAATGAGGAGCAGAAGGAGGGACAACGTGAGCAAGAAAGGCAGGACTAGAGGGAACCTTCATCTGACGATAGATGGAGATAGAGACGGAGACCCACATTGGAGCACTGGACTGAGCCCCCAAGGTCCAAATGAGGAGCAGAAGGAGAGAGATCATGAAAAAGGAAATCAGAACCGTGTGGGATGCGTTCACCCTTGGATACAAGGGGACTGATCGAATGAGAGCTCACCAAGGCCATTTGTACTGGGACTGAACGAGCATGTGATCAAACTGGAGTCTCTAAATGTGACTGACATGGGGGATGAATGAGAAGCCATTGTCAATGGCACTGGGTCTTGTTTTGTCTGCATGTACTAGCTTTCTGGGATCCTAGTCTGTTTGGATGCTCACCTTCCTAGACCTGGAGGGAGAGGGGAGGAACTTGAACTTCCCAAAGGGCAGGAAACCCTGACTGCTCTTATGTCTGGAGAGGAAGGAGGGGAGGGAGTGGGGGGGAGGAGGAGAGGGAGTGGGGAGAATGGGAGGGTATGAGGAGGAGGGGAGGAAGTGAAATTTTTATAAACAAATAAATTAATTAATAATAAAAAAAGAAAAACTGTCCTGTGCTCGGCCTCGCCTGAAAGAACCACGCGGGACACAGGATCCTTCTGCAGAAAAGCTTTATGTCTCTTGGGAGCTAGAGCATAAGCCACATGGCGGAGACCCAGATAAGATGTAACCCATCCCTTATATAGGAAACAGACCCTGCTTCGGACGTGTCACTCTTGGATTGGTCAACTGCTCCCAGTCCCAGGTGATACCTCGGGAGTAGGCGGGGACACAGAAGTGGAAAGATACCAACACGTGTGCGTTCACCTGGTGGTGAAGCCGGATGTCAGCGCCATCTTGATGATGGAGGATGTGGCTGCGGCCTTCTACAAAAAACAGCGTATCCCCAAGCCTGGTCTCAAAAAGCTGTGTCAACCCTAGGAGCACGGATGTGGCTCTGTGATAGAGTAGCATAACTCAAGCCCTGTGCTCCACCCCAGCAAGGAAACAAAATTGAAACTAAAAAAAGAAAGAAGAAAAAAAGAGCAACTATCCCTATACAAATTTAATTAAATCAGATTGTAGAGCAAGTTATGGTCCTAGGACATTATCTAAAACAATAGAAAATTAGTCATCTACTATAATAGCATAAATCTTGGTTTGAGACTACCACAGTCAGACAAATTAATAGAAAAATCAGAATAAGACAGACTTGAGAACCCCCCTACCAAATAGAGTATGAAAACAAAAGAAAAGATAGCAGGAGTATAGGAAAAACAATAGGGCAAAAGGAAGAAGGAAACTAAAGTGATATTCTTCAAATTAAAAAAAGACCGGACCCTGGATCAAACAGGGGTTGGTCTTTGGGAACACTGAAGCCTCTGTACACTGCTAAGAATGTAAATGAATGAACACTTTGGAAAGTAATTTGTCAGCTCTTAAAATGTGAAACATAAACCTACTAATGTAATTACTGTGCAAAAATATATGCCCACAAAAACACTTGTTCCAGAATGTTCATAATAGTTTTATTATTGTTGACTAAAAGCTGAAAACAATACAACTGTCAATCAACAAGCAAATGTTTATACAAACTATAATATGCACATAGGATGCTATTAAACGATTAAAAAAAGAACTATGAATACAATAGTGTGGATGATCCTCAGAATCATTGCTATGAGTTATAGAAATAATGCCAGAATTGTGCATACACTATGGTTCTACTTATATAAAATTCTAAAATTAAAATAATTCTATCTTACAGATATGATAATGGGAGTAGGAGATGTATATATTACAATGACCAAGCACAGTTTGAATATGATGAAATCATTTTATTATGTTGGTGGTTTCTCAAGTCTTCGAGTATGTCAGAACTGCTCAAACCATACATTTTAAACATGTATGCCTAAACTGCACATTGATAAGATCAGGAGAAACAAGCAAAACCCACAAAGTTTATTTTGATAGCTCTTTGAATGCTCCCTTTCATTCCTTTTCTGCTTCTGTGTCTTATACGTTATCTTGTCTCCAAGCTGAAAGATTTCTTTTCCATACAGAAGAACAATAGTAATTTGTATTTTGCCTGTTTTTTATGACTTGATGATTTTAAACAAGAACTTGACT